>NC_090731.1:92539156-92561656 GCF_036898095.1 Palaemon carinicauda
CCCCACCTCACGTCAGCTGCCCTCTTTGCCTCACGTACCTTGCGCTTTACTTGCACATTTTTCTCTCTATATTTTTCATACTTTTCTATGCTATTACTCTGCAGCCACTCTTCAAAAGCCCTCTTTTTCTCTTCCACTTTTACCTTCACTCCTTCATTCCACCATTCACTGCCCTTCCTCATGCTGTCTCCAACAACCTTCTTGCCACACACATCACTTGCAATCCCAAGAAAATTTTCTTTTACTAACTTCCACTCCTCCTCTAAATTACCAGTTTCTCTTACTCTCACTTCGTCATATGCCATTTTCAACCTTTCTTGATATTTACTTTTTACCCCCGGTTTTATTAGCTCTTCAACCCTCACTAGCTCCCTTTTACATCCACCTACTCTATTCCGCCACTCTTTTGCTACAACTAATTTTCCTTCCACCAAAAAATGATCAGACATACCGTTAGCCATACCCCTAAACACGTGCACGTCTTTCAATCTTCCAAACATTCTTTTAGTTATCAACACATAATCCATTAATGCCCTTTCTTCTACTCTTCCATTTGCCACTCTTACCCACATATACTTGTTTTTATCTTACTTTTTGAAAAAGCTAGCACTTATTACCATCTCTTGTTCAACACACATATCTACCAGTCTCTCACCTCTCTCATTTTCACCTGGTATGCCATACTTCCCAATGACACCTTCTACCTCTCCAGCGCCCACTCTAGCATTTAAGTCACCCATGACAACTACATAATTCCTTCTACCCAGTCCTACTACACACCTAGTTAATTCATTCCAGAACTCATTCCACTCTTCTTCACTTTTCTCACTACCTGGCCCATACGCACTGACAAACGCCCAACATTCCCTACCCAACCTAACCCTTACCCACATTAACCTAGATGATATTTCCTTCCATTCCACTACTTTACCTGTCATCCATTCACTCAGCACAAAGCCACACCCTCTCTCGCTCTTCCCCTTTTAATCCCAGACACACTACCAGGCATTTCACCAAACATCACTTCACCATTTCCTTTCATCTTTGTCTCACACAAGGCCAATACATCCATCCTTCTCTTCCTAAACATACTTCCAATCTCACATCTTTTACTTTCTATCGTACTACATCCATGCACATTCAAACACCCCAAAACTAGAGTGCGGGGAGCAGTCACTCTCCCCCCAGCTCCATCTCTTTGTTGACGTCTCGCAGGATTATATACAGGAGAGGGGGTTCCCAGCCCCCTCGTCCCGTCCCTTTTAGTCGCCTCTTACGACACACAGGGATAACGTTGGTGCTATTCTAATTGTTTTTATGCCCCCGCGGCCACAGGGGGCATATATATATATATATATATAATCATCATCATCATCAGAGAAGGTGGCGGCAGCCAGTATCTTACATTTCTCAAAAAGGGACAGGGAAATAGTAATCATCATCATCATCAGAGAAGGTGGCGGCAGCCAGTATCTTACATTTCTCAAAAAGGACAGGGAAATAGGTAGTTCTAGATATCCATTTATTATAAATCCCGACGTTTCGTGATCATCATTATCACATCTTCCAGGGCTGCAAATAGGAAGTAAATATATAACATTAAGAAACAGTAATATACAAATATATATATAAAGTGAAAATTGGTATATAAAAAAAAATATTAAAAATTCAAGTAAAAATATTCATGAAACAGAAGTGGAACCAACCTCGCATTAGCGCAAATAAAAACTGAATGGCACTGGCAACTACAGAACAAAACAAAGAAACCTATGACAAGTACAATTGAATGGAGGAAGCTTGGGTGTTTAATGATGGAACCAGTCTTTTAATGAAAATTGACTCCAGAATCCGCAAGTCGTGGGAATTAGATACTTGCCCTATAATGCTAAAATCTTTATTCTCAATATTTATTTTGCACATTTTAGTATGATTGCGGATATTTGAATGTTCTGGGTTGGATATTCTGCAACCTGTTCGAAAACTAACACCTCTATGAGAATCAATTCTGACCTTCAACAACTTCCTGGTAGATCCTACGTAGGTCCCAGAGTTACACTTTGTGCAAATATATTGATACACTACACCAGAGGACATCAAAGGGCTCAATCGATCCTTAAAATGAAAAATCGAGCCAACTGTGAGAGGATTCTTAGGAATTAAGTTTACTACAACAAAATTTTCCAGCTGTTGTAGTAAACTTAATTCCTAAGAATCCTCTACATGGTTGAGGACTATGAAGCGCGGAGTAGATGATGAATGGAGAAGTATTGAATTTAAAGCTCAAAATAGAGACGACTAGCGAAATTTAACCGAGGCCCTTCGCGTCAATAGGCGTAAGAGGAGATGATGATGATGATGAATGCTTGGTCTTCAAGACTTACTGTCACTGGGGATATTTCTTCCTTTGCGTTCCCTTAGTTATCAATTTTATTTGCCCAAGACCTGGTAGGTGGTTCAATGTCAGGAACATTCATGCCATTCAAACTCGACTTGGTTGGTTGTCTTTCCTACTTAGTTTCAAGTACTTTTGACTCCATTCATTGCGTGTCGAAACTTTCCTCGGACCTGAAAGTGGTGCTCGTTATTTGACCCACTTAAAATCATTATTGTGAAGATGGCTGTACATTTGGGCTTTAGTATTTGTTTGTTTCCACGCTGTCAATTAGGCCACTAAAGTTTTATGTAAAAACTAGAAAGTAACTCCTTTCCATTCTCAAATATTTACTTGAAATAATTCTCATAATCGTTATTATATTTTCAACACTTACATTGTCATCATTATTTACGTTGATTGTACTTAGATTAGTGTAGTTCTTTGTCATTTACTCATTGGTTTAAACGTGTTCTTTGGACATCCTATAATTGAAATTTTCTATTTGTGGTTTGTTTCTTGATGCTTCTATTCCCCTAGTTATATTATTATTTTTAACTATCTTTGAACGGTCTATATTAATTCGCTCTTTTTATTTTGTAAATTTAGAATTTTCTTCATATTTTAGTAAAATGATAAATATAAATTTGGTGAATTACATATTTGTTGGGAATATTTAGTGCTTTATCTGATACACTCATGATTCTTTGAATGAGATATGCAAACTACTGTTGACTGCTTACTACCTGTAGCCCAAGATGGAATAACAAGGTGAAACCGTCGGTCGCTCGGTTCCTGGGCTGTGACGTCACTGGTGCAAGTCGACTCGGAAGTGCACTTAAATGGTTAAGTTTTGCTAGTAATTTGTTGCTGTGGTGGTGTTCACAATTTCCACGCACGGAAATTATTTTTTTCCTCTCTCTCTCTCTCTCTCTCTCTCTCTCTCTCTCTCTCTCTCTCTCTCTCTCTCTCTCTCTCTCTCTCTCTCTCTCATAACAGCTATATATATCAAAATATCCAAGACCTTGCCATACATAATATAATCTTGTTTGAATACAAATAACGTAAGTAGCGAGGGTAAATGGATATAAAAAAATCTGACTTTTATTGAATTAGCGTGTTCTTTTATTTACAATATATTACTGAACTTTTTTTTCATTTGTTTACACCTTTTTTTTTTTAAAAAAATCTGACTTCCTTTTAGCATTTAATATCTTCACCCTAAAGTGTATTCTCTACCTGATAAAGTACTTCACTACGCATGGGCCTAAAAAGTTATCGAATGATTAGGCTAATGAAAGTCACTCAATTCTCCATACACGTGACTAATCAAGAGATCTGTACTTCTATTACCAGATTTAATGCTCTAACCCCACGATAACCCTTCGTGGGGTTTTTAAGAAATAAAGGAAATAGGCCTAATTATTGTCTGCACTGGAAGACTACTCAGAAATACGTATAGGCGTAATAATCTTCGAACAACTTTACATTCATAAACAAAGTATGAAATAACAAAAAAGGATGGCCTTAGAGAATTTCTAAATATATTGCATAGGCTAGGCCTATTCTAATTTTGTATTTCATTCTAAGAATTTAGTCCAGGCTACTTATCAACCGAAGATGTCACTAAAAACTGCACTAATGAGATGCCAAACAGGTAAATTTAAAGAGGGAATTGCGGTAGCAGTTCATGTTGTAGATTTCTTTTGTAATCTTCTGTCCTGAAAGGGAGAGAACAAATCCTGGCATCATCAACATTAATCGTATCACTTCTTTTTCATGCATTATTTCATACTTTGGACACCTTGGAATCTTTAGGGAACCTGTGAAAACAAATCCCTTTCTGCCTGGAACTATTAGCGCACCCAAATATGGAACACCCACTCATAATCATGAGGTGCAACACTGCAACTGACAGAATGACACTGTGGCAAGTGCATCGCTCAGTCGATGTACTCTAGTGACGTCACTGGAGAGGGAAATTAGCGATTGGATCCCTCGGCGAACACACCTCATGTTATTCCGTCTTGCTGTAGCCTTCAACACGCAAGTGAAGGTCGTTCTTCTGTAGAGGAGCATTCTTTTGGACGCTTTAGGGCTCGATAGAAAAGGGACGTGGGCGGGCGGGCGGGAATGGAGGAGAGTGGTAGGAAGGTTTTGGATTAGTTGGGCAGCGAAGGTCTTCCTTCTTCATACGTAGGGTTTGATCAATACTGCCACCCACCCACCATCTACGACAGCTCCTTCCCTCTGGTGAAGAAAACAATTTATTTGTTTGACGCTAGTTTATACTTTTGTCACCATCCTTATTTCCCATTATTGGCTACTGTAAGTCAGCCTATTTTGTATTTGCTTTTAAAAAAGCATAAACATTGACGTGTTAATGTATCGTTGTGGATTCCTTAAGTACTTACTCAGAAATTACTTTTTTTAAAATCATCATCAGAAATAGTTTACAGGGTAATTTGGCCCCGTTACAACCAGTGAGTGCTCTTATTTTTATCATTCCTTTTTATGCTGCTAGGCAGGATTTCTGCTCCTTTTTATATGCTGTTAGGCTGATTTTGTGTTCCTTGTTTTCATCATTCCCTTTTTATGATGTTAGGCTGACTTTCTGCTCAGTGTTTTCATCATTCCTTTTGTTATGCTATTAGGCTGGTTTTCTTTTCCTTGTTTTCATTATTCCTTTTTTTATGCTGTTAGGCTGATTTTCTGCTCCTTGTTTTCACCTTTCCTTTTTTTATGCAGTTAGGCTGGTTTTCTTCTTGTTTTCATTATTCATTTTATGGTGTTAGGCCGCTTTTTTTGCTCCTTGTTTTCATCATTCTTTTTGTATGCCGTTAGGCTGGTTTTCTTCTTGTTTTCATTGTTTTTATGTTCTCCTTATTTTCATCACTCCATTTTTATGGCTGGTTTTCTGCTCCTTGTTTTCATCATTCCTTTTTTATGTTGATTGGGTGGTTTTGTGCACATTGTTTTCATCATTCCTTTTTTAATCTGTTAGGCTGTTTTTCTGCTCATTGTTTTCATTATTCCTCTTTATGCTATTAGGCTGATTATGTGTCCTTATTTTCATCATTCCTTTTTTATGTTGTTAGCTGGTTTTCTGATCCTTGTTTTCATTATTTATTTTTTGTGCTGTTACGAGGCTGGTTTTCTGCTCCTTGTTTTCATTATTCAGTTTTCATGCTGTTAGGCTGGTTTTCTGCTCCTTGTTTTCATTATTCAGTTTTCATGCTGTTAGGCTGGTTTTCTGCTCCTTGTTTTCATTATTCAGTTTTCATGCTGTTAGCCTGATTTTCTGCTCCTTGTTTTCATTATTCAGTTTTCATGCTGTTAGGCTGGTTTTCTGCTCCTTGTTTTCATTATTCAGTTTTCATGCTGTTAGGCCGGTTTTCTGCTTCTTGTTTTCATCATTCCCTTTTTATGCTGTTAGGCTGATTTTCTGCTCTTTTTCATCATTTCTCTTTTTCTGCTGTTAGGCTGATTTTATGTTCCTTGTTTTCATTATTCCTTTTTTTCTGCTGTTATGTTGAATTTGTGCTTATTGTTTTCAGCGTCCCCCATTTATGCTGTTAGACGATTTTATGCTCCTTGTTTTCATTATTCCTTTTTTATGCTGTTAGGCTGATTTTCTGCTCCTTGTTTTCATTATTTCTTTTTATGCTGTTAGGCTGATTTTCTGCTCCTTGTTTTCATTATTTCTTTTTATGCTGTTAGGCTGATTTTCTGCTCCTTGTTTTCATTATTTCTTTTTATGCTGTTAGGCTGATTATCTGCTCCTTGTTTTCATTATTTCTTTTTATGCTGTTAGGCCGGTTTTCTGCTCCTTGTTTTCATTATTTCTTTTTATGCTGTTAGGCTGATTATCTGCTCCTTGTTTTCATTATTTCTTTTTATGCTGTTAGGCTGATTTTCTTTTCCTTGTTTTCATTATTTCTTTTTATGCTGTTAGGCTGATTTTCTTTTCCTTGTTTTCATTATTTCTTTTTATGCTGTTAGGCTGATTTTCTGCTCCTTGTTTTCATTATTTCTTTTTATGCTGTTAGGCTGATTTTCTGCTCCTTGTTTTCATTATTTCTTTTTATGCTGTTAGGCTGATTTTTTGCTCCTTGTTTTCATTATTTCTTTTTATGCTGTTAGGCTGATTTTTTGCTCCTTGTTTTCATTATTTCTTTTTATGCTGTTAGGCTGATTTTCTGCTCCTTGTTTTCATTATTTCTTTTTATGCTGTTAGGCTGATTTTCTGCTCCTTGTTTTCATTATTTCTTTTTAAGCTGTTAGGCTGATTTTTTGCTCCTTGTTTTCATTATTTCTTTTTATGCTGTTAGGCTGATTTTCTGCTCCTTGTTTTCATTATTTCTTTTTATGCTGTTAGGCTGATTTTCTGCTCCTTGTTTTCATTATTTCTTTTTATGCTGTTAGGCTGATTTTCTGCTCCTTGTTTTCATTATTTCTTTTTATGCTGTTAGGCTGATTTTCTTTTCCTTGTTTTCATTATTTCTTTTTATGCTGTTAGGCTGATTTTCTGCTCCTTGTTTTCATTATTTCTTTTTATGCTGTTAGGCTGATTTTTTGCTCCTTGTTTTCATTATTTCTTTTTATGCTGTTAGGCTGATTTTCTGCTCCTTGTTTTCATTATTTCTTTTTCTGCAACCTGTTCGAAAACTAACACCTCTATGAGAATCAATTCTGACCTTCAACAACTTCCTGGTAGATCCTACGTAGGTCCCAGAGTTACACTTTGTGCAAATATATTGATACACTACACCAGAGGACATCAAAGGGCTCAATCGATCCTTAAAATGAAAAATCGAGCCAACTGTGAGAGGATTCTTAGGAATTAAGTTTACTACAACAAAATTTTCCAGCTGTTGTAGTAAACTTAATTCCTAAGAATCCTCTACATGGTTGAGGACTATGAAGCGCGGAGTAGATGATGAATGGAGAAGTATTGAATTTAAAGCTCAAAATAGAGACGACTAGCGAAATTTAACCGAGGCCCTTCGCGTCAATAGGCGTAAGAGGAGATGATGATGATGATGAATGCTTGGTCTTCAAGACTTACTGTCACTGGGGATATTTCTTCCTTTGCGTTCCCTTATTTATCAATTTTATTTGCCCAAGACCTGGTAGGTGGTTCTATGTCAGGAACATTCATGCCATTCAAACTCGACTTGGTTGGTTGTCTTTCCTACTTAGTTTCAAGTACTTTTGACTCCATTCATTGCGTGTCGAAACTTTCCTCGGACCTGAAAGTGGTGCTCGTTATTTGACCCACTTAAAATCATTATTGTGAAGATGGCTGTACATTTGGGCTTTAGTATTTGTTTGTTTCCACGCTGTCAATTAGGCCACTAAAGTTTTATGTAAAAACTAGAAAGTAACTCCTTTCCATTCTCAAATATTTACTTGAAATAATTCTCATAATCGTTATTATATTTTCAACACTTACATTGTCATCATTATTTACGTTGATTGTACTTAGATTAGTGTAGTTCTTTGTCATTTACTCATTGGTTTAAACGTGTTCTTTGGACATCCTATAATTGAAATTTTCTATTTGTGGTTTGTTTCTTGATGCTTCTATTCCCCTAGTTATATTATTATTTTTAACTATCTTTGAACGGTCTATATTAATTCGCTCTTTTTAATTTGTAAATTTAGAATTTTCTTCATATTTTAGTAAAATGATAAATATAAATTTGGTGAATTACATATTTGTTGGGAATATTTAGTGCTTTATCTGATACACTCATGATTCTTTGAATGAGATATGCAAACTACTGTTGACTGCTTACTACCTGTAGCCCAAGATGGAATAACAAGGTGAAACCGTCGGTCGCTCGGTTCCTGGGCTGTGACGTCACTGGTGCAAGTCGACTCGGAAGTGCACTTAAATGGTTAAGTTTTGCTAGTAATTTGTTGCTGTGGTGGTGTTCACAATTTCCACGCACGGAAATTATTTTTTTCCTCTCTCTCTCTCTCTCTCTCTCTCTCTCTCTCTCTCTCTCTCTCTCTCTCTCTCTCTCTCTCTCTCTCTCTCTCTCTCTCTCTCTCTCTCTCATAACAGCTATATATATCAAAATATCCAAGACCTTGCCATACATAATATAATCTTGTTTGAATACAAATAACGTAAGTAGCGAGGGTAAATGGATATAAAAAAATCTGACTTTTATTGAATTAGCGTGTTCTTTTATTTACAATATATTACTGAACTTTTTTTTCATTTGTTTACACCTTTTTTTTTTAAAAAAATCTGACTTCCTTTTAGCATTTAATATCTTCACCCTAAAGTGTATTCTCTACCTGATAAAGTACTTCACTACGCATGGGCCTAAAAAGTTATCGAATGATTAGGCTAATGAAAGTCACTCAATTCTCCATACACGTGACTAATCAAGAGATCTGTACTTCTATTACCAGATTTAATGCTCTAACCCCACGATAACCCTTCGTGGGGTTTTTAAGAAATAAAGGAAATAGGCCTAATTATTGTCTGCACTGGAAGACTACTCAGAAATACGTATAGGCGTAATAATCTTCGAACAACTTTACATTCATAAACAAAGTATGAAATAACAAAAAAGGATGGCCTTAGAGAATTTCTAAATATATTGCATAGGCTAGGCCTATTCTAATTTTGTATTTCATTCTAAGAATTTAGTCCAGGCTACTTATCAACCGAAGATGTCACTAAAAACTGCACTAATGAGATGCCAAACAGGTAAATTTAAAGAGGGAATTGCGGTAGCAGTTCATGTTGTAGATTTCTTTTGTAATCTTCTGTCCTGAAAGGGAGAGAACAAATCCTGGCATCATCAACATTAATCGTATCACTTCTTTTTCATGCATTATTTCATACTTTGGACACCTTGGAATCTTTAGGGAACCTGTGAAAACAAATCCCTTTCTGCCTGGAACTATTAGCGCACCCAAATATGGAACACCCACTCATAATCATGAGGTGCAACACTGCAACTGACAGAATGACACTGTGGCAAGTGCATCGCTCAGTCGATGTACTCTAGTGACGTCACTGGAGAGGGAAATTAGCGATTGGATCCCTCGGCGAACACACCTCATGTTATTCCGTCTTGCTGTAGCCTTCAACACGCAAGTGAAGGTCGTTCTTCTGTAGAGGAGCATTCTTTTGGACGCTTTAGGGCTCGATAGAAAAGGGACGTGGGCGGGCGGGCGGGAATGGAGGAGAGTGGTAGGAAGGTTTTGGATTAGTTGGGCAGCGAAGGTCTTCCTTCTTCATACGTAGGGTTTGATCAATACTGCCACCCACCCACCATCTACGACAGCTCCTTCCCTCTGGTGAAGAAAACAATTTATTTGTTTGACGCTAGTTTATACTTTTGTCACCATCCTTATTTCCCATTATTGGCTACTGTAAGTCAGCCTATTTTGTATTTGCTTTTAAAAAAGCATAAACATTGACGTGTTAATGTATCGTTGTGGATTCCTTAAGTACTTACTCAGAAATTACTTTTTTTAAAATCATCATCAGAAATAGTTTACAGGGTAATTTGGCCCCGTTACAACCAGTGAGTGCTCTTATTTTTATCATTCCTTTTTATGCTGCTAGGCAGGATTTCTGCTCCTTTTTATATGCTGTTAGGCTGATTTTGTGTTCCTTGTTTTCATCATTCCCTTTTTATGATGTTAGGCTGACTTTCTGCTCAGTGTTTTCATCATTCCTTTTGTTATGCTATTAGGCTGGTTTTCTTTTCCTTGTTTTCATTATTCCTTTTTTTATGCTGTTAGGCTGATTTTCTGCTCCTTGTTTTCACCTTTCCTTTTTTTATGCAGTTAGGCTGGTTTTCTTCTTGTTTTCATTATTCATTTTATGGTGTTAGGCCGCTTTTTTTGCTCCTTGTTTTCATCATTCTTTTTGTATGCCGTTAGGCTGGTTTTCTTCTTGTTTTCATTGTTTTTATGTTCTCCTTATTTTCATCACTCCATTTTTATGGCTGGTTTTCTGCTCCTTGTTTTCATCATTCCTTTTTTATGTTGATTGGGTGGTTTTGTGCACATTGTTTTCATCATTCCTTTTTTAATCTGTTAGGCTGTTTTTCTGCTCATTGTTTTCATTATTCCTCTTTATGCTATTAGGCTGATTATGTGTCCTTATTTTCATCATTCCTTTTTTATGTTGTTAGCTGGTTTTCTGATCCTTGTTTTCATTATTTATTTTTTGTGCTGTTACGAGGCTGGTTTTCTGCTCCTTGTTTTCATTATTCAGTTTTCATGCTGTTAGGCTGGTTTTCTGCTCCTTGTTTTCATTATTCAGTTTTCATGCTGTTAGGCTGGTTTTCTGCTCCTTGTTTTCATTATTCAGTTTTCATGCTGTTAGGCTGATTTTCTGCTCCTTGTTTTCATTATTCAGTTTTCATGCTGTTAGGCTGGTTTTCTGCTCCTTGTTTTCATTATTCAGTTTTCATGCTGTTAGGCCGGTTTTCTGCTTCTTGTTTTCATCATTCCCTTTTTATGCTGTTAGGCTGATTTTCTGCTCTTTTTCATCATTTCTCTTTTTCTGCTGTTAGGCTGATTTTATGTTCCTTGTTTTCATTATTCCTTTTTTTCTGCTGTTATGTTGAATTTGTGCTTATTGTTTTCAGCGTCCCCCATTTATGCTGTTAGACGATTTTATGCTCCTTGTTTTCATTATTCCTTTTTTATGCTGTTAGGCTGATTTTCTGCTCCTTGTTTTCATTATTTCTTTTTATGCTGTTAGGCTGATTTTCTGCTCCTTGTTTTCATTATTTCTTTTTATGCTGTTAGGCTGATTTTCTGCTCCTTGTTTTCATTATTTCTTTTTATGCTGTTAGGCTGATTATCTGCTCCTTGTTTTCATTATTTCTTTTTATGCTGTTAGGCCGGTTTTCTGCTCCTTGTTTTCATTATTTCTTTTTATGCTGTTAGGCTGATTATCTGCTCCTTGTTTTCATTATTTCTTTTTATGCTGTTAGGCTGATTTTCTTTTCCTTGTTTTCATTATTTCTTTTTATGCTGTTAGGCTGATTTTCTTTTCCTTGTTTTCATTATTTCTTTTTATGCTGTTAGGCTGATTTTCTGCTCCTTGTTTTCATTATTTCTTTTTATGCTGTTAGGCTGATTTTCTGCTCCTTGTTTTCATTATTTCTTTTTATGCTGTTAGGCTGATTTTTTGCTCCTTGTTTTCATTATTTCTTTTTATGCTGTTAGGCTGATTTTCTGCTCCTTGTTTTCATTATTTCTTTTTATGCTGTTAGGCTGATTTTCTGCTCCTTGTTTTCATTATTTCTTTTTATGCTGTTAGGCTGATTTTTTGCTCCTTGTTTTCATTATTTCTTTTTATGCTGTTAGGCTGATTTTCTGCTCCTTGTTTTCATTATTTCTTTTTATGCTGTTAGGCTGATTTTCTGCTCCTTGTTTTCATTATTTCTTTTTATGCTGTTAGGCTGATTTTCTGCTCCTTGTTTTCATTATTTCTTTTTATGCTGTTAGGCTGATTTTCTTTTCCTTGTTTTCATTATTTCTTTTTATGCTGTTAGGCTGATTTTCTGCTCCTTGTTTTCATTATTTCTTTTTATGCTGTTAGGCTGATTTTTTGCTCCTTGTTTTCATTATTTCTTTTTATGCTGTTAGGCTGATTTTCTGCTCCTTGTTTTCATTATTTCTTTTTATGCTGTTAGGCTGATTTTCTGCTCCTTGTTTTCATTATTTCTTTTTATGCTGTTAGGCTGGTTTTCTGCTCCTTGTTTTCATTATTTCTTTTTATGCTGTTAGGCTGATTTTCTGCTCCTTGTTTTCATTATTTCTTTTTATGCTGATAGGCTGATTTTCTGCTCCTTGTTTTCATTATTTCTTTTTATGCTGTTAGGCTGATTTTCTTTTCCTTGTTTTCATTATTTCTTTTTATGCTGTTTGGCTGATTTTCTGCTCCTTGTTTTCATTATTTCTTTTTATGCTGTTAGGCTGATTTTCTGCTCCTTGTTTTCATTATTTCTTTTTATGCTGTTAGGCTGATTTTCTGCTCCTTGTTTTCATTATTTCTTTTTATGCTGTTAGGCTGATTTTCTGCTCCTTGTTTTCATTATTTCTTTTTATGCTGTTGGGCTGATTTTCTTTTCCTTGTGTTCATTATTTCTTTTTATGCTGTTAGGCTGGTTTTCTGCTCCTTGTTTTCATTATTTCTTTTTATGCTGTTAGGCTGATTTTCTGCTCCTTGTTTTCATTATTTCTTTTTATGCTGATAGGCTGATTTTCTGCTCCTTGTTTTCATTATTTCTTTTTATGCTGTTAGGCTGATTTTCTTTTCCTTGTTTTCATTATTTCTTTTTATGCTGTTAGGCTGATTTTCTGCTCCTTGTTTTCATTATTTCTTTTTATGCTGTTAGGCTGATTTTCTGCTCCTTGTTTTCATTATTTCTTTTTATGCTGTTAGGCTGATTTTCTGCTCCTTGTTTTCATTATTTCTTTTTATGCTGTTAGGCTGATTTTCTGCTCCTTGTTTTCATTATTTCTTTTTATGCTGTTAGGCTGATTTTCTGCTCCTTGTTTTCATTATTTCTTTTTATGCTGTTAGGCTGATTTTCTGCTCCTTGTTTTCATTATTTCTTTTTATGCTGTTAGGCTGATTTTCTGCTCCTTGTTTTCATTATTTCTTTTTATGCTGTTAGGCTGATTTTCTGCTCCTTGTTTTCATTATTTCTTTTTATGCTGTTAGGCTGATTTTCTTTTCCTTGTTTTCATTATTTCTTTTTATGCTGTTAGGCTGGTTTTCTGCTCCTTGTTTTCATTATTTCTTTTTATGCTGTTAGGCTGATTTTCTTTTCCTTGTTTTCATTATTTCTTTTTATGCTGTTAGGCTGATTTTCTGCTCCTTGTTTTCATTATTTCTTTTTATGCTGTTAGGCTGATTTTCTGCTCCTTGTTTTCATTATTTCTTTTTATGCTGTTAGGCTGATTTTCTTTTCCTTGTTTTCATTATTTCTTTTTATGCTGTTAGGCTGGTTTTCTGCTCCTTGTTTTCATTATTTCTTTTTATGCTGTTAGGCTGATTTTCTGCTCCTTGTTTTCATTATTTCTTTTTATGCTGATAGGCTGATTTTCTGCTCCTTGTTTTCATTATTTCTTTTTATGCTGTTAGGCTGATTTTCTGCTCCTTGTTTTCATTATTTCTTTTTATGCTGTTAGGCTGATTTTCTGCTCCTTGTTTTCATTATTTCTTTTTATGCTGTTAGGCTGATTTTTTGCTCCTTGTTTTCATTATTTCTTTTTATGCTGTTAGGCTGATTTTCTGCTCCTTGTTTTCATTATTTCTTTTTATGCTGTTAGGCTGATTTTCTGCTCCTTGTTTTCAGTATTTCTTTTTATGCTGTTAGGCTGATTTTCTGCTCCTTGTTTTCATTATTTCTTTTTATGCTGTTAGGCTGATTTTCTGCTCCTTGTTTTCAATATTTCTTTTTATGCTGTAAAGCTGGTTTTCTGCTCTGTTTTCATTATTAATTTTTTTATGCTGTTAGGCTGATTCTGTGATCCTTGTATTCATCATTCCTTTTTTTATGCGGTTAGGCTAGTTTTCTGCTCATTGTTTTCATCATTCCTTTTTATGCTGGTAGGCTGATTTTTGGCTCCCTGTATTTGTCATTCCCTTTTTATGCTGGTAAACGATATTCTGATCCTTGTTTTCATCTTTCCTTTTTTATGATGTTATTCTGGTTTTCTGCTCCTTGTTTTCATAATTCCCTTTTTATGCTGTAAGGCGGCTTAGGTACTCCTTGTTTTTAATATTCCATTTTTATGCTGCTTGACGAGTTTCTGCTCCTTGTTTTCGCATTGCCCTTTTTATGCTGTTAAGCTGGTTTTCTCCTCTTCGTTTTCATCATTAAGCTGGTTTTCCGCTTTTTGTTTTCATTATTCCTTTTTTTATGCTGTTAGGCTGATTTTGTGCTCTTTGTTTTCATCATTTTTTTTTTTCCTGAGGGTAGGCTAGTTTTCTGGTCCTTGTTTTCATTATTCCTTTTTTATTATGTTAGGCCAATTTTTTGCCTCTAGTTTTCATCATTCATTTTTATGCTGTTAAGCTGGTTTTCTTGTTTTCATAATTCCTTTGTTATATCACCTCCTAGTTTTCATCATACGTTTTTTTATGTTTTTAGGCTGGTTATTTACTCCTAGTTTTAATGAATCCTTTTTTTCAATGCCGTTAGTCTGGTTTTCTGCTCCTTGTGTTCATCATTCCCTTTTTATGCAGTTAGGCAGATTTTCCGCTCCTTATTTTTATCATGAATTTTTCAAGCTGTTAGACTGGTTTTCTGTTTCTTGTTTAATTATAAATTTCTTTTATGCTGTTAGGCTGATTTTCTGCTTCTTGTTTTCATAATTCCTATTCTATATTGTTAGGCTGGTTTGCTGCTCCTTGTTTTCATCTTCCCTTTTTGTACTGTTAGACTATTTACTGCTCCTTGTTTTCAGTATGCCTTTTTATGATGTTAGGCTGGTTTTCTGCTCCTTGTTTTTATTATTCCTTTTTATGCTGTTAGGCTGGTATTTTGCTCCTTGTTTTCATAATTCCATTTTTATGCTGTTAGAATATTTTCTGTTCCTTTTCATCTTTCATTTTTTATGCTGTTTGGCTGGTTTTCTGCTCCTTGCTTTCATTATTCCCTTTTTATGCTGTTGGGCTCATTTTTCTGCTCCTTTTTTTCATCATGAATTTTTCAAGCTGTTAGGCTGGTTTTCTGCTCCTTGTTTTCATCATGCCTTTTTTTATGCTGTTAGGCTGAATTTCTGCTCCTTGTTTTCATCTTCCCCTTTTGTACTGTTAGACAATTTACTGCTCCTTGTTTTCATCATTCCATTTTTTATGTTGTTAGACTATTTTCGTTCTCCTTTTCGTCTTTCATTATTTATGCTGTTAGGCTGGTTTTTTCTTGTTTTCATCATTCAATTTTTATGCTGTTAGGCTATTTTTGTGCTCCTTTTTATCATTCATTTTTTATGCTGGTAGGCTGATTGTCTTCTTGTTTTCGTAATTCCATTTTTATGCTGTGAGGCTGATTTTGTGCCCCATGTTTTCATCATTCACTTTTTTATGCTGTTAGACGATTTTCTGCTGCTTGTTTTCATCTTTCCTTTTTTATGCTGTTTGGCGGGTTTTCTGATCCTTGCTTTCATCTTTGATTTTTTAAGCTGTTAGGCTGATTTTCTGCTCTTTGTTTTCATCATTCTCTTTGTATTCTGTTGGACGATTTTCTGGGCCTTATTTTCATAATTCCCTTTTTATGCTGTTAGACGATTTTCCTTTTGTTTTCATCATTACTTTTTATGCTGTTAGGCAGTTTTACTGCTCCTTGTTTTCATCATACCTTTTTAATGATGTTAAGCTGATTTTCTGTTCCTTGTTTTCATCATCCCTTTGTTTTTGCTGTTATGCTGATTTTCCGCTCCTTGTTTTCATCATTCACTTTTTTATGCTGTTAGGCTCATTTTTTTGTTCCTTGTTTTCATCTATTTTTGTTTATGCTGTTAGGCTGGGTTTTTGCTCCTTGTTTTCATTTCCCTTTTTTATGCTGATAGGATGGCATCAATGACCATTGCTGTAATGAGGCCAGATAATATCTAATAATGAATTGATTATGCTGTTAGACCGACTTTGTGCTCCGTGTTTTTATCATTCCATTTTTATGCTGTTTGGCTCATTTTCTGTTCCTTGTTTCCATCATTTATTTTTTCATACTGTGAGGGTGGTTTTTTGCTCCTTGTTTTCATCCTTAATTTTTATGATGTTAGCCTGGTTTCTTGTTCCTTGATTTCATCATTCCTTTTTTTTATACTGTTATGCTGGTTTTTCGCTCTTTGTTTTCATCATCCTTTTTTATGCTGATAGGATGGTTGTATGCTCCTTGCTTTCATCAATTCCTTTTTATGCTGTTAGACGATTTTCTGCTTGTTTTCATCATTAAATTTTTATGTTGTAAAGCTGCTTTTCTGCTCCTTCTTTCCATCATCCCTTTTTTTGCTATAAGGCTGGTTTTCTGCTCCTTGTTTTCATGATTCCTTTTCACGGTGATAGGTTGATTTTCTACTCCTTGTTTTCATCATTCTTTTATATGTTGAAAACTCCTTGTTTTCATCATTTCCCTTTTATGGTTTTACATGATTTTCTGTTTCTTGTTTTCATCATTCCTTTTTTATATTGTTAAGATGATTTTGTGCTCCTCCTTTTCATCATTCCCGTTTTATGGGGTAGGCTTATTTCCTGCTCCTCGTTTTCATTATTCGTTTTTCATACTATTAGGCAGGATTTCAACTCCTTGTTTTCATCATTCCTTTCTTAGGCTGTTAGGCTTGGTTTCATCATTCCTCTTTTTTATGCTTTTAGGTTGGGTTTCTACTAGTTTTCTTCTTTCCTTGTTTATGCTGTTAGGGTGGAATCGACAACTATTGCGGTTTCGATGCCAGACAATATTTAATAATGAATCATTCATGCTGTTAGGCTCCTTCTATGCTCCTTGTTTCCATCTTTCCTTTTTTGCCGTTATGATGATTATATGCTCCTTGTTTTCATCTTTAATTTTTTATGTTGTTAGGCCGATTTTGTGCTCCTTGTTTCCATCATTCCTTTTTTATGCTGTTGGACTGGTTTTTGCTTCTTGTTTTCTTTATTTCTTTTTTATGCTATAGGTGGTTTTTCTGCTCCTTGTTTTCATCATTCCATTTCTATGCGGTTAAGCTGGTATTCTGCTCCTAGTTTTTATCATTCTTATTTTAAGTTGTTAGCCTGGTTTTTTGCTCCTAGTGTTACAGTCCCTTTCTTCTTGATTCATCTCTTTTGTTATGCTGTACTGTTGATTTTTTGCTTCTTAATTTCATCATTCCTTTTTTATGCTGTTAGACTGATTTACTGCTCTTATTTCCATCATTCCTTTTTTTTAATACTGTTTTCTGCAGATTGTTTACATAATTCCTTAATTATGCTGGTAGGCGTGTTTTTTTTGCTGCTTGTTTACATAATTCCTTTTTATGGTCTTAGACTGGGTTTTTGCTCCTTGTTTTCAACATTCCTATTTTATGTTATGCTGGTTTTTTGCTCCAATTTTCATCATTCCTTTTTTATGCTGTTATCCTGATTATCTGCTCCTTTTTTCATCAATCTTTTTCATTCTGTTAGGCTGGTTCTCTGCTCCTTGTTTTCATCTTAACATTTTCATTCTGTTAGGCTGGTTTTCTGCTCTTTGTTTTCATCATTCCTTTTTTTTATGCTGTTACGCTGTATCCTGCTTTGTTTTCATCATTCCTTTTTATGCTGATAGGTTGGTTTAATGCTTGTTTTCATCATTCCCTTTTTATGTTGTTAGGCTGTTTTTCTGCTCCATGTTCTCATCATTCCATTTTTATGCTGTTAGGCTGGTTTTCTGCTCCTAGTTTTCATCATTCTTTTTTATGTTAGGCTGGTTTTTTGCTCCTTGTTTCCATCATTCCTTTTTTATGTTGTTAGTTGGGTTTTTTGCTCCTTGTTTTCATCATTCCTTTTTATGCAATTAGGTTGGTTTTATGCTCTTACTTATCATCATTAATTTTTTATGGTGTTACACTTTTTTTCTTTTTGTTTTCATCTTTTTTTATGCTCTACTGTTGGTTTTTTTCTTCTTGATTTCCTCTTTTCCTTTTTATGCGGTTAGGCTGGTTTACTGCTCTTATATCCACCATAACTTTTTTTATGCTGGTAGGCTGGTTTTTTGCTGCTTCTTTAGGTTTATTTTCAAGTTTTTCTCCTTTCCATTTGTGTTTGCTTTGTTCTTCTGATAATTACTCTTGTATTATTTGTCTTTTCCTTGCCAGGGCAATATCCTTATTCTGGTTTTTTGCTCCTTGTTTTCAACATTTCTTTACTATGTTGTTATGCTGTTTTTTTTGCTCCATGTTTCATCATTCATTTTCTATATTGTTAGGCTGGTTTTTTGCTCTGTTATCATCATTCCTTTTTTATGCTGTTAGGCTGATTGTCTTCTCCTTGTTTTCATCATTCTTTTTTTATGCAGTTTGACTGGTTTTCTGCGCTCTCTTTTTTTCATCAATCCTTTATCATGCTGTTAGGTTGGTTCTCTGCTCCTTGCTTTCATCTTCCCATTCCCATTCTGTTAGGCTGATTTTCTGCTTTGTTTTCATCATTCCTTTTTTTTTATGCTGTTAGGTTGGTTTAATGGTTGTTTTCATCATTCCTTTTTTATGTTGTTTGGCTGATTTTTTGATCCTTGTTTTCATCATTCCTATTTTATGCTGTTAGGCTGTTTTTCTGCTCCATGTTTTTATCATTAATTTTACATTCTTTGAGGCTGATTTTTGGATCCTTGTTTTCGTCATTCCTATTTTATGCTGTTAGGCCGATTTTCTGCTCCATGTTTTCACTATTCCCCTTTTTATGCTGTTATGACGCCAGATAATACCTTATAATCAATCAGTCATGTTGTTAGGCTGATTTTCTGCTCCTTTCTTTTTCATCCATTATTTTTAAAGCTGTTTGGCTAATTTTCTGCTCCTTATTTCAATCATGCTTTTGTTAGGCTGATTTTTTGCTTCTTGTTTTAATCTTTCCATTTTATGAATGCTTAGGCATATTTTCCGCTTATGGTTTTCATCGGGTTTTTTTATGTTAGGCTGATTTTCTGCTCCTTATTTTCATCTTAACTTTTTAATGCTGTTTTTCTTGTTTTCGTCATTCCTGTTTTATGCTGTTAGACTATTTTTCTGCTTCTTGTTTTCCTTGTTTTCATTATTCCTTTTTTATGTTGTTAGGCTGATTTTCTCTTCCTTGTTTTCATCCCTTCTTTTTAATGCTGTTAGCCGAGTTTTCAGTGCCTTGTTTTCATCATTAATTTTTTATGCTGTTTGGCTGCTTTTCTGCTCTTTTTCATCATTTCTTTTTTATGTTGTTCGGCTGGTTTCTTGCTCCTTGTTTTCATCATTCCTTTTTTATACTTTTAGGCTGGTTTTCTGCTCCTTGTTTTCATCCTTTTTTTCTTTCTTTAAGTTGATTTTCTTTTTCTTGATTCTTCATTCCTTTTTTATGCTGTTAGGCAGGTTTTCTGCAACTTGTTTTCAGCATTCCTCTTTTATTTTCTTTGGAATGTTTTGAGCTCTTTGTTTTCGTTATACCTTTTTTATTATGCTGTAAGGCTTGTTTTCTGCTGCTTCTTAGCAGCATTCCCTTTTAGGCCATAAGCTGGTTTTCTGCTGAATAATTTTAAGGATTCCTTATTTATGCTGATAGTCTGGTTTTTCGCTCCTCGTTTTCTTTCTTTTTTATGCTGTTATTCGGTTTTCTTCTTCTTGTTTTCATTCTTTTTTTTATACCATCAGGCAGGTTTTCTGCTCCCTGTTTTCTTCTTTCCTTTTTCATATTTTTAGGCAGGTTTTTCAGCTCCTCATTTCATCATTCCATTTTTATGCTGGTAGGCTGGGTTTTTGCTCCTTTTTCATCATTCCTTTTTTATGCTGTTAGCCTAGGCCTGTTTTATGGTCCTTGTTTTCTTTATTCCCTTTTCACGCTGTTAGTTTGGTTTTCTGCTTCTTGTTTTCATCATTTTTTTTTTTATGTTAGGCTGATTTCCCTACTTTTTTTCATAATTTTTTATACTGTTAGGCCTGTATTCTGCTCCTTGTTTTCATCATTCCGTTTGTATGCTGTAAGGCTGATTTTCTGCTTTTTTCTTTCATCATTCCTGTTTTATGCTATTAAGCTGATTTTCTGCTCCTAGTTTTCATCATTCTTTTTTATGTGGTTAGGCTAATTTTTTTGCGTTTTTTCATTTCTTTTTTTATGCTGTTAGCCTTATTTTTTGCTCAGTGTTTTCATCATTCCTTTTTTGTGTTTTAAGGCGATTTTGACTCCTTGTTTTTATTATTCTTATTTTATGCTATGAGGCTAGTTTTCTGCTCCTTGTTTTCATCATTCCCTTTTTATGTTGTTAGTCTGAGTATCAGCTCCCTGTTTTCATCATTCCTTTTGTATGCTCTTAGTCTGGTTTTCCGCTTGTTATTTTCATCATTCTTTTTTATGCTGTTAGTCAGATTTTATGCTCCTTTTTTTCTTCATTCCTTTGTTATGCTATTAGGCTAGTTTTTCATCATTTCCTTTTTATGCTGTTAGGCTAGTTTTATGTTCCTTGTTTCCTTCATTATTTTTCTTTCATGCTGATAGGCTGGTTCCCCCCTCCTTGTTTTCATCGTTTATTTTTTTATGTCAATGAGGCTGGTTTTCTGATCCTTGTTTTCATCTTTTCTTTTTTATGCTTTACGGCTGCTTTTTTGCTCGTAGTTTTCATTATTTTCCCCATTCTGTTAGGTTGATTTTCTGCTACTGTTTTCCTCATGTCTTATACTGTTAGGCTAAAGGAATGACATAAGAGACATGGTCGTTGAAGTTGGTTGAAAATAAAAAAAACCTTCTATTATGAAAAGTAACATAACAAATAGACATACAGAAGACCAAATCGAGAGAAAAATGAAATAGACTTTCTTCTCCGTGAAAAAGTTAATTTGGTAAAAGATGTAGCAGTGCTAAACAAGTTAAAGTCAAACGTCCATAGAATGGTGAGAAGCATGACTTATTTAGATCTATGGAAAGAATGGGGAAAACTAATCCTTAGAAAAGAAATAAATACTCTTGTAATAAGAGAAATATCTTTCTAGTTTTGCTTACCAATACAAAATAGGCACTCTTAGCTACATGATGAAATCAGATGAAATGTTAGCAAGTAAAGTAGAAATGAACATTAATGTAATAAAATTCGTATTGGAATCGACAATTGGAATAAAATAGTTGAAATAGTTCCGTAACAAGATCAAGGAAAACTATCAGAAAAGGCCAAAACCTAAAAAAAAGAAGATTGGAAATGGGGGTAAAATCCAAGAGAGATGAAATAGAAATTAGCAGAACTATCCAAAACAATAGATAAACTAAAAACCCAAGACATTTGTAAACACAATCAGACCGAAATTTACGAAACACTGAAGAAAGGAAGAAGCATTTAATTGATGAAAAGCAGACTTGGAATATGATGCCATCTTATGTTTGCTTCAAAGAATGAAAATGGAAATATCAAAAATAGAGATGATGAAAATTGCCGAGGATTTCTCTCCAATGCTATGCAATAGTGGCATAAGAAATACCTTTGCCAATAGAAATAATGAAACACCTGTGCCGGTAATAAATGTAAAGGTAGGAGGAGTAAAGAAAGCGTTAAAAGGCATAAAAAGAGGCAAAGCAGCCGGAGGAAATGGCCTTACTATTGATTTAATAATAGAGTGAGGAGATTTCATAGTAGTAAAACTGGCTGAACTTTACATAAAATATCTGCAAGACTATTCTATATCCACAGCTTTGTAAAATTTGATCATTATACTAATTCACGAAAAGGGACACACACAAGACCTAAAAAAAAACATCCCAATAAGTTCACTCTCCACAATGTATAGAATATTTACAAGTATCATATTAGGCCGAATAAAAAGACTGCTTTACTTTTAATCTACCAAGAGAGCAGACATGTTGTTGTTGTTGTGGATTAAAGCCAACAGTTCTTGTTGGCACGGGCCATTCCATTGGTCGGCCCGTAGGTTACCTGCAAAAATTCTTTAAGGTAGGTTTATCATATAAGAGGAAATTTGAAAAGTTTTCAGTAGTAGAGATAGTTGTGGACAGAGTAAGGATGATGGTGGTAGTAAGAGAGGGCTATCATTTCACGGATAGTGGTAGTTATAAAATTGGGGTGTAAGGCCTTTGAATAGTAGGGAAAGGTAGCAGGTGGGGTTGTCCAACCCTTTACTCCCTAGGGTCCCTGCGGAAAGTTTTTAGTAGTAGAGCAAGTTCAGAAGCATACAGAAGATGTTGTGGATAGGGCCTTACGGTGAGGGGATGAGAGGTTGGATGAGTCATTCTGAGGTCATTACCTTGGTGGAGGTAGTCTTGTAAGCAATTGCCTGTGTCTTTCTATGTTTTCAACAATTGCTTTTCCCAGTGTGGCCGCTGCCTTCCAGGCCTGTGGCGAGTTGGTGTCTATTTGTGGATCACCTCTGAGCTTAGTTGTTTCTCTACGCTCTAGTAGGTAGTGTAGGAGGGCCTGTTGTGG
>NC_090731.1:92566656-92616656 GCF_036898095.1 Palaemon carinicauda
CAGTAGAAGACCATGGTACAGAGGCTATGGCACTACCCAAGACTAGAGAACAATGGTTTGATTTTGGAGTGTCCTTCTCCTAGAAGAGCTGCTTACCATAGCTAAAGAGTCTCTTCTACCTTACCAAGAGGAAAGTGGCCACTGAACAATTACAGTGCAGTAGTTAACCCCTCGGATTTAGAAGAATTGTTTGCTAATCTCAATGTTGTCAGGTGGTGTTCAAATTCTGGTGAAATTATTGAACGGTAAATCAAGTGTAGTGTGTTAAAATAAGTACATTGTCATATAATTTTTTTGTAATTGGCCCTGTGAGATTTAGGTTAAACAATGAAGTGTATTTATTTGGGAATGTTAAAATAAAGTGAGAAGACCCAGTGGATTGAGGGTCAACCACTCGGCCTGTGACGTCCTCCTCCACTCAAGGGCAAGCCCATGAGAGAACAGTCTCTAATGCTCAGCAGTAAGTTAATACTCCAGAGCCGCTTCTCGCACAGAGGATGACACTCGACTCGTCATCGTAGTTGAACTCATTCCGAGTTTTGGACTGAAACTCGTCAATCACACTATAGAATTGATCCTATGTAGTATGATGTATTTGGTTCAACTGTTCGGTAACCTTGTGTGAATCAAAAGGCATAAGTGTAACGGGTTACATTTATGTAAATTTCATTTAGTTTTAAATCTTTCGAGTGGTAATGTTAACTAATTTCATTAATTATCAAAATATTTTTTTTTTCTATTTGATTTCCATGGAGACAAATGATTGTATAAATGTTCAAAGAGTTTCTTTGGTCTTAGTTTAAGGTTTAATTCTGATTTAATAAATCGAGGGATTTAATTTGTTAATTTTTCTGCAATATTGTTAACATTTTATAGAATATATGTATATATATTTATGTATACAGTATATATATATATATATATATATATATATATATATATATATATATATATATATATATATATATATATATATATATATATATATATATATATATATATATATATATATGCGCAGAAGAACCACAGGGAAAATGAAAATACGAAATATATGCTTAAGTCCTGACTAGTTTTGTGATACTTCTTCAGAGGACTGATTTATTGAGAGAGGTTTCTTTACATTTTATAGGGAAAGCAAACGTATGAACATACATATAGAGATTTAGAGAACAATGACACTCCCTTACCAGCTACCTGGGCTTGAGTCAGGTATTAAGTAGGAGGAGTCCCCAAGCTCATTAGACACCTGCTAAAAAGGGTCATTTCTAGTGGCGGGTATATTCTTGTTTTTTTCTTTTTTACTTTCAGTACAGTTTATTTATATGAAAACACGGTAGCCTTATCTATATAAATACATAAGCAAAACATACACAAACATACAAATATATATATATATACATACAGATACACAAATATATATATGCATACAGATACACATACATATATACACACATACATATATACACACATACATATATATACACATACATATATACATACATACATATATATATATATATATATATATATATATATATATATATATATATATATATATATATATATATATGTGCAGAAGAACCACAGGGAAAATGAAAATACAGAATATACACTTGAGTCCTGACTAGTTTCGTGATACTTCCTCAGAGGACTGATTTATTGTGAATAATTAACGTCGGTGTGAAATTAATATTTAGACCTAAGCTACCATTCATTAAAGGAAACAAATATTTTATATAGTATGCATAAGTATATTGGCACTATATAGTGTTATGCTAGATATAAGTATTGATATATACATGATTATATGTTTATGATATTAATGTTGTATACATATGAATGTATATATGCATAGGTATGTATGTGTATATATGTATACATGTATATATGTGTGTGTATATATATATGTATATGTGTATGTGTATGTATATGTATGTGTATGTGTAAGTATTTATGTATATGTATATGTATTTGTATCTGTATGTATGTATATATATGTATATGTGTATGTGTATGTATATGTATGTGTGTGTATGTATGTATATGTATATGTGTGTATGTGTATATATATATATATATGTATATATATATATGTATATATGTATATATATATATATATATATATATATATGTATATGTATGTGTATATGTATGTATATATATATGTATATATATTTGTATTTTTGTGTATGTTTTGCTTATGTATTTATATAGATATGGCTACCGCATTGACATATAAATAACTGTAATGAAAGTAAAATAAGAAGAAAACAAGAATATACCCGCCACTAGAAATGACCCTTTTTAGCAGGTGTCTAACGAGCTTTCGGACTCCTCCTACGCACACCTGAGTCAAACCCAGGTAGCGGGTAAGGGAGTGTCATTGTTCTCTAAATCTCTATATGTATGTTCGTACTTTTGCTTTCCCTATAAAATGTAAGAAACCTCTCTCAATAAATCAGTCCTCTGAGGAAGTATCACGAAACTAGTCAGGACTCAAGTGTATATTCTGTATTTTCATTTTCCCTGTGGTTCTTCTGCATCTGAGCATCACGTTTTCCTGTGATTTTTACGCATATATATATGTATATATACACATACATACATATCCATACATACATATGCGTATATACATTTATATATATACAACATTAATATCATAAACATATAATCATGTATATATCAATACTTATATCTAGCATAACACTATATAGTGCCAATATACTTATGCATACTATATAAAATAATTGTTTCCTTTAATGAACGGTAGCTTAGGTCTAAATATTAATTTCACAGCGACGTTAATTCACAATATATTCAATTCTACATCAAGTGGTTAATGTTTTTTTATATAGCTTACAAATCTCTTTACATATAAAGGCGTCGAGTTTATACATTCCATAACCTATATTCAAGTTGTTTTCAAAGGTTTCTTTTATGAAACTGGGCTCTATGATGTTTCTTTCCACTAAGTTATTTGAATGAACCAATTTCTTTGCACCTGACCAATTAATAGGATGATTTTTATCTCTAACGTGAGCAAAGAGTGCTCACGTTAGAGATAAACCACTAAACCTTCGTGGCCAAGTGGTTTAGTCACTGTCTATACAAGCTTGTCGACCAGGGTTCGATTCCCGGCCGGTCACAAGCTCTTGTCTTTGTGTGATTTCGCCTGGGGCTCTGATCCCGAGGTCGTTAAGAGAATCCAGACATTAATGTATCAAAAATATATATGGCTTATTTGAATATGAAAAACACGTCTAAATGTGCAAAATTTATCATATGGATTTATATGTATATATATGGATATATATGGATATATATGTGTATATATATGGATATATATGTATGTATATATATATATATATATATATATATATATATATATATATATATATGTGTGTGTGTGTGTGTGTGTGAGTGTGTGTGTACGCAAATGCAAAAAAAAAAAAAAACACACAGGGAAAGGGAAAATATGAAATATAAGATTGTAAGTCCTGACTAGTTTCGTGATACTTCTTCAGAAGACTGATTTATTGAATGATGTTTCTTTACACTTTATAGGTACATCAAACACATGAACATACATATAGAGATTTATAGCACAATGACGCTTCCATACCAGCTATCTGCGCTGTTAATAGGTGTTTCCTGGGCGGAGATCGAACCTCATTAGACACCTGCCAAAAAGGGTCATTTCTGGTGACCGGTAAATTCTTGTTTTAACTTTCAATACAATTTCTTTATATCAATAATGGTAGCCTTATCCATATAAATATATAAGCAAAGTTGTATGTATATATAAAAAATATCTATATATATATATATATATATATATATATATATATATATATATATATATATATATATATATATTTATAAATATATACATACATACATATGTATACACATACAGGCATTCATATACAGACACATGCATGAATATATACATAGACATATACATATGTTTACACATACAGGTATACATATACAGAGACTTACATTGACTTACATATACATATTTTAAACATGATTAACATGTATATATAGTTATGCACATATAACCTTATTACCATAAACATACAATTACATATATATCAGTACTTATATCTAACATAACAATATATAGTGCCAAAGTACATATGTATACTTTATGAAATAATTGTACCCGTCAGTGAATGGTAGTTTAGGTCTAAATATTAATTTCATAGTAACATTAATTATTCACAGTACATTCAGTCTACATTAAGTGGTTAAAGTTCTTTTTTTATATAGCTTTCAAATCTCTTTTCATATAAAGGCGTCGAGTTTATATATTCCATGTCCAATATTCAAGTTGTTTTCAAAGGTTTCTTTTATGAAACGAATCTATGATGTTTCTTTCCAATAAGTTATTTGAATGAACCAAATTCTTTCCACATGACCAATTAATAGTGTGATTTTTATTTCTAACGTGGGCAAAGAGTGCATTATTATCTTGAGCATATCTGACACCTTTTTGTTATTCATTTCTCTTTTCTAGGGCTTTACCAGTTTGACCAATATAGAATTTTTCACATGAATTGCATGGGATACAATATACACATCCCTTGGTAATGTCAGGAGAATTCTTTTATTTCTTAATAAAGAATTCTGCTGACATTACCAAGGGATGTGTATATCGTATTCCATGCAATTCGTGGGAAAAATTCTATATTCTTTACCACTCCCTTCACTGCCCCCAACACTTTGTATCAATCATTCACTCTCTGACGTACATCTGCTTCCACTCCACCATTTGCTGCAACAACAGACCCCAAGTACTTGAACTGATCTACATCCTCAAGTAACTCGCCATTCAACATGACATTCAATCTCGCACCACCTTCCCTTCTCATACATCTCATAACCTTACTCTTACCCACATTAACTCTCAACTTCCTTCTCTCACATACCCTTCCAATTTCTGTCACTAATCGGCCAAGCTTCTCTTCCGAGTCTGCAACCAGTACAGTATCATCCACAAACAACAATTGATTTACCTCCCATTCGTGATCACTCTCGTCTATCAGTTTCAATCCTCGTCCATGCACTCGAGCATTCACCTCTCTCACCACTCCGTCAACATACAAGTTAAACAACCATGGCGACATCAAACATCCGTGTCTCAGCCCTACCACTCTCACTGAAAACCAATCGCTCACTTCATTTCCTATCCTAACACACGCTTTACTACCTTTGTAGAAATTGATATTTCAAATTTCATCCATTGAAGCAAACATCTGTTGGTATCATGTATCAAATCTTTTCATCAATTTAATATTTCTTTCTTTAGTGTTTCCTCAATTTTGGTTTGATTGTGTTTACGAATGTCTTGAATTTTTAGTTTGCTTATTGGTTTGGATAGTTCTGCTAATTCTATTTTATCTTTCATGTCCAATCTTTCTTTATTAGGGTTTTGGTCTTTTCTAATAATTTTCCATATGTTCCTTTTTTATATAAAAAATGGTATTCATGATTTTATGATTGTTTCTTTCAGCAAATTCTATAATCATGTCTCCTCTGTTATTCCATGTGCCTACCCTAAATGTACCTTCTGCTGATGATCTTCTTTTCTTTTGACCTACTTTGGCATTGAAATCACCCCCAAACAAATGTAAATTAAGTCTAATTTTTCATAGATATCTCTAGATCTTCATAAAAGCTTTTTATTGTTGGTGCATACGTTTGAATGATCTTTCGTTTATACTTGGTCTTCGGCCATGTTGTTGTAATCCAATCTCAGGTGAATGGTAGCCAGTGTGTTTCTTGGCAGGGCAATGGGATTCACTTTACCAGGGACGTGTTGAAGGGTGCAGTTGTATTTAGCCATGGCAGAGAGATGTCAGTATTAAGGGATGGACCAGGCATTGGACTGTCAAGTGAAAGGCATGTGCCAGGGGCATGTGCTACATGTGAATGACAAAGGGTGTATCTTCTGAAATGGGGCAAAAGTGACGGGACACCGAAATGCACTACCAGCAATTCGCGGTCGAAGGAAAAGTAGCCGGATTCTGCCTTGGGCTGTTTTCGATTGAAGACCAATGGTCGGAGCAAGCCGTTGACTACCTGCTCAAGTACTGCACCAAAAGTGACGTCACTGGAATCGGAGAAGGAGAGGGGAATGTGGCACGGGAAAAGTGAGAGCAGCTGCAGTTTACAGGGCATTCTTAGCGTTGCAGAAGGCTGCTTCCTGAAGTCAACCCCACTTCAGGTCTTTTGGCTTGCCCTTGAGGGAGGCATAGAGGGTGCGATGGCTGACAAGAACTGGTGATAATAGTTTATCATGCCTAAGAATTCTTCCAGTGCTTTGACGGTCAAGGGTGTGGGAAAGTTCTGAATAGCTGTTACCTTGTCAAGGAGGGGGTGAACGCCTTCAGGGGTGATAAGGTGTCCTAAGAACGATACTTCATTGGGGCCAAAGGTTTATTTTTTGTATCGGACTGCAAGGTCATTCTGTTGTAGTTGGTCGAGTATGATGCGTTGATGACAGAGGTGTTCCTCTTTGGAGGAAGAGGACACAAGAATTTCATCCACATGATATACACAGAAGGTGAGGTCCCTTAAGATACCATCCATGAGGAGTTTAAAAGCGGCCCCACCATTACGAAGGCCAAAACAGGATTAATTAAATGTGTTTGTACCGAAGGGGTGGTGATGGTGGTCTTGGGGATGTTTCTGGGCTTATGGGCACCTGTTAATATCCTTTCAAGAGGTCGAGAGTGGAGAACTCCTCTTTGTGCAAGTAGGAGGTAACGACGGTGATGTTGTGGCCTGGGTAGTGATTCGGTTCTGCCTGCATATTCAGATGCTTGTAATCCCTACAAGGGGGCAGGGAACCATCCTTCTTCAGGACAATGCGTAGGGGTGACGACTATGGGCTTGAGGCCTTTTGGCAAATGCCCATTTCTTCCATTTTGGTGAACGTTTGTTTAGTTGCTGCCAAATGATCTGGGATCAGACACCTGAATCTGGCAAACATTAAGGGCCCCATCGTCTTGATATGGTGATAAATACCGTGTTGGCGGGAACCGTGGGCGTTTTGCAAAGTTCTGGTTGGAAGACTTCTGAGAACATGAGGTGGGCATCCGTGGGTGCACTAATGTGGAGAGCAAGGTTAGAGGGGCCAGGTTGAAGAGGTGTCGATGAATACGAGTCTGCGATGACTTTTGTTAATGTGCCACATCAACCAAGGGGGTGGAAGTGCATGAGGAAATTCGCACTGATTATTGGCAATGTAACGTAGGCACCGCGGGACTTTCAATGGTATTTTGTGCTCCCAAACAATAGTGAGATTGCCTCATACCTGTGGTTGAGGATCCCAGATCCTTTGGCAGCTACCAGGCAGACATCAACCAGCTTAGAATGACCACATCGTGTCCCGGAGAGTGACATTGGTAGAAGGGAATGGCAAGCACCAGTGTGTACCAAAAACTACATGTCACTACCTTCATCATGTAAAAAGAAAAATTTAGTGACGGTAGGCAACCGCAACAAGAGACGGCCTACTGTACTTGCAAATTTTTTGGCCACTGACAACAGTCCACACATTTCTTTGCAGCACCACTGCAGGGGATGAGTATCAGTAAGTGGCTGTAGAGGTCATTGGTTGGCACGTTAGTGTTGAACAGCATATTTGGGGGATGTGGGCATCTTTGTCACCACTCCGGCACATCATGAGGCGTGCATCAGTATCCTACCACATTCACATCAGCTTCTGTCAGTGTTGAATGGTTGTCCTCTTTGTCAGGTGTGGAGGTGTTAATGGAGGTCTTGAAGGTGATGAAGTGGCTGTGCATAAGGGTGTTGACTTGTTCATCAGGTCCTTCAAGGGCAAGGTATCGACATTGGGGATGGTGTTGTGTACAGGTTTGGGTAGGCGTCAAATCCATAGGGCACATAGTAGATTCACTTCCCGAAGAGTACCATCTGTGGCAGGTTGCCGGCGACTGATACTGGTCATTTCCCTGAGAGCAAGTGAAATCTTTTGGTCCCCCAATGGTTGTTGAGAGAGCTGGCAAAGTTGGCTGTACGGGTGGCTGGCAATGGTGAGTACTGTTCCAGGAGGTATGTTTTAGGTCTTCATAATCTCTAGGGGTGTCTTCTTGGTAATAAAGCCAATCTGAGATTTCCGAGTGTCCTCAGGGATTGCTACGAGGATTTAGTCTGATTTGCTGCTTGAACGAGTCACGCCCTTAATGCGAAAGTGAATTTTGGCACGCTGAAACCAGGCACATTCTTCTCTGGTGGCGAAGGGTGGTGGTTTCACTGAAGCGGTTTCGATAGACTCTTCAGGTTCTGTAGTTGGCTTTGTCAAAGGGTAGGGCATAGCGGTAAGTTGGACAGCGGAGGGGAGCTGGTCATTCCGGGGTCACATATTTTGGCAGACTAATGAGTGTCTTGGTAGAAAGAGAAGCGAAACATAACAGACTTTATTCAATGAGATAACAAGCTTATATACTAACACTTGTGGGTAACAATGGCGTAAAACTTCAACAATTTGAAACATACAATGGCAAGCTTAAACAGATTTTTTTTTTATAATCAGTGCAGGAGAGAACGAAAGAGAGAAAAAAGCAATAGCATTACAGTGTATGAGTGTATGAAATACATGTGCATTACATTTGTATAGAGTTGGTGACTTTGATGGTATTTCCATGTTTTTATGGTGTTGTATATTTTATATATATATGTATACACACACACACACACACACACACACACACACACCCATCATCATCATCCATTACTAGTCCCCTGCAGAATAAAGGCCTCAGACATGCCCTTTCACTCGCATCTGTTTATGGTCTTTCTGTGCCCTTTTATACCTGCAAATTTTCTGTTTGTCAATCTATCCTCTTCTCTTCCTTACCTGGTTCTTTAGGAATTTCTAGGAACCCATTCTGTTATTTTTAATGTCCTATTATCTGTCATTTTCATTATATGCCCTGCCCATGACCATTCTACTTTACTTGGCTCTAGTATCTATGTTGCTCTTATTCTGTCTTAGTGACAATCCCTTCATTATTCTTTACCGTGCTCTTTAAGTTTAGTAAGGCTCCAAGTTTCTGATGCATAAGTTAATACCTGTAGGGACATCTGATTAAATCCATTTCATTTTTGTAAAAGTGCCATAATCTCATTTTGTTTACCAAAAGCTCTCCATCCCATGGTTATTCTTTTGATTTTTGTCTCATCTTTTTTTTGGACACCTACTGTCTGTCCTAAGTACTTACATTCATAAAGATGTTTAGATGGTGGTTGTCTGCATTTTCATTAAATATTATCTTAGTTTTACTTATAGTTATTTTTGTCTTACATTTCTCTTTTCTCTTCAAACCTCCCATCATCTTTTGCAATTCCTCCCATTATTCACTAAACATAACCATGTCATATGCAAATCTAAAGTTAAGGTATTCCCTATTAATGTTAATTTCTACATTTTGCCAATCTAAATTCTTAAAAACCTCTAGTCATACTGTGAATAATTTAGGAAAGATGGGCTGGGCTCTCCCTGTCTAACTCCTTTCTCCATTGGAATTTTCTCACTGTCTATGTAGTTTTAGGTTTGCTGTACTTCCTTTATATAAAGCTAATGTTTTAACATAAGATTCATATATTCCTTGTTTTTGAAGGGATTTCATTACTGCTGAAGTGTTGAAAGATTAAAAGCACTCTTATGGTCTATAAATGCTGTAAATAGTTGTTTGTCATACTCAGTTGATTTTTCCAGTAGGTGGTTAGTTACATGGATATGGTCATTTGATGAATGCTCACTTCTAAAGCCTGTCTGCTCTATTTATTTTTTATTGAAGTCTAGCTGTCTTTGCATTCGGCCTAATATGATCTTTGTATATATTTTATATATGGCAGAGAGTAAACCTATTGGGCTGTAATATATTAGGTATTTTGTATCGCCATTTTTGTGTATTAGTATAATTACGAAGATTTTCCCAGCTGCAGGTATACTCATATACTGTATGTTGAATACTAGAAAATACAACTGAGTGATTTGTACTCGTGTAGAGCATGCAACATGACTGAAATGTGCATAAAAGTTCGTAAAAATGTTGAGCTCTTGCCTTTTGATCCTGTGCTGATGATGTCGGGATTAAGAACAGAGACTAACTGAAGAGCATAGTAACGTTTCATCAGCCTTCTGAGTGATTGAGCACTGCTGTTGGGGAATTCCCATTGCCTAATCTTTTTGCAGTAGTTCTAGCTGAAAGGGAAAGTCAGGTCGTTCCTCCTACTGTCTTTTTATTGCTGCTATATAAGTCAGAGCGCAACCTCACTCTTCAGGATTTGGCCTTATTAATTGCTGTTTGAGCCGTACTTCTCGTCTTTTGCAAATTCATTTATTACTTTTTTCCCAGATGAGTGTTCTTACGTTATTCAAAGAGTTGTCTTTTATTTCAGTGGGTATAAGAATATTATTATCATCATCATTACTACTACTACTACTACTACTACTAACTAAATTACAACCATAGTTGGAAAAGCAGGATGCTATACGCTCATGGGCTCTTAACAGGAAAAAATAGCTCAGTGAGGAAGAAAAATAATGAAATGAACTATTAGAAGTAATGAATAAGGAATATACAATATCTCAAGATCAGTAACGACGTTAAGATAGATCTGTAGTATATAAAGTATAGAGAGAGATTCACGTCAACCTGTTCAATTTAAAAACATTTATTGAAGGTTAAACTTCTGAAGTAACACTGATTCAACTTCCTGAATAGGAAGATCATTGCACAATCGGGTTATTGCTGAACTAAAATTTGTAGAATTCTGTGTAGTGTTGAGCCTTATGATGGAGAAGGCAAGACTCTTAGAATTAACTGTATACTTAGTACTACGTATGTGATGGTACTGTCTGGGAGGATGTGAGTGTAAATGGTCGTAATTAAAAAAAAAAAAAACATTATGCTAATAGAATGACGGTGCCAGATATTAATACCCAAATCAGGATTAAGAAATTTAGAAGTCTTAAGTTTTTGTCCAACAAATTAAGATGAGTCAGCAGCTTGAATACCAGACAGGAGAACATTACTTGTAACAAGGCATAATGAAAGAATTTAAAAATTTCTTCAAAATAGATTGATCACCGAAAGCCTTAAAAGAAACAAGGTTTTTTTGTGCAATTAAAGAAGAAACAGATAGAATGTGTTTCTCAATAGTAAATTTGCAATCAAGAATCACAACTAATATTTTAAGGAGTTGTATGTAGTTCAAGAAACAATATCTTCGTTAATGAACCACTGTCCTCAACCTAATTACAATCATACTTTAAATTTTGTTGAGGTCCAACTTCATGCCCCATAATTCGCACCATTCACTAATTTTAGCTAGATCATATGAAGGAATTCTGGAACCCCAAATCTACATTCAGGAGATGGAATTAAAGCAAAAAGTGGCATCATCTGTACATGCAACGAAATTATTTTTTAGGACACATGTATATATACTGTAGTATGAAAAGTAATGGGCATAGAACACTATCCTGAGGAACTCCCTTTATTGCACTCCTATATTCCGTATGGGACTCATCAACAACAACTTTGCAATTTGTTACTTGAAAATTCAATAATGATGCAAAGAAAAGAACCACTTACTCCCAACTGCTTGAGTTTGAAAACAAGGGCCTCATGATTAACACAGTCAATCGTACAAACTTCCTCACCACAATCAAAGGATTTCATTACAATTGGATAGTGTGAGATGGGTATCACATACTCTAAGGTCATTGTGAAACCAACCCCAAATTGCAAACTAGGGAACAGATTATTACCTTCAGCATACCTATTGAGACGTTTTGTCAAAAGTTTAGATATAATAGAAGTTATGGAAATTGAGTGGTAATCAGCAGTGTTAGAGCTACCACAAACACATTTACCTAATGGAATGATATTCTTCTTGCTAACTTGTAGAAAATAAGACTTCTTAGGAGCCATGAAATACCATTGGAGTGTACACCTCTATAAGAATCAAAGTTCATCAGTAGTGTTTTAATATTATGGGACCAAAAACTTAAACTATTTAGTTCAGCCTCAGGAAAACTTTCTCATTACACTTCTTACTGTCAAACACCTTTTCCTTTAGATAGTGAGTGATAGAGCTATCTAGTTAAAGTAAAGGAGTAACTACTAGGTCTACACCAAAGAGTTCAGATTTAAGGGTAGCCCACCACTTATGTTCCTGTGTTATAACAAAAAGGGTTTCTTTTGTAGTCAAATTGTATTCCTTTTAAGTTGAAGCATAAACACTCTATGAGTAGCAACTTTTAGCTGGGTATAGTTATTCCAAGTCAGAATTGATCTGTTACCCTTCCAAAGATGATAGGCCTCCTTCTCCTAAAAATAGTCTTCAATCATCATTGAACCAGAGTTTGTCTTTCTGTTGGTATTTTAAGAAACGAGAGTGGATACGCCTATCAATAATGTTGAACAAATTCTCATTCAAGAGAAAAACAGGCTCAACACTTTTATACAATTGTGATAAATTCAAATACAAAATATCACTCAAAATGCCATTCCAGTCTGCTTGAAATTTAATATATATCTCGAATGAGTATGTCTTAATTACTAATGAAACCAAAGCATGGTCAGACGTCCCAACTGGAGGACCAACCTTCCTTGTAATACTAGGGGAGTCTGTATACTAGGTCCAAGCAGTTACCAAACCTGTGAGTAATTTCACTGAAGATATGTTCACAGCTTTATTCAGATGCAAAGCCCAAAGCTCTTAAGCTGTGGCGATCAGTAGTCGAAACTGAATTCAGGCAATCCCTATGATGAGCATTGAAATCACCGATAAGCACAAGAAGGACATCTCTATATTCCTTTTGTATCTTAGCCCTAATGGTAAGAAGACAAATAAAAGTTGTGCCTGCCACAAACTTTGATGACCTGAATCTCATGACATCCATATTCATAGCAGGACTTAAGAGAAGCAGGGTACTCAATCCTAGCATGCACTGCATTCGGTTTCAAAATTATTGGTTTCGTATAACTTGGAATGAAGAGCTCAGATGAGTGTCTCATTTAAGAAACCAAAGTTTCTGAGCATGATTGAATATCATACCGTTTGAAGGCAACCGTTGGGTCTCTCATATTGCCATGCAGTCCACGAATATTGCAATTCATGATTAGATGACACTGGCGAAGTCTAGGATGCACTCGTCCCGGATTTTGCTCATATCTCCAGACAGAATAAGAATTAAAACCAATAAAAAAGTGTTGTCATACTTGAAAACAAACTTGGCAAAAATGATATAAAAAAAAACTATGTGCATAAATATGTATAAAGTGACGCTTCTAACTCATAAACTAAAGATGTTTAGTTGGACGGTTTGTTGGGTGGTGGGTACACACACACACACACACACACACACACACACACACACACACTTACGCAATGAAATGACCGAAACTTCTGGTTTTCGTCTGGCTTTAGTTCTAAGTTTTTCTATGTAACGGTATTTGTAAGGCATCCTAGATCATCAGCGAAGCCTTGCTGTTCTTGTTGGTATTTGGGCGAATGGATGAACATAGTCGTAATATTTTCATTGAGATAAGATTCCTTTTTTTATATATTTTCCTTACAGATAGTGGCCATAATCAGGAATGTTTTTCATTATATCGATACTCTCTCTCTCTCTCTCTCTCTCTCTCTCTCTCTCTCTCTCTCTCTCTCTCTCTCTCTCTCTCTCTCTCTCTCGTGTCCTTTCCTCATCAGTGTTGATCACATGTAAGAGACGAGTTTTTTCAAAAGCGATTCTGCAAATGTATTCACATTCTGAAACTGTTTGTACTTTACTATATCATGATATTTTTGTGTATAATGATATTATGATATTGTGCGTATAACGAATTTTATCAAAGAGCAAGATTTTTCATATAGCCAAGATGTAAGGAACATTTGGTCTTAGTGCCTTCGTATCTCGGGCAGGTTTCCCGGTCATCGACCTCCATATCCGTTCTTGTAACCTTTCTGGAATCAAAATGGTCGGATTTTCCATTTATTGGTTGTTGTAGGCTAATTAAGATAATTCAGTTTAGCTAAGAAGGTACAGTTTTTTCTTTCGTTTATATTATGTTTGATCAATATTTGGCTGAGTAACCACCAAAGAAGATCGAAAGTTTCAATGACTAATGTGGACTTGTAACACACACGGTGGAAGTCTGAAGGGGAAGCGCATAAGGTAGACTTTATGGAAGAATTTGTAAGAAAGTTTTGTTGTTTATCGGTAACAAACCACAATCTTCGAATCTGTTATCTTCACTGTATTTACAAGAAGTTTGTAGTGTGGTCATGTTTTATTCGTATGTTGAAGTCATTCTAGGATGATGCGCTACGCGGTATTTAGTCAGGGGAAACTAAATTTGACTTTTTACCTAGAATATTTTAGAATATTCTCACCATTGCTTATTAGATTTTGACGTAATTTTTTTTTCATATTCTCTTGTAATATTATTAACTTTCATAATCTCTATTAGGAAGTGTTTTTGTTGTTATTGATGATGTGATCATAAACGCAATCAGTCCAAGTTATTGTAACAGTGGCCATTGAGAACACGTTGAAATAAGACAAGCTAATTATTATTGTTATATTATAAATAGTTATTATTATTATTATTATTATTATTATTATTATTATGATTAGAAATTTTCTTCAAATCTAGAATTTTGAGACCCTCCCAATGGTCCTCAAGATATTTTGCCGTACTTATAATGATACATGTTTTAAAGGTAACGAGATAAAAAAAATCTGATTTCTGTCAAAACGAAATAATTATAAAAACTTTTTTCATTGGTACAATGTTTTAGTTTACAGTCTAAGCTGCTTCAAACCTTTGGACATTTTATGGAAAAATACACAAAACAAAGTAAATCCTATTTGTAATTTTTTTTTCTTTTAAACTAACTTACGAAGTGTCACTAATTTTACAATTCAATGAAGTCCGTATCAGCTCCTAGCTCAGTCGAATTTCAGAGTTGAATTTATCTTATTTTGAGAAATGCTTGAAGTTGTAGAAAGTGAAATTTCTCTTGTAAATCAATTTGAATTCTATGGGATTTTACTAAAAAAAAAATCTAAATATTCAGCTAATCGGAATATTTTCGTAATCCTTGACATAAGCTTCTTATTCATAGGAAAAGTTTCGCATTTATGTGACTAATATTATTCGTTAATTCATCATCATCTCCTACGCTTATTGACGCAGAAGGCCTCGGTTAGATTTCGCCAGTCATCTCTATCTTGAGCTTTTAATTCAATACTTCTCCTTTCATCACATCCTACTTCGCTCTTCATAGTCCTCAGCCATGTAGACCTGGGTCTTCGAACTTTTCTAGTCCCTCGTGGAGCCCAGCTGAACGTTTGGTGAACTAATCTCTCTTGGAGTTCGAAGAACATGCCCAAACCATCTCCATCTACCCCTCATCATGATCTCATCCACATATGGCACTCGAGTAATCTCTCTTATAGTTTCATTTCTAATCTTGTCCTGCATATTTAACTCTGAATATCCTTCTGAGGGCTTTGTTCTCATATCTACTAAATCTATTGGAGATTATTTCATTGTCATACCATGACTCATGTCCATACAGTAACACCTATCTCACTAAACTGATATATAGTTTGATTTCTATATGTAATTTCAGGTGATTCGTTAATTATTTTTGTTAATGAAGGGAGAACCTTAAACAAAACAAATTTGAAGTAAGAACTGTGTGCTAGATACTGCGGTGATTGAGGCGAGGTTGCTTAGCACTTTGTACGACTTCATACTGTGGTTCTGCGGTTTACTGTACGATCATATGAAATTGATACCTGAGAGAGAGAGAGAGAGAGAGAGAGAGAGAGAGAGAGAGAGAGAGAGAGAGAGAGAGAGAGAGAGAGAGAGAGAGAGAGAGTTTACTTGATGGTAATGTATAAACTTATTAATTGATTTATATAACCTATAATGTAGGTAGAACTCCAGTAGATTTTCTCGTGACACCAGGTACAAGCTCCTCATTGCTTTTAAAATATGTACTTTTTTTCCACTGAAGTTGGCTGAAGATCACGTGAGCTCCTTGGGAAGTCTTTGCAGATCTTAAAACATAAATATTATGTCCGGCAGCCGAAGGGCCTAGTTTTACTTGACCATGAATTTTGGTATACAGTTTTTTTATGGGCCCAAAATGTTGTCAATGCACCCAAGTGTAGTAAATAACATGCTGATAGTTATTCAGTCTTTAGCAATTTTCATTATAAGGCAAGATATAAAGATGTCCATTTAAGTAATTATACAGAAATTGACCCACAAAGTTTAAATTACTTGTATTCTAGTTTTGATAAATTAGAATATGATTTTGGGTCTCATTTTGTTTGAAAATTGCTATTATATGCTTTGAAATTATTAATATTCTTAGAAAATAAATGAATGTGAAAAATATAAAAATATTTTAGACATGGTTTACAAAATATCATCAGTCAATCTTTTTTAAAACTTTTTTTTTTTTTGTCTACATATGATGCAGAGGTATTTCTAGGATAAAATAAAGCAATTATTCCTAAGAAAAATTAGACCCAACATGATGTCTCTAGCATGAAACTTAAGGATGCAAGGCAGATTTGAATAAACATATTCAGAAGCCGATTATAGTATAACTACTTGTCTAAGGGCCTATATGTAATCATTAATCTTGTTTTAGAAAGTTTAAAATCTTCCAACTTGTCCAATGAATATTTTTACTGCTTTTGTCACTGTGTATAAATGAATTTTAAGAGATCTTATTAATATAACTTCACGAATACCAATTATAATTAAACATTTCCTTGCAGGCTATGTTAAATATTTATGAAACTTGTTTCTTTGTTAAGCTGTATTCTTGAAACAATTAAGACCTTGTTTCAGAAGCTTCAGTAGAAAGAATAATCAAGGATAGAAAACTGCATACACAATAAATTTAAAGGTCAACAACGGCGTAACAAAAAGTTAGCTAATAATGTTTATCGCGTGTGTAGATAAATATCGTCATCCAAAAATAATTAAGAAATCTTTGCGTTTCAAGGCCAAATGGTGCCAGTTTCTTCTTGTAACAAAACGAAAAGAGCAAGACAGTCAGAACAGTCAACAATCAATGGTCTACAACATGCCTTTTTGTGGTGAAAAATATGATATTGTGAAAACCCCTATAAAATTAACCTGGCGGCGTGCTGTGAATGATAGACTTGTCTAACATGATCAAAAGCTGAAGAAACTGAAGTTAACCACTGCTGATTTACATGCAGCTGACATCAGGAATCAAATTGATTGCCGATGCAAATTCTCAAGTTCAAGAAACATGAAAGCTGCAATTTGAGAAACCTTGAATCCTACAAGCACAGAACCATGAGATGCAACACATCATTCTGTAATCATGATCCTAGAGAGAAATAGGTTTTGTTTGTATAACTTGATTAACATATTTAAGGACAACACGGATGCAGGTGAAACCAGTATTTCTCATAGACAGCTGGCAGAGAAGTTATTCGATTATTATAGAGGAGGTTTAATTGCTTTATCTTGTGGGATAGCATCATTATCAGCAATCAAATCTGATGGAACAAATTTGGTACTCATGATGCCTGATAATACTGGTGACATTGATGTGGCTGTTGATAAAGTAACAAAAAACAATATTACGGAAAAGATGACAGATATTCCTTTTGATAGAGTTATCATGCCCATATTGACAAGGATATCTGTTCCAAGTTCCAAAGTAATACTTTTCTTAATCTTATGTTTAAGACAGATACATGACTATGTGGTTCCCTACCTGCTTTAATTAATTATCAGAAATATGATTACAGCAATAAGTAGAAAAACACTCCAAGAGTGCAGATTTCTGCCACGACAGCTTATTTCTCGAAACCAGCTTGCCTTTCCCAGAATCAGTAGACCATAGTCATATTTGAAATCTTTGTGACAACCGTGTGCGAACTTGGGGTTAAGGTTAGGGCTAATTTGGTCGTCATTTTGCTCGACCTTGAACTTTAACCTAGGACTTTAACCTAGGACTTTAACCTAGGACTTTAAAATTTGAATCACTTCCATATCTCAACATAACAATTAATCCATGACCGTTTCACTACTCTGAGTAAATTTGTGGCTCGGAAGTTGTGCACGAACAAACAAACAGACAAACGGACGAAAACACAACCGCCTCCTAATTTTGTTGGCAGAGGTAAAAAACAGACAAATGGGCAAAAACGTAACCTCCTCCCAACTTAGTTGGCGGAGGTAATAAAAACATAGCCACTCTGCAAATTTCTCTTTCTGTTTTACATGTGAATGCCTCTCATGACTGGCATAACTTGGTCTTATGATGAACTTCTGAGATTAGAAAAAAATCAGTTGCATCTGCACAGAGGCTGACATAGGTCTTACTGGGTTGGTAAGCTAATAAGTCACCACAGGGAATTGGGAGACAATTATGACCAGGATATAGCATATAAAATTGGCAAGAGCCAAACTCATTCTATGGTATTACTTCTTAAACAAGATTTTATACAGGTAGATCATGACCATTGATAACTACTACAAAGATTGAATAAACTGGAAGTGTGCAAAATGATTCCTTATAACTTGGATATTGCAAGGAATGTAGACCCAAAGAAACCTAGAGCCCCTGAAACATTGATGAAGGTTAAGGTGCAACCATCGTCTATTGTAGCAAGAGAATTTTCATTTAATAAGAGATAGGGATAGGGATTTTGAGTTCTTGAGAGTACTCTCTCAAGGGAGCCGTGAACATAATTGTTACAACACGAAGAAGGCTAAAGATGAGGGTCAGTCATTAGAAGCCAAGGACAAAAACTAATTTCTTTCCCCTTACTGCCTCTACCAGAACATGATACGCTATTAACATCAATGTTGGAGATCAAACTACTAACTGACGAAACTGGCCAGAAAACTTCAATTTTTACACTTCACCAACTTTTTTCCTGTTACAAGATTCGGGGAGTATTGCTTGAAGTATTCCCCATGCAGAAATACTTAAGGCTTCTTGGATGAATGCACACAATTCTGAACTTTATTGGTGCTACTTGTTAATAGATAGAAGACAGTGGGTTAGAAAAGACTTTGCCTTTGTATTAAGAAAATTATCATAGGTTAAAAAGTTTCCACAATGTTTTTAAGCCTCATGAATGGTGGAGAAGTAATTCTTGAACCAATTCTTAAAGACCTTTCATTTAAATGTTATGATCATCTTATGTTGGGCCACCATAAGAAATTCAATTCTGAAGATCAAAGCCAGCCAAGAATAGCCACAGTCACCCCAATTAAGTGGCTCACCAACTCCTACTCAATGGAAAGCTAAATAACAAAGAAAAGGGAGGCTTAAAGAAAATAAAGATAGACATGGAATGAGCTATGTTTTGAGAGTAACCAGGATTCTTACCATTCACCATACAAGAACTGAATATGCCAATTAAATTTCTTGAAACTGGGAAAGCAGCCGCACGAAGTGGGGTTCCAGTAGGGATGATCCTACACTTTGTTGAATTACAGACCAATATCACTATTATGCATCACATATAAATTATATGAATTAAGGTAAATTATCACCTGACCAAGCAAGCTTCCGATGAGGGATTGTCATTTGAAACACTTTTCCTAATCCCAGGATTTTGGGAAAAAGTTAGCGTTTTCCCGGGATCCTGGGAAAATCCCGAGGAATCCCTGGATTTTATAAGAAAATTATTTTTGTATTTAAAGAATGAAATAAACTATTGTAAAAGACTCGGAGCACAAGTTTATTTAATTATTCTTAAAGTATTGGAAGAGACATATCCGCAATATATAATGCATAACAATCAGAAAATTGAGACTGATTAAACACATAATTTAACCCTGGATAGGTACGCTCCTCGGACACCCCTTTAAGGGTATACTCGGACGCGAACGACCCCGACGCCAAAAAAAAATTCTTGAAAAATCAGTTTTTGCAGTAACCTCCTTTTTTCTTTTGCCAAAAAAAACTTCAATGAATGCTTAAAACAACTGTAAAGATAAATACTACTCATCTGCAAAAAAACTATTTATTATAAATATTTTAAAAAATTAAGTAGAAAAAAAAAGACCTGACATATAAATTCATAAAAAAAAAGTTTATACATATATACACAAATCCTTTTAGGAATTGATTCTTGAATGTTTAGGACACATCTTGATGTATTTTGGATGAAGTCAGACCCATGGAGGTGAAGATCTGAAATGAGAAAAAAAGGGTAACTTTTTTTGGCCAAAAAAATTTGTCCAAATTTCATGAATTTTTTTGGGTACCCAAATGAAATAGGAAGTGGCTAATTTTTTTAGGGAATAAACATATGTTATCCTAAAATAGAAATATGTAAAAAAATCTTCATTATTTTGTAAATTACATTTATATCAGGGGCCATATCTAAAGGTAATTTTTTGAGTACTTAGAAATTTCGTAAAAAAATACATATATTTAATATATAATATGATATTTATGCAGGTAAAAATATACCAAAATATCACAAATTCTATAGGGAACAAGAATATATATATAGATAGGGCAGCTTACGCTTCGGATATGTCCACAAAATGGCCGCCAACCACACTGACTCAGACTCCCTAATCTGCCACTTGAAATGTAGGAAGGGTATGTCAATTTCAAGGTGTTATTTACTAATCTAATTATTCTTGGATATGCATAAAAATTGTATGGTGGGTTGCTGGATAATTGTCGATTATTTTACGACTATAAAATTAAAATTCTGACCCAAAAAAATTTTTTTGAAGGGAAATAAAATAAAAAAAAAAATGTAAAACAATATAATATTTTAGCTAAAAAAATTTGATGATATTCAATCAAAAAAAAAGTAAACAAAATTTTCCGACAAATGAACATCTAGAGGAATCATTACTCTGTGATAGTTCCTTAGTACGTAGTAATTTTGAAAGAATTGGGAAAAAACGAAAAAATGGCAATCACCGGAAAATCGAACACATACCTATATATACGCCATATCTGGCTAAAAAAAAGATAGGCATGGGTAGCCAGATCATCTAGAAACACTTTCCAACACTATAAAAATATAAGTTTTGCGACACTACTTGCCAATTCCTTACGGTAACATGACTAAGCAAAAAAATGCAAAACAAATAAAAAGGGGCACTCGCGGAAAAATGGCTAACATTCTAATATACGGCATTTCAGAAAAAAAAAAATTCAGCCACGTGCTAGGCAAACCATCAAGGCACATTTTCCGACAATTAACATCTAAATGAATAATTACTCTGTGATAGTTCCTTAGTACGTAGTAATTTTGAAAGAAATGGGAAAAAACAAAAAATGGCAATCACAGGAAAATCGAACACATACCTATATATACGCCATATCTGGCTAAAAAAAGAAGATAGGCATGGGTAGCCAGATCATCTAGAAACACTTTCCAACACTATAAAATTATAAGTTTTGCGACACTACTTGCCAATTCCTTACGGTAGCATGACTAAGCAAAAAAATGCAAAACAAATTAAAAGGGGCACTCGTGGAAAAATGGCCATTCTAATATACGGCATTTCAGAAAAAAAAAATTTCAGCCACGTGCTAGGCAAACCATCAAGGCACATTTTCCGACAAATAAACATATAAATGAAATATTACTCTGTGATAGTTCCTTAGTACGTAGTAATTTTGAAAGAAATGGGAAAAAACGAAAAAATGGCAATCACAGGAAAATCGAACACATACTTATATATACGCCATATCTGGCTAAAAAAAAAAATAGGCATGGGTAGCCAGATCATCTAGAAACACTTTCCAACACTATAAAAATATAAGTTTTGCGACACTACTTGCCAATTCCTTACGGTAACATGACTAAGCAAAAAAATGCAAAACTAATAAAAAGGGGCACTCGCGGAAAAATGCCCAACATTCTAATATACGGCATCTCAGATAAAAAAAAAAAAGACATGCACGTGTTAGCCCAACCATCAAGGCACACTTTCTAACACATAAACATGAAAAAAAAATCAATAATATACGGCAATTCCTTACTACGTAGTAAATTTTTACAAATATTGAAAAAAAAACAGAAATTGGCAACCGCAGTTAAATACCCAATATACCAATAACTACGTCGTATCTGACAAAAACAAAATCACGCATGGGTAGCCAGATCATCTAGACACACTTTCCAACACTAAAAAAGCAAAAGTTTTACGACACTATTTCGCAATATCTTACGGAAAAATGACTTGGCAAAAAAATGAAAAAAAATGAAAAAGGGACACTCGCGGTAAAATGCCCGACATTCTAATATACGGCATCTCAGATAAAAAAAAAGACATGCACGTGTTAGCCCAACCATCAAGGCACACTTTCTAACACATAAACATGAAAAAAAAATGAATAATATACGGCAATTCCTTACTACGTAGTAATTTTTACAAATATTGAAAAAAAACAGAAATTGGTAACCGCAGTTAAATACCCAATATACCAATAACTACGTCGTATCTGACAAAAACAAAGTCATGCATGGGTAGCCAGATCATCTAGACACACTTTCCAACACTAAACAAGCAAAAGTTTTACGACCCTATTTGGCAATATCTTACGGAAAAATGACTTGGCAAAAAAATGAAAAAAAAATGAAAAAGGGGCACTCGCGGTAAAATGGTCCTCGTGGTGATGAAAGACATTTTAACTAAAAAAAAAATCATGCACATGGTAGCCAAACAATCCACCAAGACTTTCCACAACTGATAACCTATACAAGTTGCACCATTCTACGACAATTTCATAATACGTAATAACTTTGATAATTATGCAAACTACCTTAGAAGGGTAAACTCGGTCGCGCTCGACCCCGACGCGTCTCAGAAATCGGGGAAGGAGTACAGCTAAAGCAATGCACATCTGGACACTACTAGAGCGTGTAGGGGAGACACCTCCTGCAGGTCGATCACCCACAAATTCAGTCACGGGGGTGAGTCACGTGAGAAAAACCTGTTTTTTTTTTACGCTCGGGGTCGCAAACGACCCATCGTACCTATCCAGGGTTAATGCAGAGTTATTGCTCCTGAAATAAAATGAGAAACTGGCATATTGTTTTACAAATGATATGAAAATCTCTCATACGATGACATGCATTTATAATATAAACCTGGTGAAATAAAACTTGGTGAATGTTATCACAAATAAGAATAGTCTTGAATCAACATGACTGTTTGTCTTCAATCGACCCCGAAAAAGTCAAGCTTACATTAAACCTACATCTATCGCAGTTACATGGAAAAAAAAACAAATAAATTAAATATTCATATGACTCTTTTAATAAAACAACGAATTTAGGAAAATGTAGCTGCTTCTTGCTGTTGCTACAAAATACAGACTACTGTACAGTACTTTGATTGAAATATGCACACACAAAACTCAAACAATTAAAACTTTTATCGCATAGACGAATTCCAAGTCTCGTGATAAACCATCCCACAGCTGTAAAAAGCTCTTTCTGCTTCGACAGATGTAGGTGGTATAGATTCTAATGTAGCTGTTATCTTGATTATGGTTGCTGTCTTTTCTCCAGTTGCTTTAAAATTACAAACTCTTTAGTTATAGTCCTGCTAATCACCTGACTTGTTTGGGCTGTTTTAGGGATGCACTTTGTTTTTTTATTGCTTCCTCTTTACTCAAACAATGTTGCCAATTTTGGTTTGATCCAAGTCGACTGTCCTAGTGTTAGGTTTGAAAAACGTTTAGAACAGTGTTAGGTAATAGGTTCACTTCTCCTACAGCAATATCTGCTACCCCTCTGATGGTCCTGTACTTAGATGAAGTAGGGTGCTTGAGAGTCTCAATGATGGGCTGGGCGATGGTGGTGGAGTGATTATCCACCCCAACAGGTTCAACTATACCATAAAGGCCAATTCTGAGAGACCAGACTAAGACTGGACATTTATAAGCCTTCTTTATTCAGTTTTTCTCTTCTTGCTCTATCTGAATTTTGTTGATGACCGATATTAGAACATTGTACAGTTTCTGCATATTCTTCAAATTTAGATGCCATCAGCCTCTGGCAGTCCCCATTGGGTGCAGACTTAGTCTGTTAACAGTCGGGCTCCAGTGATCCGATAATTAAAGACTGGTCCCCCGCTAAAGCCTCTTCTCATGTTGAGCCACATGGGATAGGAGCACTCGCATCCTTTGATAAGAGGTTGATAACCGGCTTGCACCTTCTTTGGCTTCTTTGGAAACCAACCCCTCTGGTGACAACCGGGAAAATACAAACATGGACCTTGGTAAAGACTACTCAACTTGGGTTCTAATATTGTAACGTTAGAACCTTATTCACATCATGTAAAGAATGATTATAAGAAAACACCTGAGAAGAAGAAGAGAGAGAGAGAGAGAGTAAGAAATGATGACAGGACAGAAATTTATAGAAAAGCAGAAGTATTACCTGGCCACAATGAAGTAGTGAATTATGAAAAATCTTTAATTTTTGAATTTGAAAATGGAAGACATGAAAAAGTGAATGAATTTTAAAGCTATTAGGAAAATAGTGAATATATGTGGAGGGCAGCCAAAAATTCTTCCCCTGGGAAATGGAAGTCTGTATTTTAATAGACACACTATGCCAATACAAAGCAAAAGATTAAAAACACTTTCAACATTGCATGGTCATTATGTCAAATGCTTTTCTCACCACATTTTCTACCAAAGTAGGGGTGTGGTATATGCTCCAGAATTTCTAGATATAGAGGTAAAAGAAATTGAGGTTGAACTGAAAAGTCAGGGAGTAGTAAAAGTAGTTAGAATCAGAAGAGTTGGTTAACAATGTATTCCTCTTGCTACTTTGATTATAACATTTGATCAATGTAGATTACCAAATGTTATTAAAGCTGGTTGGCTATCTTTGAAGGTGAAACCTTATATCCCTTCACCATTGCGATGTTATCATTGCCAAATGTATGGCCATTTAAGCCAGAAATGCAAGGAAAAACTAAATAATAAGCCAGCTGTTTGTGCCAACGGTGGAAAAAGTAGTCATGAAGTATGCATAGAAAACACTAATTGCATACATTTTGGGGAAGCACACCCAGCTACATCTAAAAGCTGCATTAAGTTTATTTTTGAAAAAAATTCAGGCCATTAGGACCATGGAAAGGGTTACTTTTAAAGAGGCTCGTAAAAGAGCTCTTGAAAAGCAGATAAGACCAGGGCAACCTTTTTCAATGGTCCTGAAGAAAAACTTGCCAAACCACACGGACGAAAATTATATCTCTACTTCTAAGATAAAGAAACAAATGAAAGTAGTTAAAGAGGTTGAAAGTCCCATCGAAAATATGTCCAAAAATTGTAGAAAAATCAAAACAGATACTTAAAGATCTGAAAAGTATTCAAAAGCCAACTATTCCAATTCTAAACTATAGTACAAACCTGTCTCAGGCCGTGTCCTTGCCTGATCTGATGGAGGTTCCACTTGAAACCAATTTACCTGGTGAACCTGTAGTGGGGAAGGTGCAAAAACCTGACAGATTACAACCTTTTAATCAAAAAAGAGAGAGACCTCCATCTCTCTCCCCTCCTACCATAAGAAACATTCAAGTCACGACTTCAAATAAATATGATATTTTGTCTGCTGATGTTTCTGATCAACTAGAAGGCAAATTGAACCTATCAGAAATTCAAGATGAGGTCCAACAATTAGATCAAAAGGACATAAAAAAAAAGAGGAACACAAAACCCACTATATCAAGATTCTCTCTAGAGATACCACCGGGAAATATTGTGAGATCAAATATTGCCAATGGGAAGACTTCATCCAAGGTGTCTTTTAAGAAATAAATCATAGTTTTTTCCTCTATTCTGCAATGGAATTGCCAGGGTTTAAGGGCGAAATATGAAGAACTTAAGCTCCTCATAGGTGAGCACTCCCCTATAACTGTATGTCTACAAGAAAGCTAGCTCGATGCTAATACTCCTTGTCCTCGAGAGTATGCTAGCTATAGGACACCATATGATCAACGAGCAGGGAGGCATGGGGAAAGTCTTATAAACGTTCGTCGAGATGTTCCCTAAATATCTTTGTCTATCTGTGCCCTTCTGCAGACAATGGTTGTACAGATTGATATAGGGAGAAAATACACAATCTGTTCTCTTTACTTGCCTCCAAATGATAACATCTCATATGATAATATAGTAGAGGTGATTTAACAACTCTTACAACCTTTTCTCTTACTAGGAGATCTTAATAGTAGACATCCTTTATGGGGTGATGTTTTGGCTAACGCAAGGGGTAATATTATATCATCAATTTTGGAGAATGAAGATGTCGGACTCCTTGATACAGGAGAGCCCACACATTTTCCTGTACAGACAGGTACCTTGTCCTGCATTGACCTATCATTTGCAAGCGCTAACTGTCTTCTCGATTTTAATTGGAGAACATTAGATGATTGGCATACTAGTGATCATGCACCAATCATTATAAACACCAAAAATGGTTCACCTTTACACAGATCGCCTCGATGGAATCTTGATAAGGCGGACTGGGATAGATTTCAGGAGTTAAGTGAAATTGAAGGAAATGCAGAAGTTTGAAAGTGTTGATGATGCCATAGACTTACTTAATGGAACTCTTCACACAGCAGGAGTCAATTCCATTCCCAAACAACAGGGATTTGTTCCGTAACTGGAATACAAACCACGCTATTTAATAGGGGTATTACTTTCGGCGTAGCTGAAATGACGAGCCGTTAATTTTAACGAGGGTTTACTACCCTCACTGCTAGTTAGCGGGGGCAGGGGAGGGTAGCTTGCTACCCCCCCCTCTCACACACCTGTGCTTGAGCTCACTTTGCTCTCGGCTCGGATGGTAGTTGGACGTGTCTGCTTTCATCCTCGCCGTCATTTGGCAACCATTTAATGCTTTTTTGCTTTTTCTTTTCTAATTTTGTGTGTGAAGTTGGTCTCTGTGAAAATGCGCACCTGCCCTGGGTATCCCGACCGCCCCTGTGGAACATTCATGTCTGCGATCGAGACCGATCCTCACGCCCTTTGCCCTTCCTGTAGGGGCCAACGGTGTGATAGCAATAACAGGTGTAGTGAGTGTAGGGAGTGGTCTATCTCCCAGTGGGAAAGGTTTTCGCGACGACGGAAGAAGAAGTCCAAACGGGATATTTCTCCTTCAAAGGTTTCTTGGAAAGGAGAAAAACCCAAGGCCTCTTCTTCCGTTGCCCAAACCTCCTCCGAAGCTCCTACTCGATCGGTCTTTTTCGAGAGACCGTCAAGTGGTAGCGTAGACCGATATACTGTTTTACCAAACTCGGGGCTCGAGAGATGACGTTGCTTCTCCTAGCGAAGCAGCTCTACCTCTCCCCCCGGGGGAGGATATGTCACTAATCCCCCTTTTTCAGCTTTGGCCCTCCTTGGGGCTTGAGGGTTCGGCCTCCAAGGAGGTTTTACTTGACTACATCTGATTGGGTGCTGCTGTCAAGCAATCGCCTTCAGCGACAGAGGTTGATCCTCTGTCTCTTGTTGACGTTGTGGTGTCAGAGGTATCCAATGCGGTATTACCCATCACCTCTTCCTCTTCAAACCCTACGGTAGCTGACGGCTTAGTTTCTCCCGTTCCTGTCAACCAACGAGGGAGAAACTAAGTTCAACAGTCTCTCCTGCTAGTGTTTCTTCCCCTCGGGGATTTCACTTACAGAGACTCCTCTTCGGAGGACTGCAGAAGGTCAGCTCGCTGACCCTACAGCCCCCAGAGGGCGCATTCGTCGCAAGGCTCACCTACCTCTTTGCCAGAGAGGCCTTCCTTCACCTGCGGTGAGGAGGCGCCTCTTCGGTTCAACATCTTCGATGCAGTTCCCTGCAGAGGAGCCTCGACATCGATCACCGATCACTGTTCCTGCATTGGTCTTGGACCTTTCTGCAGATCGTTCGCGATCTCCTTCGGTGGAAGGTCGTCCTTTTAAAAGACACGGCGACCTTCCACCCGACAGACCTGCCGACCTGCCATCACCGTTTTTATATAAACCTAATAAGGTTTCATCTGAGCACGCTAAGGCGCGCCAACCAGATACGCGCTATGCGCCAACGAAACCTGACGAACGTGCTATGCGCCAACGAAAGCTGACAAACGTGCTATGCGCCAACGAAAGCTGACAAACGTGCTATGCGCCAACGAAAGCTGACGAACGTGCTATGCGCCAACGAAACCTGACGAACGCGCTATAGTAGCTCGTCAGGCCCCGTCAACAAACCCTAACACAGGGCATCAAGGGCGTATGCGCCAACATGCACATACGTCCCAACAGGAGCCCAGCTCTTCTACGCGCTATGCACGCACTCATGCACATACGCTCCCACATTCTCCTGTGCGCCGGGCCTTGCCTGAGCCTAAGCATACGTGCCCACACCCAGCTGCGCGCCAACCCTCACCTGCGCGCCGTCAACCTCCCACGAGCCAGCGCTCTCCTACGTGCCAGCGCTCTCCTGCGCACCAGCGCTTTCCTACTCGCCAGCGATCTCCTGCGTGCCAACGCTCACGCCCAGCAGTTATTTCTTCTGCGCATCCACAATCTACTGATCTGGGTGTTACTGGGAAGTCAACTAGAGTGACTTCTCCCACGTTCCAGCTCTCGCCATCGCGCCAGCGCTCTCCATTGCCCGCATGCATCCGCGAGGATACGCGCGCGCAGGGGCACTCGCCCATCCTCTCTTACGGATTAGCGCCCACATTCTGACTCGCGCCCACGAGCAGCACAGACTTAAACTGCGTGCCCGCGTACTAGGGGTCTTTCTTCTGCGCGCGCATGCCCTAAGTCTGGTACAGGCATGCGCGAACTCTCGCCCGCGCATTCAACGCCTTGATCCTGTGCGCCCGCGTGAATACTCTCCCGTGCGTGCACATGCGCGCCCACAGTCTCCCGCACGCGCTCCTGTGCACTATCAGTCTTCCGCGCGCCCGCACGCGCATCAGCAGTCTCCCGCGCGCGACTCCCAGTATTCTCTCTCGCGCAAGCACCATTACTCTCCCTCGCGCGAGCATCAATATCCTCCCGCGCGTGAAACTGCTGAACTACGAACGGCAAGGTCGCCTTTGCCTCATTCCCCTCCCCGCAAGCGCATACCAGTGCGCATTTTGGGAGAAGGGAAACATCTACAGGGGTTCAGGATCCCAAAGCATTTTCAGGCGAACCCACCAATGATGAGAACTCTCCCAGGGATCCTTCAATTCCTGTCCCTTCAAGGGGTATGTCTGACATCGCGTCTGTCAGCCAACAGCCCTGGTTCGGTGCACTGATCAGAGCCGTAACGCAGGCGTTCAAGCCTTTCTTCTCTGAATTGGGGCACAGATCCTTGGCTGCTTCTACCTCTTTAAAGAGAAAAAGAGTAGTTCCGGACGCGGTAATTCCACCATGGGCAAAACTGACTACACGCAAGGAACCCCAGACTGTCTCTCCTTCCCCTTCGGACGAAGATTTCCTGTCCTCAGGGGAATCATGCAAGGGGAGACTTTCCCCCATCGCACGAATGAGGGAAACCTCTCGCGCCGAGATGTCTTCTCAGTTGGGGACTGAAAAGAACATGCCTTCCTCGTCAATGTTGGAGTCCTACATCCTTCCTAGGAAGGAATCTAAGGACTCTAAAACATTACCGAAGTCCTCTACTAGGATTAGGATGGAGCCAGCTAGCCACTCGGAGAACGTCCGCGACTCTCCCCAAGAAGAGCCTTTGGGGACAGGAGACTTCGCTGCAAGTCCTACATCAGGAGGAGACCAGCAAGAGTCAGAACATGCGTTTTGGCAAGTTCTGACTCTAATGAGGGCTCTCAACGGGTTTTCCAACCCAGAGATCCCTCCTCGAGAGGGCAAGGACTCGGTCTTGGACCGTGTCTTTGGTACTCAGAAACCTTCCAAGACCAGTGCAGCACTGCCCTGGTCTCAGGGGGTTAAGAGTACCAGGGACAAGATCTCTCTAAAGCTCCGAGATGTTCCAGTGCCACCAACAATCTCCTTCCGCCTCCTTGCGTACAGCAGAGAAGGTACTTTGAGATCCTTAAGGAGCCTTGTTTAGCTCTTCCTCTTCACCACTCGCTAGAAGAGCTTACCAGGGGAGTCCCTCTTGAGAGAGACTCCAACCGGCAGGTCTCATTCTCGGCAACCGAGATCCTTAACCAGGAGAAGGTTGCGAAGTGTGCTATGCAAACCACTTTGTGGCTCGACATCTGGTTGGGGACCCTAGGTATCCTGATGTGTTCAGAGGATTTCTCCAAAGAACGTACCAGGAAAGCTATGGAGACTTTTCTTCTCTCAGGTACTCGCACGATCGAGTTTCTGGCCCACCAAGTCTTGAACTTGTGGGCAAATACCATTCTGAAACGTCGGGATGCAGTAGCTGAGAGATTCCATCAGAAGGTCCCTAGCACCGAGATCAATAGGCTCAGACATTCTTCTCTAGAGGGATCCATCTTGTTTGAGCCGAAGGATGTGGAACATGCCGCTGAGAGGTGGAGGAAGTCTCATCAAGACTCCCTCCTTCATAGGGCTTTAACATCTAAGCCCTATAAGCCTCCAGCACCGCAGCAGTCCCGTCCAGTCAAGACCGCTAAAACGACGACAGCAGCGAAGACCGTGGTGTCTAAGCCCTTTCCTGTCAAAGGAAGGAAAGATAAAAAGTCCTCCAGGGGAGGCAAGAATCCTAGAGGGAGCAGCCAAGGCCGCAAATGCTAGGATAGGCAGTCCCCCTACATGTCCACCAGTGGGGGGATGCCTGCAAAGTTGCTCAAACAGGTGGAAGCAACTCGGGGCCGATTCCTGGACAATCTCCGTGATCAGTCTAGGATATCGCGTCCCGTTCATAACATCTCTACCTCCCCTGACGACGAATCCAGTGTCATTGAGCTCCCTTGCCATGGGATCGGCAAGGGGGCAAGCCCTTTGGGCAGAAGTCCAGACCCTGTTGAAGAAGGGTGCTCTCCAAGAGGTCCTCGACGAATCTCCAGGCTTCTTCAGTCGACTCTTTCTTGTAAAGAAGGCGTCTGGAGGCTGGAGACCAGTCATCGACCTCTCAGCTCTGAACAAGTTTTTCAAACAAACTCCGTTCAGCATGGAGACGGCGGACACGGTCAGACTAGCAGTAAGACAGCAAGACTTCATGTGCACACTGGACCTAAAGGACGCATACTCCCAGATCCCAGTCCATCCGTCTTCAAGGAAGTACTTAAGATTCAGCCTAGACAACAGAAAGTACCAGTTCAAGGTGCTGTGCTTCGGTCTCTCCACAGCACCACAAGTTTTCACTAGTGTTTTCACCCTAATATCACCTTGGGCACACAGGATTGGCATCCGTCTCCTCCGTTATCTGGACGAATGGTTAATCCTAGCAGACTCGGTGTCATCCCTTCTTCAACACCCAGACAAACTTCTGAGACTTTTCCAAGATCTGGGGATCATGGTAAATCTCGAGAAGTCCTCACTGCTTCCCACTCAAAGACTGGTATACCTAAGCATGATTATAGACACCAATCTCCACAAAGCCTTCCCATCAGACTACAGGATAGCAAGACTGAGGAAGGTCGCAAGACCTTTTCTCAGACGAGAAGAACTTCCAGCCACATTGTAGTTACGTCTCCTCGGTCATCTTTCATCGCTGGCCCGTCTAGTTCCCAACGGTCGCCTCAGGATGAGATCCCTCCAGTGGCAACTCAAGTCCCAGTGGAATCAAGGGTACGATTCCCCGGACATCCAGATCCCCATGGGACCTGCGGAACTGACGGATCTCCAGTGGTGGGTAGGAGACGAGAACCTACGAAAAGGAGTGGATCTTCTCGTCCTCCCCCCGGATTTGATGCTGTTTTCGGACGCTTCAAAAACAGGGTGGGGGCTCACGTGCTGCACCACACGACCTCAGGCCTCTGGTCAGAGTCAGAAAAGTACCTCCATATAAATCTCCTAGAGATGAAGGCCGTCTTTCTGGCCCTTCAACAGTTCCAACAGTACCTGGCAAGTCACTCTGTGGTGGTGATGAGCGACAACACCACAGTAGTGGCTGCTTACATCAACAAACAAGGAGGTACTTTTTCTCAGCAACTATCCCATCTAGTAGTAGAGATACTGAGATGGGCCGAAGTCCACTGGATACCACTATCGGCACGCTTCATTCCGGGCAAAAGGAATGTGCTCGCCGACAATCTGAGCAGAGCTTCTCAGATAGTGAGTACCGAGTGGTCTTTGGATCATCTAGTAGCCAACAAAGTCCTGACTTTGTGGGGTTCTCCGACTGTGGATCTTTTCACAACGGCCCTGAACTTCAGGCTCCCGCTGTACTGTTCCCCAGTCCCAGACCCAAAGGCTCTCTGGCAAGATGCTTACCAACAACGGTGGGACAACATCGACGTTTACGCCTTTCCCCGTTCTGTCTGATGAGGAGGGTACTCAGTAAGACCAGAACATTGGTCAATCTTTCAATGACCCTTATAGCTCCGCTATGGCATTACGCGGAATGGTTCCCAGACCTTCTGCAACTCCTAACGGAGCTACCAAGAGAACTCCCTCCACGACACAATCTAATCAAACAACCACATGCCAACATCTTCCACAAAGCCGTAAGTTCACTACGACTTCACGCCTGGAGACTATCCAGCATCTCCTCTCTGAGAGAGGATTTTCGCAACAAGTTGCTGTCAGGATGTCTGGAAACTGTGAAAGTCTTCGGCAGCAGTCTACCAGGCAAAGTGGAAAGTCTTCTGTGGTTCGTGTCATGGAAGGAGTACCTCTCCACTCGATGCCACTATTCCAACAATAGCGAAGTTCCTTGTGTATTTGCGGGAAGAAATGCGCCTTTCAGTCTCGGCAGTGAAAGGCTATCAGCCTTAAGTCTAGCCTTCAGGCTGAAAGAAATGGACATTTCTTCATCGCTAGAACTTTACCTACTCATATGTAGTTATGAACTTACCTGCCCTCAGTCGGAAGTGAGACCTCCCCCATGGAATGGGGTTCGAGTTCTCAGGTCTCTTAAGAGACCTCCCTATGAACCATTACGCCAGGCTTCAGATCGCCACCTAACGTGGAAGACAGTATTCCTGGTAGCTTTGGCCTCGGCCAAGTGAGTCAGCGAACTTCATGGTCTCTCGTATGACATCGCCCATTCAAGGGGATGGGGGGAGGTAATGTTCAGCTTCCTCCCTGAGTTTATTGCTAAGACTCAGAATCCTGGAGTGAAGGATCCTCGATTCGACTCCTTCCGGATTTCTAATCTCCGTACAGTAACAGATGACCCAGACCATCTCTTACTATGCCCAGTAAGGAGCTTGAGGCTGTACCTCAAAAGAACAGCTGCAGCCCGTCCTCATGTGCCAGCTCTATTCGTCAGCACAGGAAGGACTAAGAGGAGGGTCACCAAGAACACCATCTCTGCATGGATTCGTAGGGTCATTGACCTGGCCTTGAATCCAGACCCTCCTCCATCACGTCGCCCTAGATCACATGATGTCAGGGGCATAGCTACGTCCCTGGCCTTCAAAATAAATTTTTCAGTGACGCAGGTTCTTCAAACTGGGGTGTGGAAACGTCAAACAACATTCACATCCCACTACCTGCAAGACGTGACCCACAGCAGACTCGATACGTTTGCTATCGGCCTTGTGGTGGCTGCACAATAGCTGGTTTAAAACCTCAAGCTCCTTATTGGACAAGTAGCAGAAGGTTGAGGGCATTGTTACCCGGTTTAGTCTGCATGAATGAAAAGGTTTGACTGACCCTTCTTCTTTTCTTCATCATCCCCTCTCTTGGGGAAAGCAGCATCCTGGGTTCTCAGCATAGCTGACCTCAAACCACTGCAGGTAAACCATGCTCCCTTGTGTTCCTAGCATTGAGATTAATACTGTTACGTCCCCATACCCTAACGACGGAATAAAATAGTGGATTGTATCTTATGAAACATACTGTTATTTTTTTTTTATATATATATATATAGGGTTTGTGTCTAAGAAAACTTTAATGTTTGTATGTTAAAAAAAAAAATTGTTATTTTTCATATACAGTGTTTTGTAGCGCTCAAGTCCTCCCCCCCAAAAAAGAAAGTCTTAATCTGTTATTATTCCTTTCTAGGTATTGACAGCAGCCCCCTACACTCAGTAGGGAGTGTAAGGGAAGTTTACTCCTGAGACTATTGTATGTATATAGAAACAGAGTATCCATCTAGTACTGCTCATAACAATTATGAATGTGGTTGATCATTGCCTGTTACCAGTGTGTAGTAGTCTGTGATGCTGCTCTGTAGTCAGATTAACTGGCCTTTTAACTAGAAGTAAGCTACTGTGTTGCTATATGAGAGTGTGTCATAAACATTGATAGTTGGCAGGAGCTATTGAAATGGCATATTTGGAGAGGCAACTAAAAGTTGAGACAAGCCGTTAAGCTTGAAGTTTGTTTCTGTCATAGTCGGGAATAAATCTGCATGATCCACCTGAGAATGTGGCTAGTATGCCCGGGGGAAGACAGTTATAAGCAAGATTGCAGTGATCTTCTAGATTTGCCACATGAATTGTAATCCTTGTTTTATGAACCCTTTTGATCGTGAGGCAAGCTACTGGTACTTGCCCAAATAGATACACGGTGAGGTGTGCCTTCGTTTATACTTGTATTGTACTGTATTGGGATTTGAGAAATTTCTTGTTTATTTGTTATTTGGGGAGCTGAAGTGTAAAGGAATACTAATTTCATGTTTAGGTTTTCATAACTGTCTTTTATTTCATTTACAAATAAATATTTTTTTTGCTTGTTTTTATGAATACAGCATTTCATTTCAGAACCTCTCACTATGATGTCTTTTCCTCAGCCACTGTTTTCTTTAGTCAAGTTATTTAAAATTTATTTTCCCACACTGTGTCCAGTTATCAGTAAAAACAATATTTCCTTACACTTAATGTTCTTATACTTTTACTTATGATCAGCAAGCTAAAGGCAGGAGAAGCAAACGGGTAAGTCAGGTTCTAGCTGGGTCCCCTTGCCCAGTATAAATCAAGGGGTGGTGCTTAGTACTCCGGTCTGTTGAACTGTTACTCAGGTTTTTGGGTATTCCACTGTTGTATATTTTTTTGTATAGTGAACGTCGGGTTGTGGTTGGCATTCGGACACTAGGTAGTTCGGGTGCTACCTCTGGCCACAGTCCGCAAACCACTACAACGAGGTGGTATTGGGAGAGTCCTAGTCTACAAGTTGAATCAGTAGAATTTCAAAAGTTCAAAGTTGGAGCAAATGCTTTTTTGTTGACCAGGCGGACATGAGTCTTTTTATAGTTTGACATATTTGTTTTTGATGTTGTTAATAGTTTATATATGACATGTCTGTTTTGACGTTGTTACTTATTTTAGAATGATTTATTGTTAATTTGTTCTCTTCATTTATTTATTCCTTATTTCCTTTCCTCACTGGGCTATTTTTCCCTGTTGGAGCCCCTGGGCTTATAGCATCTTGCTTTTCCAACTAGGGTTGTAGCTTGGATAGTAATAATAATAATAATAATAATAATAAAGAACTTCAGAACAACTTCCTATGACGAGTCACACTTCTTCATACCTTCACACACAGCTTGCGTAGGCCGCTGTCCTTGCGTAGCAAGGTTCTAGCGAGGTGCTGGGACTCCTTATTTCTTGGGTGCTTACACACTCAAATAACGAGCCCCCGGGCAAAGCCAAAAGCCAGATTGGCTGGGACGTCCACCCTTCCTAATGGCGGAGTCACCCCTATTAAATAGCGTGGTTTGTATAACAGTTACGGAACAAATGACAAATTCATAGATAATTTGTATTTTTCCTAACTATACAATCCTTAGCTATTTAACTAAATTTGCCCGCCAGCCCTATCCCCCTTGAAGTCCTACCTCCAAGCAAAGTGAGCTCAAGCACAGGTGTGAGAGGGGGGGGGGGTAGCAAGCTACCCTCCCCTACCCCTGCTAACTAGCGGTGTGGGTAGTAAACCCTCGTTAAAGATTAATGGCTCGTCATTTCAGCTACGCCGAAAGTAATACCCCTATTAAATAGCTAAGGTTTATTTAGTTAGGAAAAATACAAATTATCTACGAATTTGTCATATTCAGATGACGACCAGTCCCCTGGTGGTCATCAGAACAAACTGTCCTGCATAGAGCCACAAGAAAGTCTTTAACTCAATTACGCGTGCGCCGTACTGAGGAGAATTTAGTCTGTACAAGAAATGTAGAGCACTGTTCTGTCATGCCATAAAAGCTAGGCGCCAGTCTTTGATGTCATTTGTTTCCTCCATTAACAGTAGAACACCAACTTCATCTGTGTGGAGGAAAGTAAAAAAGATAGCAGGCAAATTCACCCAAAACCCACCACCAGTGTTAAAGGTAAATGGCCAGTATATGACTGGAGCAACCGAAATTAGCAGTGCCCTGGCTGACCATTTTTCAAATGTATCGTGCAAGTGTGAAGCAGCTCTTGGTCACCAGTATAGGTGCATTGAAGAAAAGAAAGTTATAAATTTCGCAACAAGAAAGCAAGTCATACAATTCTCCTTTTACTGAAAGAGAATTTGATTCTGCTTTTGCTACGTGTAACGATACAGCCCCCGGACCGATGGAATTCCATATGCAGTGATTAAACACGTACCTTTTAATACAGAGTTATTTATTTTAAGCATTTTTAATAGAATATCGCATGATCATAGTTATGCAAGTGTTTGGGAACTAGCCATTATTTTAGCCTTTTTAAAACCCGGTAAGGACAAGTTTTTAACAGCAAATTATAGGCCAATTGCATTGACATCTTGTTTATGTAAAATTATGGAGAAGATGGTCAATGTGGATTCAGAAAAATGCACTCGACAACTGATGTGCTGATACGACTTGAGTCCTCCATTTGTGAAGCCTTTGCTTCCAAACAGCACCATGTGACAGTCATTTTTTATCTTGAAAAGGCAAATGATACCACATGGAAATATGGTATACTTAAAAGAATCCATGAGTTTGGATTAAGAGGAGACCTACCACTATTTATTGTTATTTCTTTCACATAGAGTTTTCCAAGTGAGAGTTGGGGAAATTATCAGAAAGTAAATGCCAGGAAGAAGGAGTTCCTCTGGGTAGTGTGCTGAGTGTAACCCTTTTTGCACTAGCAATTAATGGGATATCTTCAGTCATTCTCCAGGATGTTCTTGCAACATTATTTGTGGATGATCTCCCTATATCATTTGCTAGAGGTAGAATGGCAATGGTTGAGAGAAAAATACAACTCTCTATTGATAAAATTTTCCAGTGGGCCTATATGAATGGATTTAAGTTCTTGACAAGTTAAACTACAATTGCCCATTTCTGTTGTATCGGGGAGTACATCCAGACCCGGATATGTACATCAAAGGTCAACAGATCCCATGTGCAAGTGAAGCTAAATTTTTTGGGTTGATATTTGCTTGTAGGCTTACATGGATTTCTCACTTAAAAGCATTAAAAGCTAAATGTGTTGAGGCTCTGAATCTTTCAAAAGTATTGTCCCATACATCATGGGGGGGCAGACCGCAGTACTATTTTAAAATTATACAAGGCCTTAATTTTTTCCAAAATTAGTTATGGATGCGAAATATACTCCTCAGCCACCCCAAGCCAGTTAAAAATATTAGATTCTATACCTCATGTTGGTATTAGATTGTCCATAGGAGTGTTTAAAACAGTGGTTCCCAACCTGTGGTACGCATACCACTAGTGGTACGCGAGGGCCTTCCAGGTGGTACGCGAGGGCCTTCCAGGTGGTACGCGAACACTTTCGGGGTCATGAACGTGGAGAGAAAACGCTACGGAATGTTCGAACTCCTGACTACCCTTGAGAGGGAGCCCACTGATGAATTTGTCCAAGAAATCGTCCATCACCTCTCACTGCTCAAGACTGAATTGAAGCATTACTTCCCGGACGTGACGTTGTACCTACGTCGCCAATCCGTTCTCCGTTGATCCAGCCGATCTGCCTGTTGGGACCGGGGAACAAGAGGAACTCATAGATATCCAGGCTGACGAGACAGCAAAGACGAAGCACAAAGAATGCTCTCCTTTAAACTTCTGGGTGAGCATGGCCTCCTTGTACCTGACGCTAGCCCGTCACGCTGTTCCCCAGCTACGGATTTTCCCCTCGACGTGGGAGTGCGAGCAGGGGTTCTCAGCCTTCATGGCCATCAAGTCGAAGAGCCGGAACCGTCTTGCTGCGCCCGGGCATGATTTCCGATGTGCTGTGAGCAAAGTCATGCCCCGCATTGACCAGCTGGTGGAGAAGCAGATACAGCCCTCGCATTGAGTTGTTGTTTTCTTAGTTAATTTGCGTGTTCTATTTTTACAATTATAGAAATAAAGTGGTATCTGATCGAATTTAGTTTCTCTGGAACCAGGTGGTACGCGGCGACTGTACCGGACCTCCAAGTGGTACTCAATCACAAAAAGGTTGGGAATCACTGGTTTAAAACCTCACCTATCATCAGTCTCCTTGTTGATGCTGGGGAGTTGCCTCTAGCCCTTTACCGAATGTCCTCTATTATTCGGTATTGGTTTATATATAATTCTTTAGCCTTTCAGATTGAAAGCCTTGTAAGGCACTCAACCTTTAGAATGGCTTTTTGTTATTGTACGTAGAGGTATAACAGTTCGATTTTGTTGGTTTCCAGCACATGTAGGGGTGTGTGGGAATGAGAAGGCAGATTTACTGGCGAAGAATGCGGCATCCGAGTTGCTACCAAGGAGGTATCCCATTCCCTGTAGTGATTTCCTACCTTACATCAAGAAATTGATTTATAATAAATGGCAACAGCACTAGGATAGTCTAGATAGCAATACAATGAGGGAAGTAACGAATATCATATCACCTTGGAGGTATAACATGATACCCCGAAAATGGTAGACGACTCTTCATCGTCTCCGTATTGGTCACACACGGTTGACACGAGTTTCTGCTGAAGGGCCAACACCAACCATATTGCGAGGACTGTTTAGTACCTTTAACTGTGAGGCATTTGTTGACCAAATGCCCTAATTATAATAACTTGAAATAGATATCTGTTTGAGGCTTGAGGTGAGGATGGCAGGTTCAACCTTGTCAAGATTCTTGGACATGATGTGGCCTACTATGCGAGCGGCATTTTTAGATTTATTTCAGAAGCAGGTCTTCTGGAAAACTATTCAAGTGTTATAATGACTAAACTTTTATGGTTTTTATTGAATTCTTTTTTATTTTTCATATATAATAAATGCTATCGGCGTCGATGACCTTAGATGTCAGGATGCCAGAAAACTTTCAGTCAATCAATCAATCAATCTTCACACGCCAGGAGTCAATTCCATTCCCAAAACAACAGCTATATTCAGACGACGACCAGTCCCCTGGTGGTCATCAGAACTAACTGCCCTGCATCGAGCCACAAGAAAGTTTTTAACCTGATTGCGCATGCGCCGTACTGAGAATTTATTCATATACAAGAAATGTAGAGCACAGTTCCGTCGTACCATGAAAGAAGCTAGGCGCCAGTCTTGGATGTCATTTGTTTCCTCCATTAACAGTAGAACACCAACATCATCTCTGTGGAGGAAAGTCAAAAAGATAGCAGGCAAATTCACCCCAAACTCACCACCAGTGTTAAAGGTAAATGGCCAGTATATGACTGGAGCAACCGAAGTTAGCAATGCCCTGGCTGACCATTTTTTAAATGTATCGTGCAAGTGTGAAACAGCTCTTGGTCACCAGTATAGGAGCATTGAAGAAAAGGAAGTTTTAAATTTTGCAACAAAAAAGCAAGAGCATACAATTCCCCTTTTACTGAAAGAGAATTTGATTCTGCTCTTGCTACGTGTAACGATACAGCCCTTGGACCAGATGGAATTCCATATGCAGTGATTAAACACGTACCTTTCAATACAAAGATATCTATTTTAAGCGTTTTTAATAGAATATGGGATGATCATAGTTATCCAAGTATTTGGGAACTAGCCATTATTTTAGCCTTTTTAAAACCCGGGAAGGACAAGTTTTAGCAGTAAATTATAGGCCAATTGCATTGACATCTTGTCTGTGCAAAATCATGGAGAAGATGGTCAATGTAAGACTGATGTGGTACCTTGAAAAGAAGGGTATTTTATCACCCATTCAATGTGGATTCAGAAAAATGCACTCGACGACTGATGTGCTGATACAACTTGAGTCCTCCATTTGTGAAGCCTTTGCTTCCAAACAGCACCATGTGACAGTCATTTTTTATCTTGAAAAGGCATATGATACCACATGGAGATATGGTATACTTAAAAGAATCCATGAGTTCGGATTAAGAGGAGAGCTACAATATTTATTCAGTCATTTCTTTCACATTAGAGTTTTCCAAGTGAGAGTTGGGGAAACTCTATTATAGAGTAAATGCCAGGAAGAAGGAGTTCCTCAGGGTTGCGTGCTGAGTGTAACCCTTTTTGGACTAGCAATTAATGGGATATCCTCAGTCATTCCCCGGGATGTTGTCGCAACATTATTTGTGGAGGATCTCTCCATATCATTTGCTGGAGCTAGAATGGCAATGGTTGAGAGAAAAATACAACACTATTGATGAAATTATCCAGTGGGCCGATATGAATGGATTTAAGTTCTCGACAAGTAAAACTACAATTGTCCATTTCTGTCGTATTCGGGGAGTACATCCAGACCCAGATATATACATCAAAGGTCAACGGATCTCATCTGCAAGTGAAGCTAAATTTTTAGGGTTGATATTTGATTGTAGGCTCACATGGGTTTCTCACTTAAAAGCATTAAAAGCTAAATGTGTTGAGTCTCTGAATCTTTTAAAAGTATTGTCCCATACATCATGGGGGGCAGACCGCAATACTATTTTAAAATTATACAAGGCCTTAATTTTTTCCAAAATTAGTTATGGATGTGAAATATACTCCTCAACTAACCCAAGCCGATTAAAGATATTAGATTCAATACATCATGCTGGTATTAGATTGTCCACAGGAGCGTTCAGAACCTTGCCTATCCCAAGTCTCCTGGTTGATGCTGGGGAGTTGCCTCTAGACCTTTACCGAACGTCCTCTATTATTCGGTATTGGTTTATATTGCAAAGACTCCCTAATTCTTTAGCCTTTCAGACTGCAAGCCTTGTAAGGCACTCAACATACTTTGAGTTGCATCTATAATCTCCTCAACTTTTTGGGTTTCGGGTGAAACAATTATTAAACAATCTGGATATGATTAGAATTAGGGTGGTTCCATTCAAGGTATCAACAACACCTCCATGGAAATTACCTGAGGTATCTTTTTGTAAATACTTTATTGGAGTTTAGAAGAATATGACTGACTTAGAATGCAGGTCTCTTTTTATAGAACATGTTGGAGAACATAGGGGATCGACTTTTATATACTGTATATTTATGGCTCCAAATCTGTTGCTGGCGTTGGATTTGGAGTACATAGTAATGATTTTAATTGTAGAGGTGCACTTCCTCTAACAGCTTCCATATTTACTGCCGAACTGTATGTCATAGTAACCGCTCTTGAGAAAATAGCTTTGGAAAAGGGGGGTACTTTTACAATTTTTAGTGATTCAAGGAGTGTTCTTCAAGCTTTAGAAGTTTTTAATTCTAGTAACCCTCTAGTTTTAAAGATTTTAGAATGGCTTTTTATTGTTGTATGGAGAGGTATAACAGTTCGATTTTGTTGGGTTCCAGCACATGTAGGGGTGTCTGGGAATGAGAAGGCAGATTTACTGGCGAAGAATGCAGTATCCGAGTTGCTACCAAGGAGGTATCCCATTCCCTGTAATGATTTCCTACCTTACATCAAGAAATTGGTTTGTAAAAAAATGCAACAGCACTGGGATAGTCTGGATGGTAATAAAATGAGGGAAATAACAAATATCATATCACCTCGGAGGTATAACATGATACCCCGAAAATGGTAGACGACTCTTTGGCGTCTCCGTATTGGTCATACACGAGTTTCTACGGAAGGGCCAACACCAACCATATTGCGAGGACTGTTTAGTTCCTTTAACAGTGAGGCATTTGTTGACCGTATGCCCCAATTATAATAACTTAAGAAATAGATATCTGTTTGAGGCTCGAGGTGAGGATGGCAGGCTCATCCTTGCCAAGATTCTTGGACATGATGTGTCCTACTATGCGAGCGGCATTTTTAGATTTATTTCAGAAGCAGGTCATCTGAAAATTATTTAACTATTACTGTATAATGACTTCTTAACTTTTATGGTTTTAATTGAATTCTCTTTTATTCTTCATATATAATAAATGCAATCGGCATCCATGACTCTAGATGTCAGGATGCCAGAAAACTTTCAATCAATTAGTCAATCACCACGATATGTGACCTTCTATGCTAGACATAAAAAAAATGGAATCTCCACAATGTGTGACCCTCTATGCTAGACATAAAAAAAATGGAATCCCCACAATGTGTGACCCTCTATGCTAGACGTATAAAAAAATGGAATCACCACGATGGGTGACCCTCTATGCTAGACATAAAAAAAATGAAATCCCCACGATGTGTGACCCTCTATGCTAGACATAAAAAAAATGGAATCCCCACAATGTGTGACCCTCTATGCTAGACGTATAAAAAAATGGAATCTCCACAATGGGTGACCCTCTATGCTAGACATAAAAAAATGAAATCCCCACGATGTGTGACCCTCTATGCTAGACATAAAAAAAATGGAATCCCCACAATGTGTGACCCTCTATGCTAGACATATAAAAAGCAGAATCACCACGATGGGTGACCCTCTATGCTAGACATAAAAAAAATGGAATCCCCACGATGTGTGACCCTCTATGCTAGACGTATAAAAAAATGGAATCACCACGATGGGTGACCCTCTATGCTAGACATAAAAAAATGAAATCACCACGATGGGTGACCCTCTATGATAGACGTATAAAAAAATGGAATCACCACGATGGGTGACCCTCTATGCTAGGCAATAAAAAATGGAATCACAACTATTGGTGACCCCCTATGCTAGGCAATAAAAAATGGAATCACTACGATGGGTAACCCTCTATGCTAGACATAAAAAAATGGAATCACAACTATGGGTGACCCTCTATGCTAGGCAATAAAAAATGGAATCACAACTATAGGTGACCTCTATGCTAGACATGAAAGTACTGGAATCACAACTGTGGGTGACCCTCTATGCTAGTCATAAAAAAAAAAATGGAAACACAACGATGGGTGATCCTCTATGCTAGCCATTGAAAAAATGGAATCACCACGATAAGGGATCCTCTATGCTAGACATAAAAAAATGGAATCACCACGATGAGGGATCCTCTATGCTAGACATAAAAAAATGGAATCGCCACAATGAGGGATCCTCTATGCTAGACATGAAAAAATGGGTTTGTCAAAATGTGTGGGTGTGTTCTTGCAACACCACCACTTGCAACTCTGTGACTCAAAGCAAAGTTTGTATTTATACTTAAAGTATGATAAATTAAATAAAACATACATTGTCACTGAGTTTGCTTATTGCTTCGCTAAGAAAATCAACCCCTTTACATATTTTCCCTTTAACAAAAATAAAATGAATTTAAGAAATTACACCTCCCAAATATTTTATCTAAATGATCATTTACCCTGACTGGAAAAAATGAAATTGAATGTGATATCGTAAATGCTTTATCTTTAGGTTAACAATTTTAACACAAACCTACGAAAATTATCCCTTTCAAAAAATGTTCATAAAAATTTATCCCACGAAATATTACAAAATGAAATTATATGCCACTAACAATTAAGAAAAATTTGAAATAACAAGGAATACAACGTGTTCTTGCCGTTACCCTACACAGAAATTATGCCTTACTGGAAATCAACACGTGCTTAGCCCATTACATTTTTCGTAAAATTTCTTAAATTTCACTTCACTTATTTTTAACACAAAATTAAACATTCACTCACTGCACAATATATTTGATAACTGTTTAATCACTGTGATAACCGCTGCTCAAAACAAACAAAAGGCAAATTCGTAACAGACGGTTGGTTATCCTGCTAAAGGAAACTGAAGCCTACCACGTGGTTTTAAAAAAAGGTTTCGCACAAATAAATACAAAATTTTAACAATAGAAATAAAATGCTTGGCTGCTTTCCTCCACGGTTCCAACTCCAGTGATAAAAGAATTTACTTTAAATGAGATTGAGATTCGTCTCATCGCTAGACAGAAAAGGGGGAATATTTTACTTTAATAATAATAAATTGAGTTTACTATCTTAGCGAATCCTGGCAAGGTCGCCAGTTTGGCATCCCCTGCGGGATGCATATACTGTACAGTACAGTGATACCTCTGGATACGAAAGTTTCTGCTTACGAAAAATTCAGGATGCGAAAAGTGATTCGAAGATTTTTATGCCCCAGGATACGGATAAAATTTCAGGATACGAAAACCTTACGAGATCCCAACTCTTCGCCGAGAGTAATTTTAAAAAGCGCGCGCCGCCAGACTTTGAACTTGGGTAGACTCACTTACAGCCTCCCGCTCACCCATTGGTTATCTCCCTACTCAGACGCTAGCTGACGCCATAAGATCCTGCTTTCCTATTGGTCGGCAACTATCCCAGCTTGCCTACGCACGGGCGTTCATCTCTCTCTCTCTCTTTTCGTTCCGACCGCGGTATCGTTAACAGACATTGTGTTGTGTGCTTTCGCTTGTTTGACTTTGTGTTAATATACAGTACATTCGTACGCCACGTGTTATCGTTAATAAACTTTCGTTACTGTGCACTGTACTGTATTAGTGTTTACTATACATAGACTGTATATAACATTACGTAGTGTATTATATTACGTATTACTGTAGCCATGGGTCCCAAGAATGTTGCCGAAGGAAAGAAGAAGAAGACGATGCTCTCGATGGAGACGAAACTTGAAATCGTTAAAAAGTACGAGTCTGGCATGCGTTTAAGTGCGATCGCCAAGGAGTATGGCCGGAATCCGTCTATGATAGGCACCATCCTGAAGCAGAAGGCGGCCATCAAAGCAGCAACACCTTCTAAGGGCGTCACTATTTTCTCCAACAAGAGAACGCACGTGCATGACGAGATGGAGAGGCTGCTTCTTGTGTGGATCAAGGACAAAGAGATCTCAGGAGACACCATCACTGAGACTACAATTTGCCAGAAGGCCTCCGCCATTTTCGGTGATCTCGTGCGTGCTCAGGCCGAAGAAGGAGCAGGAGAAGGAACATCCCAGCAGGAACCCCCAGAGTTTAAGGCTTCTCGTGGGTGGTTTGAGAAGTTCAAGAAAAGGACTGGCATCCATTCAGTGGTACGGCATGGGGAGGCAGCCAGCTCGGACACGAAGGCTGCCGAAGCCTTTGTTAAAACGTTCGAGGAGTTGACTCTGCAGGAAGGCTACACTTCGCAGCAAGTTTTCAATTGCGACGAAACTGGGCTTTTCTGGAAGAAAATGCCTCGTCGGACATTCATCACGGCGGAGGAGAAGAGGCTACCCGGACATAAGCCTATGAAGGACAGGCTTACCCTTGCTTTTTGTGCAAACGCCAGTGGGGACTGCAAGATAAAGCCCCTGCTGGTGTACCATTCAGAAAATCCCCGAGCCTTCAAAGCCCACAAAGTCATTAAGGAGAACCTTCCCGTGATTTGGAAGGCGAATGCAAAAGCCTGGGTAACGAGGCAACTGTTCATTGATTGGGTGAATGTCTGCTTCGGTCCGACTGTCCGAAAATATTTGGAAGAAAACCGCCTCCCTATGAAATGTCTGCTGGTGTTGGACAATGCTCCAGCTCACCCTCCTGGCCTCGAGGAATATCTTCTGGCCGAGTATTCCTTCATAAAGGTCCTGTATCTACCGCCTAACACCACCCCTCTCCTCCAGCCCATGGACCAGCAAGTTATATCTAATTTTAAAAAATTGTACACGAAGCATCTCTTCAAGAGATGTTTCCAAGTCAAAGAGAGTACAAACCTCACTCTGCGTGAATTTTGGAAAGATCACTTCAACATCGTGATATGCCTCAAACTCATCGATCTCGCTTGGCAGGAAGTTTCGAGGCGTACCCTAAACTCATCTTGGAGGAAGCTGTGGCCTGATGCTGTCTCTGCACGAGACTTCGAGGGGTTCGGGAAGCCTGGAGGAGAAGCCGAGATCGTTGACGATCCTGAACCAATTCAGCAGTCTGAGGTGGCTGACATCGTACATCTTGGTACGTCCATGGGGCTGGAAGTTAGCGCGGAAGATATCGATGAACTTATCGAGGAGCACCACGAGGAGTTGACGACGGACGACTTGAAGGAGTTGGAGACGATGCAAGTGAGTGATGTTCAAGAGCAGTTCTCTAGCGGTGATGAGGAGGATGTTGCACCTTTGAAAACAGCAGACATTAAGGAAATTCTTGCATGTTTCCATAAAATGGCAGACTACGTCGAAAAGGAACATCCAGAAAAAGTTTATACCAACCGTGGGCTTCAACACTGCAATGACGTTTGCCTAACGCATTTTAGAAATGTGTTGAAAAGTAGGCAGAAACAAGCTTCAATGGATAGTTTCTTATTAAAGAGGCCAGCGGTATTAGTAGGCCAAGACGAAGGTGAAAGTAAAGAAAAGAAACAGAAAAGAGGAAGGGATGAAGAATTAGAAGGTGAAAGTAAAGAAAAGAAACAGAAAACAGAAAGTGATGAAGAAGTAGAAGAGATTTAGAAAATAAGAAAAACGTAAAGTTATAAAAAAGCAAAAAAATAAAATTCAATTTTAAGTTTTATGTTACCGTTAAGTGTTAAAGTAATTTTTTCTTTCATTTTATAGTTTTCCATACGTAATGTTAAGTGTTAATTATTTCTGCCATTTTTTTATTTCGTAAAGTTTAAGTGTTAATGTGTTAAGTGTGTAAATTACTGTACGTAGTCTGTCACTTGTTACGTTTTCTGCCTTATGCCATCCTCCTCTGCCGCAACTTCGCTATCGGACATCGTCTCAATCAAAAGGTAAGTTTCAACTTTTTTGTTACACTAATTAACTGTAACCTTTTTTTCAGAGTGTACAGGTACAGTATCAATCATTAATTTAGGTGTACGTACAGGTACAGTAACAATACACCTTCACTGATCTAAATGCTTTACGTACATACAGTACCGTAACTTTTATACAGTATCGTACCGTAGTAAAGAAAACGGAGCGTTTTCTTTGGGCTTGGGGGGGATAACTTGGCTATAACTACGTACATTATTGAATAATCTCATAGTGGTTTCTGGAATGGATTAGGCTGTTTTTAACGGTTGTGTTAATTATTGAATGATAGAAATGGCTGCAATGCATGTTTATTACTACAGTTTAGCGTGTTTATGAAAGAAAAGGTGACTTTTTATAAGGCTTGGAACGGATTAGGCTATTTACATGTAAAACGCGACTCAGGATACGAAAATATCAGGATACGAAACCGCATCCTGAACGGATTAATTTCGTATCCTGAGGCATCACTGTATATATATAATATATATATATATATATATATATATATATATATATATATATATTTGTTCCGACACAGAGACTTACCTCGAAACACTTTCTAGGAGATTACTGGTAACTCCTCCTCTCCGACGACCAGATTTTTACGTAGTTTCCCCCTACTTCCATGTTCTATACTGTCCTGAATAATGGGAGATAACATGACCTGGGGGCATTGCCCGAGAAGGTAGCGTGTCTTTGAGAAGCCATCGCCAGTAAGTTTTATGTAAGGAACAATACCACGAGGTCAGTGGGGCACTGCGGGGACGGTTGGGGGGGCCCTAAACCGAAAGTGTTTCTCGGTAAGTATTGTTAGGAAAAATACAAATTACTTAAAATTTGTGATTTGTTCCGACACAGAGACTTACCTCGAAACACTTTCTAGGAGACTTACACCTTAGGAGGGGGGAGTGCCCTTAAGCCCTGACCCCGATGGACAGTAGGGAAAACTACGTAAAAGACTCATTAAGTGTGATATAACACTTACCCTTCTGCAATATCTTCGTTGTGCTTGTGTAATGAGCGATATTTCTTGATGACGACTGACGGTACGATAAAGTTAGAAAAGGGGGGAAAATAGAAGTCGGCTCCTTGTGTCTAGATACTTTATGTTTCGCGATTGAGCCTGGGGCTTGAGCTGTCAAACCGAATGCAGGGCTGAGATGACCGTCCCGATAGAAAACCCGTCTAGGGACTTTCTCGTACAGTCCTTGAGATAATGTGCGGTGAAGGTCGACTGGTTGGACCAAGTTCCCGCTCGAAGAACCTGCGCTACTGATATGTTCTTTTTGAACGTTAGAGAGGTGCTAATGCCCCGAACATCGTGAGCCCTGGGTTTCCCCGGTGTAGGAAGACCTTATTTTAAGTAGGCTTGCGTGATCACTTTCCTGAGCCAGAACGAAACCGTATTTTTGGATATGTTTTTCTTTATTTTTCCCCATGAGACGAAGAGATTCTTGATAGACGGGCGGAGGTTTGCCGTTCTCTTAAGGTATTTCCTAATAATCCTGACCGGGCATAATTTTAGGTCCTCCGGGTTTCCTTTATTCGGGATTGCCGGAATCGAAAAGCTCTCAAACCTCGGATCCCACACCGAGGGGTTCTGAGTCTTGGCGACGAAGGATGTGACAAACTTAAAGGTTACTTCCTTCCATCCCCTAGTGTGTTCCACCTCGAATGACAGTCCGTGTAGCTCGCCCACCCTCTTAGCCGAGGCTAATGCTAGCAAGAAGACCGCCTTGAGCGTGAGATTCTTGTCATCAATGTCTTTTAAGGGCTCGAATGGTGGTTTCCGTAACATATCTACGACTCGCGCTAAGTCCCAACTTGGGATTCTAGGGGCGGAAGGGGGGCATGATTGTTCGAACGCTCTGATAAGCATGGAGATATGCCTGGAGGAGCCGAGATCTATGCCCTTGAGAAGAAAGACTTGACCCAGGGCCGCCCGAACTCCCTTGATCGCTGGAACTGACATGGCTAACTTGTCCCTGAGATGAACCATGAAGTCGGCTATCACGGGCACTGACGCTTCCAAGGGCTCTATCTTCTTGTCCTTGCACCACTTCACGAATACCGCCCACTTAGACTGGTAGACGGCTGTGGATGATTTCCTCAGGTATAGCGACATCCTCCCGGCTGTCTTGCCGGAGTACCCTTGCTTCTTCAGGAGCCGCTGGATAATCTCCAGGCGTGAAGACGAAGGGCTTGCGGATTTCTGTGAAACCGCTGAAAGTGTGGCTGTTTTAATAGGTCTGACCTGTCGGGTAGAGGCCAAGGAGGTAGGACGGTGAGGTTCCTTAGGTCCGCGAACCATTCTCTCTCCGGCCACCAAGGCGCTACCAAAGTCATCCTTAGGTTGGTTGCTGCCCTTACTCTGTTGAGGACCTGCCTTATCAGGGAGAAGGGGGGGAAGGCGTACACGTCCAGACCGTCCCACTTGTGTTGAAAGGCGTCTTCCATTGCCGCCTTCGGATCTGGGACGGGAGAACAAAATACGGGGAGTTGAGCGTTCAACCTTGTTGCAAACAGATCCATTACCGGAGATCCCCACATCTGTATAATGTAGCTTGCCACTTGTGGGTGTAGGGACCATTCTGTCGCTACCACTTGCCCCACTCTGCTGAGGCCGTCTGCTAGGACATTGTTCTTCCCTGGAATGAACCTTGCCGTCAGGATGACATCCTTCTGTTCCGCCCATTTTAGGATTTGAAGGGCTAGTTCGCACAACTCCTTTGATCTCAGTCCCCCCTCCTTCTTCACGTAAGCCACCACCGTTGCATTGTCTGACATTAGGGCCACCGAATGCCCTCTCATGTCCTCCTCGAAGTGGTTGCAGGCTTCTTGGACCGCTCTCATTTCCAGGATATTTATGTGTAGGGATTTCTCCCCCTCTGACCACGCCCCCTTTGCTGTCTTTTCCCGGAG
>NC_090731.1:92619156-92626656 GCF_036898095.1 Palaemon carinicauda
ACATACATATATATATATATATATATATATATATATATATATATATATATATATATATATATATACACATACACATGTAGAAATCACGACAGCTGCCACGTGATGAATACAAAATGTATTATAGCCACGAAAGGAAAAATGAAAAGACTTGATTGGAGTTAGTACTTTCATCTACTCAGGACATCATCAAACTCAACAATGAGAATACATATACAAAGACATCGTATTTATACAGGAGAAGGGGGATCCAACAGCTGTCAGTTTCTTAATAATTCTGGAGAAGTCAGATTTTAGATAAAAGGATAATACTGGATTAACGGAAAACAGACCTGGGAAAAACAGACCTGGGCTTAGATTCAAATTTCTACCTTGAGTACAGGAGATTAAAAAGGATTCAACAATATTCCTTTGGAAATAGTCATTTACATGGATTACTTTTTCCGCCTTTGACCATCCAATTCTGTGACTTGACCCTAACCAGTGGGAGGCTAAGGCATTTTTAAGAGAACCCCTGGAGACAACCACCTGATGCTGTTTTAATCTGACTGGGATACTTTTGGATGTTTGGCCGACATAGAATAAGTTACACTCTGAACAAGGAATACTATATATTACATTATTATCATTTCCAGAACTATTCTTAATTAACGTTTTTTAATGTACAATAATATTGAAACACTACATCAATGTCTAGTTTTTTCAAAAGGGGTATAACATCTAAAAAACAAACATGAAATGGCAAACAAAGCATATTATTAATTGTCCCTCTTAACGAGAGAATGCCTTGATGAAGTCATCGGGCTTCAGCACGGCATATCATTCCCGTGCTGAAGGCTTGTGATGGGCAAGAGGGCTCTCAAACTGGGGAATTTCTTTTCCTCAGTTTGACTCTAAATTTCGCTCATTCTTTTTCCGTTACTTCTATTGATTATTCCTCCTTCATAAATATCAGCTGTCTCCAACCTTGGTGTCAAAACTCTCTTACCCATTTCACTGTCCAGGTTTTTTAGAGGGGACATTGTATCCAGGATCGGTTTTTATTTCAAAATCAATTGTGGGAGCTGTGGTGGTTTTGCCAACTGCCCGAAAATGTTTGGACACCTAGGAGTGTCAGTATTCCCATACTGGCTCGCGGAACTATCTCGTAGGAAAATTTGGCCTTCGGATTCCAGGGGTTGGCGGTTTCATAGAGATAGGACTCTCGGCATTCTGTCCGGTTTGCCTGCCACTATGATTAGAGTGGGGATGATTGTATTCTTGAAATGCTCTCAGTCCCATCAAGCGGGTTTGGCATACACTTAAGCCACTCTAATCATAGTGGTACCATCCCTTTGTGGTAGGGTAGGGAGTGGACATTTGGTGAGCAGCTTTCGCAGGTGTCATTGGTGGAGAAATTAATTCCAGGAAAGGCTAACGGTGTCTTCTTTGGAATTTCAGACAGTCTTAATATTTTCTCTCGCTTAAACTTTATTTTTTTTCCATTGTTTTTTTTCATTGTTATTATGACCCCTTCCCTCCCCCCAAAAAAATAATTAATTAGTAAACTTAATATTCCCCGTACCCCTGGATCAAATGGCGAACCCCAGACACCGTTGACGACTTCCGTTTGTTTAAGTAAGGAAAGCTCTGTTGACAACCTCGGCAATAAAAAGGATTCCTCCAACAATACTTCTCTGACCAGTGTTGTTAAAGACAATTTATCGGCCCTGGTGGAAAATGATTCTTGTAATAACAGTAATACTTTACTCTCTGGTTCTGGCTCATTACCAGATCCAACAAAAAATCTGAAAATTCTCCACTTAAAAAACATACCAATTTGTTGTAGCTATGTATGTTGATGGAGTGGTGAGAGAGGTGAATGCTCGAGTGCTTGGACGAGGATTAAAACTGGTAGGCAAGAATGATCATGAATGAGAGGTAAATCAGTTGTTGTTTGCAGATGATACTGTACTGGTAGCAGACACAGAAGAGAAGCTTGACCGACTAGTGACAGAATTTGGAAGGGTGTGTGAGAGAAGGAAGTTGAGAGTTAGTGTGGGTAAGAGTAAGGTTATGAGATGTACGAGAAGGGAAGGTGGTGCAAGGTTGAATGTCATGTTGAATGGAGAGTTGCTTGAGGAGGTGGATCAGTTTAAGTACTTGGGGTCTGTTGTTGCAGCAAATGGTGGAGTGGAAGCAGATGTACGTCAGAGAGTGAATGAAGGTTGCAAAGTGTTGGGGGCAGTTAAGGGAGTAGTAAAAAATCGAGGGTTGGGCATGAATGTAAAGAGAGTTCTATATGAGAAAGTGATTGTACCAACTGTGATGTATGGATCGGAGTTGTGGGGAATGAAAGTGATGGAGAGACAGAAATTGAATGTGTTTGAGATGAAGTGTATAAGGAGTATGGCTGGTGTATCTCGAGTAGATAGGGTTAGGAACGAAGTGGTGAGGGTGAGAACGGGTGTAAGAAATGAGTTAGCAGCTAGAGTGGATATGAATGTGTTGAGGTGGTTTGGCCATGTTGAGAGAATGGAAAATGGCTGTCTGCTAAAGAAGGTGATGAATGCAAGAGTTGATGGGAGAAGTGCAAGAGGAAGGCCAAGGTTTGGGTGGATGGATGGTGTGAAGAAAGCTCTGGGTGATAGGAGGATAGATGTGAGAGAGGCAAGAGAGCATGCTAGAAATAGAAATGAATGGCGAGCGATTGTGACGCAGTTCCGGTAGGCCCTGCTGCTTCCTCCGGTGCCTTAGATGACCGCGGAGGTAGCAGCAGTAGGGGATTCGGCATTATGAAGCTTCATCTGTGGTGGATAATGTGGGAGGTTGGGCTGTGGCACCCTAGCAGTACCAGCTGAACTCGGCTGAGTCCCTGGTTAGGCTGAAGGAACGTAGAGAGTAGAGGTCCCCTTTTTTGTTTTGTTTCATTGTTGATGTCAGCTACCCCCCAAAATTGGGGGAAGTGCCTTTGGTATATGTATGTATGACATAATTCATGAAGCCTTCTATAGATTTGGGGCAATCAAAGAAATTTTAATGGAGCTTAATGGTAGTAAAGGCTTTTGGGAAGCTTGGGTATCATTTTCAAGTTTTTAGATTGCTTTAAAAGCAAATAAAAATTTAGAGAGCATAAAAATTGACAATTGTTTGATTTCTGGGGCTCTATGTGATAAAGCACCAAGACACCTAGAGGTATATAAACCAGAAGAATAGATGGAAAAAGAAATAGAGCATAGACTTCCAGAAGTAAGAACCCCCAAGCCCCCAATATGGATTATTGCATCTGGGAAGATAGATAATTATAACTATTATAAGATTAGTAAATTTATACAAAAAAAGTTGGTTTAATTAAAAGTAAGGATATTAGCAGATACGGTAAGCAATCTGTTTTGATTAATGCAAAATCAGATACTCAAGCTCACATGCTTTGTGGCATGAAAATTGCAGAAATTTATCCTATTAAGGATATTAAACCACATATGAGCTTCAGCTATGGTAAAGGAGTAGTTTTTGATAAAGATCTATATGAATTTTCAGAACCAGAAATTCTGGACATGTGCCCTGCTAATGTTTGGAAAGTAAGTAAGATCCCTCAAACAAGCATGGTAGTTTTAAAATTTGAAACCCCTGTTATACCAGATCATATAATTATTGAGAATGAAAGAGTACGTGTTCGAGAATATAAACCTAGGCCTTTACAATGCTTTAATTGTTTCAAGTACGGTCACCCTTCCCGGTACTGCAATAATACGAAGATCTGTATTAACTGTTCTTTGTTAGAACATGGCCAATGCAACAGAGATACAACTTGTGCAAACTGTAAAGATCATCACAAATCAAATGATAAAAGATGTAGAGAATACAAGAAAGAAGAAGCTGCAATCTTGAAAGCAAATGCTGAACATATCAGTGTAGGTTATGCAAATCATTTACTCAATCGGCAACTTAATTATGCTCGCGTGGTTAAGATGCCACCAAAAGAATATAATCCACTACCCCTTACTACCACAGGGGGACCAGTGGTAGCACCTGGTCCGTCAGGTGCATCTCCCTTAGTGGTAGTAGCCCAGCCATCTGGGTCAAGTGCTCAGCCTATAAAAGCCAGAGCACAAACCTCCAAAGAGGTCAATATGGTTTCCAACACACCAAAAGTAATGTCACCGATAGGAGCATCTCCCCTAGAGGTAGTAGCCCAGCCTTCTGGGTTAAGTGCTCGAACTGTTGAAGTTCTAGCACAATCCTCCAAGGAAGCCAATGTGGCTTCCACCACCTCAAATGTATTGTCTCGGGCAGAATCTCTACCTGATTTGATGGAGATTGGAAAACAACATCTTCCAAAGAGGAAAAGGTCCCCATCATCCTCACCTTCGTCTAAATCAGGTAAGTGCCCTACTGCTCATGATCCTAAGGTTGACTTGTATAAAGATACTAAAAAGAAAGAAAAGAAGAGTGGTGGCCTAGTAAAGCCTTCCATCTCCAAGCCTTACATGGCTTCATCTGAAAAGTCCCAAAAGACAAATGAGACAAAGAAAAATAATAACAAAAGATAATGTCTATCATCCAGTGGAATTGCAGAGGTCTAAGTACTAGCATTGAGCAAATAAAAACTTTAACCAGGGACTCAGACACGAAGGTAATTTGTCTACAGGAAACCAAGATCAGTGACAAACCATTTAATCCTGGACTCAATTATCATTTTTGTAGATCCCCTCCTTTGCAAGCTGCAAGAGCTCAAGGTGGTACAGGTTTTATTATTCACAAATCTGTAAAATTTGAAACAATCCTACTCAATACACCACTACAGGCATGTGCAGTTAGAATTCATATCGGAAAAAAATTACTTTATGCTCGCTGTATATTGAACCATCTTTAGAACTTTTCCTCTTAGATCATGCTGGTAATCCAAGAAGGCTTAGATTTTCTGACCTCCAAGACCTGATCAATCAGCTTCCTGCCCCTTTTATTTTAATGGGTGATTTTAATGCAAAGCATACTTTATGGGGTGGAAATGTGTGCGATAGATGGGGTAATCTTGTTGAAGAATTAATCGACAACAATGATGTAATACTAATGAATGATGGTTCTCCAACTAGGTATGATGTATTCCACAACTCTACATCAGCCATTGATTTGTCAATCTGTTCCTCATCCATTCGACTGGACTACCTTTGGTCAGTAAATGAATACCTACAGGGCAGTGACCATTGGCCAATAATGTTAAATTATGTCCATAATCTTCCTTCTCAGTGTCCACCAAAATGGAAGATAGACGAGGCAGACTGGGCAGCTTATGAAAACTGTTCACACGCCGATAAAGAGTATGATGAATTTACATCTCCAGTGCATGCCTATCAACATCTTGAAAATATTATTGATGATAATGCTAGCAAGTTTATACCTAAAACATGCGGTTTACCTCATAGCTCTGTAGTTCCTTGGTGGAGTAAAGAATGTGCCAACGCAAGAAAAGTGACCTGAACTTGCTTCAGAAGATACTTGAGAACAAACTATGTAGCAGATAGAATAGCGTACCTCAGAGCCTGTGCCAAACAAAAAAGAACTTTTAAAAAAGCAAAGAGAGCATCTTGGAAGAAATATATATCTAATATTAATACCAAAACTCCTTCAAAGGAAATATGGGACAAGATTAGAAAACTTCAAGGCAAATTCGTCCCTAAGCCTCTACCACTATTAAGGGAAAATAATAAATATATATCTGACCCCAAAGATGTAGCAGAGGTTCTTGCTAAGCACTTTGCCCATGTATCAAGTGCTGACAACCATTCCCCAGCATTTCAACAAATTAGAGCATCAACATCTGTTGTTCCTCCTGCTTCTTCAAATACTGAAGCTTTTAACCTGCCTTTTAGTATGGAGGAGAGGCAAAATGCTATCTCTAGCTCTTCTTTAACTGCCCCAGGTGAGGATGGCATCCGGTATGAAATGATATCACATCTTCCAGTGGATACCAAGGAATTTTTATTAGAAACCTTTAATGGTCTATGGGCTTCCCATACATCTCCTGATTCCTGGCATACTTCAATTACAATTCCAGGCCACAAGTCTGGTAAAGACCCAGAACTGCCATCTAGTTATAGGCCCATATCCTTGACCAGTTGCATATGCAAACTATTTGAGAGAATGATCAACAACAGACTTGTGTGGTATCTAGAATCAAAAAATCTTTTATCTAACAGACAGTTTGGTTTTAGGAAGAACCGAAGTACTCTAGACCCTTTACTGATGTTATCAAGGGAAATTTCAAATGCCTTTTCTAACCAAAACCAGGTGGTGGGTGTCTTTTTTGACCTCGAAAAGGCATATGACACCACCTGGAGGGGTGGTATTTTAAAGCAATTGGCCTCGTGGGGTATAGGAGGACATATGTTCTCTTTTATTGAAGAATTTTTATCAAACCGCTCAATTAAAGTGAGAGTAGGGTCAGAACTATCTTCATCCTACATGCAAGAAGAAGGTGTCCCCCAAGGCAGCGTATTGAGTGTGACCTTGTTTGCTGTTGCTATTAATAGTCTCATTAGTCACATACCTCCTGGCATACAAGGATCACTATTTGTCAATGACTTTGCAATTTATTGTAGTGGATCATCTGCACTACAAGCATGCCAAAATCTTCAAATTGCAATAAATGCTGCTTTCGCATGGGCAAATTCTCGTGGATTCATGTTTTCTCCTCAGAAGACCAAAGCCATTCGCTTTACTCGTACTCGTAAAAGGGAAGAGATCCCCACACTTTTCTTCAATGATTGTATTTTGCCATATGAGGATAATGTCAAGTTTCTTGGAGTCATTTTCGACAAGAAAATGACATTTGGTCCCCATATAAATGACCTATCTATCAGGGTTAAGAAGTCACTGAACATTCTGAAAGTGGTATCGCATTTTGATTGGGGTGCTGATAGAACAACTTTGCTGAGAATTTATACATCTTTGTGTCTGAGCAAGTTAGACTATGCATGCCAAATACATGGGTCAGCTACAAAGACTTTACTTGGAAAACTTGATATTGTTCACAATGCTGGGCTTCGCATCTGCACAGGTGCTCACAGAATATCTCCCATTGACAGTCTCTATGTTGATTCTGGCATACCTCCCCTTTCCATTCGCAGAGAGGAGTTGAGTTTGAGGTTTTTAGCTAGGTCCCTTGCTGTGAGAAACAATCCTAACTGTAAATATGTTAGGGCGCCTTTAGATCGGGCTCCTAACACATCTAGAGTGCCTAAGCCTTTGGAAGTACAGCTGAAAAATAATGCTAGAGAAGTAGGCTTGTTAACAGCACAGATAGCAGAGGTAGGATATCCCAAGTCTCCTCCTTGGTGTAATCCACCTGTTAAAGTATGTTTTACGGCAGGAGGGAAAAATACCTTACCTAGTAGGGTAATGAAAAGTGAGTTTTTAAATTATGTTGCTCAACATCATGGGAAACATGTTTTTACAGATGGCTCCAAATCGGCTGCAGGAGTTGGAAGTGCAGCTGTGGTGGGGGATATTGTTATTAGAAGG
>NC_090731.1:92631656-92649156 GCF_036898095.1 Palaemon carinicauda
ACCTTTGATATGATTCATGTCCTTGTCCTTTGATATGATTCATGTCCTTGCCCTTTGAAATGATTCTTGTCTTTGCCCTTTGAAACGATTCATGTCCTTGCCCTCTTGATATGATTCAGGACCTTGTCTTTTGATATGATTCATGTCCTTGATCTATGCTACAAGTCATGTCCTTGCCCTTTGATATGATTTATGTCCTTGTCCTTTGATGTGAGTTATGTCTTTAATCTATGATACGATTCATATCCTTGCCCTTTGATGCAATTCATGTCCTTGCCCTTTGATACAATTTATGTCCTTAACCTTTGATATGATTCATATCCTTGTCCTTTGATATGATTCCTTTCCTTGCCCTTTGATATGATTCATGTCCCTGTCCTTTGATACAATGCATGTCCTTGCCCTTTGATCCGATTCATGTCCATAACCTTTGATACGATTCATGTCCATAACCTTTGATACGATTCATGTCCTTGCCCTTTGATATGATTCATGTCCTTAGGCTTTGATACGATTCGTGTCCTTAAGCTTTGATAGGATTCATGTCTTTGCCCTTTATGATTTATGTCCTTAACCGTTGATATGATTCATGTCCCAGCCCTTTGATATGATTCGTGTCCTTGTCCTTTTGATATGATTCATGTCCTTACCGTTGGATATGGTACATGTCCTTGCCCTTTTGATATGATTCATGTCCTTCCCCCTTTGATACGATTCATATCCTTGTCCTTTGATATGATTCATGTCCTTGCCCTTTTTTATGGTTCATGTCCTTTTAATCTTTGATACGATTCATGTCCTTAACCTTTGATACGATTCATGTCCTTAACTTCTGATATGGTTCATATCTTTGTCCTTTGATATGATTCATGCCCTTGCCCTTTGTTATGTTCATGTCCTTAACCTTTGATATGATTCATGTCCTTGCCCTTTGATATGATTCCTGCCCTTCCCCTTTGATACGATTCATGTCCTTTCCCTTTTGATATGATTTATGTTCTTAACCTATGATACAATTCATATCCTTGCCCTTTTATATGATTCATGTCCTTGCCCTTTTTTATGGTACATGTCCTTCATCTTTGATGCGATTCATGCCCTTGCCCTTTGATACGATTCATGTCCTTGCCTTTTGATATGATTCATGCCCTTGTCCTTGGAGACGACTCATGTCCTTGTTCTTTGAAATGACTCGTATCTTTGTCCATTGATACAGCAATTTCTTTTCCTTTGATACGATGAATGCCCTTGTCTTTGGTATGACATATTTTAATCTTTGATATAAACTATGTCCTTGCCTTAGATATGAACCCTTTCCATGTTCTTCTTTACGACAGATCCTTTGTAGGTAGTAGGTTGGCCAGGGCACCAGCCACCCTTTGAGATACTACCGCTAGAGAGTTATGGGGTCTTTTGACTGGCCAGACAGTACTACATTGGATCCTTCTCTCTGGTTACGGTTAATTTTCCCTTTGCCTACACATACACCGAATAGTCTGGCCTATTCTTTACATATTCTCCTCTGTCATACACCTGACAACGCTGAGATTACCAAACAATTTTTCTTCTCTCAAGGGGTTAACTACTGCTCTGTAATTGGTCAGTGGCTACTTTCCTCTTGGTGAGGGTAGAAGGGACTCTTTAGCTATGGTAAGCAGCTCTTCTAGGAGAAAGACACTCCAAAATCAAACCATTGTTCTCTAGTCTTGGGTAGTGCCATAACCTCTGTACCATGGTCTTCCACTGCCTTGGGTTAGAGTTCGCTTGCTTGAGGGTACATTCGGGCACAGTGTTCTCTCTTGTTTCTTCTCCTCTTGTTTTATTAACGTATTTATAGTTTATATAGGAAATATTTATTTCAATATTGTTGCTGTTCTTAAAACAATTAATTTTGTCCTTGTTTCCTCTTCTCACTGGGGTGTTTTCCCTGTTGGAGCCCCTGGGCTTATAGCATCCTGCTTTTCCAACTAGGGTTGCAGCCTAGCAAATAATAATAATAGTAATAATAATAATAATAATAATAATAATTTGATGCAAATCATGTCCCTGTTCTTTGATAATACTCGTGTTCTTGTCTCTTGACATATCATATGTTCGTTTTCTTCAATATGAAGCATGCCCTTGTCCTTAGATATGACTCATGTCCTTGTCGTTTGATATGACTTATGTTCTTATCCTTTATGACTCGTGTCCTTGTCCTTTGAGATGATTCATGTCCTTTACGTTTGAATTGACTCTTGTCTTTGGCCTTTGATATTAATAATGTTCTTGCCCACTGATATTACAGACTCGTGTCTTGTCCATTGATATGATGCATGTCCATGTCCTTTGCAATGAATCTTGTTCTTATCCTTTGTTATGATTAATGTCCTTGTTATTTGATATGACTCATATCCTGAAATATTATTATTATTATTGTTACTAGCTAAGCTGTAACCCTAGTTGGAAAAGCAAGATGCTATAAGCCCAAGGGCTCCAACAGGGAAAAATAGCCTAGTGAGGAAAGGAAATAAGGATATGAATAAACGATATAAGAAGTAATGAAGAATTAAGATAAAATATTTTAAAAACAATAACAATAAAACAGATATTTCGTATATAAACTGTAAGACTTATGCCAGCCTGTTCAACATAAAAACATTTGCTGCCAGTTTGAACTTTTGACGTTCCACTGATTCAACTATCCGTTCGAAATTCTTATATATAATTAGATTTTATACATGCCCTTGTCCCTTAATATGACTTGTTTATATCCATAAATTTGCACGTGTCTTTTACCATATCTTGATTAATATACAGTAGCTGTAATCATCAAGAAATTAAGTGCCCTAATTTGACCCTTGACCAGACCTCAGAGGTCACCAATTGATCCAAAACCTTAAAAATGAGTACCAATCTCTTCTCATGACGCCTGGCATGCTCATTTTTGGCCCTAGCCTCTAGCTCACGTAAGGGCTAAACGGGGAGGAGGTTGTATCCAAGACTTTGGTTGTATCAACCCCCCTACCTGTCCATATTAAGAAAAATGCCGAAACTAGGTGAGTGTTAAAGATTTAAACGGCAAAGAAGTTGAGCCAGATAATATATCGGCAATATCTATAAAAAATTTACTTATGTGACTTAATGTATAGTGTTTTGAAAGTTGTCTTATTGTAAATACAGAAATGTTACATTGGAAGGCAATAGAAAGCTCTTTTGATTGCTATTTCCAAAACTATATTAAAATTCATTGTCTTGGCTTCTAGTAGTGTTTGTCAACATCTAATCCAAAATTGTAGTAAATAAAAGTATGTGACTGCATGCTTTTAGATTCGGAAATTTCTACTTGAGAGATTGATAAAAGAAAAATTGAGCTTAAGATGATTGTATGTGGTGGATCTTTTCAAGCATTTTTGAATCTGGAAGCCAAACAACTGGGCCAATTGGGACGGGGGTGGCACTCTTTGACACGCCAGCACCAAGGAAATCTCATAGTGATGGTTGTGGTTCTATTGGTGGAATGTGGCATGTACTAGGTAGCTCTAAATTTGCCTGATGGATTAATTTTTGTCAGCCCTAACGAAGAGATGAGATGAGCCATTGGTCCCAAAATTGCATACAACACGTAAGCCATGTTGAACCTTTATCTTTTGGGGTTGCCATTTCCGATGGTTGCACACAGTGACCATCAGGGGTGCCAAACCTTTAACCTTGAACGGAGGTAAAATTTCAAATTCAATGAGGAGAACTCGATTGTGCTAGCCCAAAATCTTGTTTAGTTTAGGTGTAATCGGCAAAAAACAAATTGCCCAAATTTGACACGACCTGACCTCAGAAGTCACCAATTGACCCATGACCTTAATAATGGGTACCAATTGCTTCAGCTCGTGGTGTCCGACATGCTCTTTTATTCCCTAGCCTGTAGCTCAATTATCGTTAAACGTTTTATGAAAAATACCAAAATTGGGAAAGGGATAAAGATTTAAACTGCAAAGAAGTTAAGCCAGGTATGTCAGCAATATCTATAAAAAGTATAATTACTCCTCATGTGTGGCTTGATGACAGTTGAGATGTGAAGTGTTAAAACTTTCTGTATTGTAAGTACAGAAATATGATATTGGAAAGCAGTAGAAATCTTTTTTATTGCTTATCAAAAACTGTATTGCAATTCATTGTCTTAGCTTCTAAGAGTGTTTTTTCCACTTCGTAGAGAGTAGAATTGCATGATACTACTGTTAACGGTATTAAAGACTAAAGGAATAAATATGTTAAAGTATAAACAAAGCAATATAGGTGAGCAATAAAGCAGTATCATAAAATGGCCAAGCATACAGGTCTTGTGGGATGAACATGGTGTATGGTTAAGGTAAATTCTCCAATTTTAGCCCGAAGACAACGCATCAAAGCAATGCCAGCCTCTAGTTATATGGCTCATGTCCTTGTCCTTTAATATGACTCATGTTCTTGCCCTTTGATATACTCATATCCTTGCCTTTTGATATGACTCATGTCCTTGCCCTTTGATATGATTCATATCCTTGTCCTATATGATATGATTCATGTCTTGTTTTTTTATATGATTCATGTCCTTTCCCTTTGATATGAATCATGTTGCCATTTAATATTAATCATGTTATTTCCCTTTGATATAAATCTTGAAATGTCCTTTTAATAACGCATGTTCTTGTCCTTAGATATGACTCAAAGCCTTGCCCTTTGATATGACTTATGGATTTGCCCTTTGATACGACTCACTGCCTTGCCCTTTATGTCTCAAGTTCTTATCCTTTGATATGATTTATGGCCTTGTCCTTTAATATGATTTTTGGTCTTGTCCTTTGATATGATTCATGTCCTTGTCCTTTGATATGAATCTTGTTCTTATCCTTTGATATTATGATCATATCTCAATGCACCAAAGTTGAACCCACAGGAGGGTGTTGTTGTTTACCACTCTGAGGTCTTGATATGAGCAATGAGGGCCCAGTGGGCACCATCGTAGGATGTGTTCCATCGCTTGTGTTGTTGCCTCATATGGACATTCAGGGTTCGTGGCTAATCCCCATTTGTGGCAGTAATCTCCATTTTTTCCTACTTTTGCCCTTTCTCATTTTAGGGTAACTCGGGCCTTTCTGCTGAGGGTTGTTCTGCTGGGCAGGCCTTTGTTTGGACTGAGCAGTGCATCACTGGATGGTCATCGCTCACTTTCCTGCCACTTTTCTAGCCTGTTTGCAGCTGTCCGGAATGGTTCTAGTCCATCCACTGTTGCAGAGATTTTAGGGGTTTTCAATCTTTGCCTTGCTTCCTGATGTTTGTGAAGTGGATGCCTAAGGTCATTAATTTGTTTATTCTTTTCAGATTTTGCTAGCATTTCTCATTAAATATAGTGTGGTGGAATACTGGTTATTTTATATAAAGTTGGTAGAGGTGTTGATTTTATGGTGCTAGTAATAATCTGACAGGACTTACTTAGCACTGGGACTACCTTATGCACACGATATAATCTTGGCCACGCTGCACTGGCGTACAGTACTCTGCAATAGGGTAACAAAGTGCTTGGGCTGCTTGCCTCAGTCTCAGGATCTGTTTCCCGGCTGGTGTTGGTGAGTTTGCTGAGGTTGTTGTTCCTAGTTGCTACTTTGTTTGTTTTTATTTGTGTGCTCTTTAAAGGAGAGCATTCTGTCAAGGGTGACACCTAATTATTACTGGGTAGCGGTGATTTTCCAGTTCTTTGTCACTCCATTTGATCTTTAGCTTTTTGTTTGCCTGATGATTGTTCAGGTGGAAGTCACAAACCGTGTTTTACTTGGATTGGCGTAGAGGTGCCACTTTTTATAGTAGGTTGAGAGAACAGTCTGGACACCTTTCTTCGATGGTAGTATAGGAGTTCGATCGAGTGGAAATGCACTGGTCGTCGAAAATATGTATCTGCTGACGTTCTGGTACTGTGGCTGGTCATTTGTAGATAGCATCTGTGACAGCAGTAACCCTTGTGGAAGGCCATTGTTCTGTATTATCCATCTGCTTTTCATGCCACCCATTTCTATGAAGAATTGCCGATTGGTAAGTAGTGATTCAATGATGTGGGCTATGCTAGTATTGTGTACAGTATAAGCCACCTTCAGAAGGAGTGCTTTATGGTTTACGGTGTCATATGGTGCTGTAAGTTCTACAAAGACTGTTCCAGTGATTTGCTTCTCAAACCCATCTTTGATGTACTTTGTCAGGTTTGATACCCGGCTGCAGCAGAATCGACTTGGTCTAAAGCCAGCTTGGTCTGTCGACAGCTGTTCTTTGAGAGTTGGTTGAATACCGGCTAAGGTCATTCGTTCGTATAATTTGTAAATGATACTCAGTAAGGATATTGGTCAATAGCTTTTGGGGGATGATGGGTTCCTACTGGTTTCAGCAAGATCGGTACTCTCGCTCTTCTTCAAATCTTTCGGATTTGGTAGGTCGTTACACTGGAATTGAATAACAACAGGAGCCATGTTTGTGTTTTTTTATTTTTTTTTATCCAAAATGTATGATCATTTCTGCTGTTATGACTTCTAGCCAGCCACCTTCCCAGATTTGGGATGTTTCATGGCGGGATTTTAGTTCTTCTAAGGTGAACAGTTGGAAGTTGTCATCACTTTCTTGCATGGCACGGTCTCATTTTCTTTAGGTAACCCCTCTCTTTATTGTGAGGCTTGCCATTCAGAAGTAGTTGGTGTGCTACCTCGTTGGGGGTTAGGGCAGCTAATCTAGTTTGGGACTTCTTTTCTGAGTTCAGTTTATTGATGATTGCCCTGGCTTTTTTGCTGTTATGGGTCATGTCTATGTAAGTTATGACTTTTCGCCTGTGTTCTTTTCTTTCATTGCTGATTAAGGCCAGAAGGGCCTCTCCAAGTTCCACTGTACTTTCACCAAAGGGATCTTCATCATATGTCTGGGTGTACTTCGTGTACTGTTCATTTGTTTGTTTATTGAAACCTGTGATGTAGCTCTTCCTGCAGCCTCTAGGGACGTGTTTCTTTTAAACTTGGAAGTCATTGTACTGCTGTGGGACTGAGGTGATATTGGATATCCCAGTCTCCAAGTCTGACTTGCACGGGCAAGTTGAATCTGGGTCTGAGTTTAGTTTATTGGGGTTTGATCACAAGTTTTGTGTCGATTATTAATTTTTGGTGTAGCAATTTTTGTATAAGGTCACCAATCGATTTTTCAGTGTTATGGTAATGTCTTGATGAGGCAAATGCCAAGTCTGGGTTATATTCCCATCTCCAGAGTGCTCTATGAAAGGATGCTTTATCCTTCGTATCATGCAGGAGCGTTAAGTCATTGGTTGCAGCCCAGTTCTCGACGGCCTCACCAACCTTGTTTGTGTGGCTGTTAACGTTGCCAATAACAAGGCATGCCTTGTTTCCTAGTTGGTGAGTTTGAGGCTATGTGAAGTTTGTTGGTGGTTTATACACACTTGTGATAGTAATGTGTTCAGTGTCTGCCTGTAGGATTTCCAGCCTGCCAACTGAGATGTCTTTGCTGTTCAGGATGATGGATTTATCCCGGACAAAGATTGCACTTCCATGTACAGGACTTGAGTTAGATATTACTAGGTGCATGTTAGGTATTCTTGGCAGAACCAGATTATTGTGTCTCTTTTAGACAGAGTATGTCGTTTTCTAAGTTGGCAAGAACTAAGATTTTGCATTGAAGCTTACGATTCTGAATTTGATTGTCATCTTGTTCAGGGGTGGAGGGTTTATCCTTTTACCATCCCTTTATAGGTTCGGCATTGTGTGTGTTGTAGCAATTGGTCTCCCTGCGGGATAACAGGGCCACCACGTGAAGGATGGCTAATTGCCCTCATTCTTTGATATGATGCATGACCTTGTCCTTTTATTTAAATCGTGTCCTTATCCTTTGATATGGTACATGTCCTTGTCCTTTGATATGATGCGTATCCTTATCCTTTGATATGGATTAATGTCTCGAACCCTTGATATGAGAGATGTTCTTGTTGTTTAATGCGATTCTTCTTATCCTTTGATATGACATATTCTCATATTCTTATCCTTTAATATGATTCGTGTTTTTTTCTTTTTGTTTTCCTTCTATATTACTCATGTTCATAGCCTTTCATAAAATGAATTATTTTTCTTTGATATGGCTGATATTCCTAGCCTTTGATATGACTCGTGTTCTTATCCATTGATATAACACATGTCCTTATGCTTTGATATGATGCAAGTATATGTCCTTTGATATAACTCATCTGCTTGTCCATTGATATGATATTCTTTTCATATGATTAAATGCACGTCCTTGTCCTTTGATATGACATTGTTTTATCCTTTTAATATAACTCCTCTTCATGTCCTTTGATATGACTCATGTCTTTGCCATTTCATACTATTAATGGATTTGCCCTTAGGCCTATATATGAATCATCTCTTGGTCCTTTGATATGACACGTCTTTGCACTTTGATATGACATGTCTTTGCACTTTGATATGACACGTCTTTGCACTTTGATATGACATTTCCTTGTCGTGTGATACGATTCATGTCCATGTCATTTGATACGACTTGTGTCCTTATCTATTGATATGACACATGATCTTTTCTCTTAATACGATGTATGTTGTTCTTTGATATGACTCATTCTTAGCCTTTGATATAACTCATGTCCTTATCCTTTGATATGGCGCATGCCCGTGCTCCTTGATAGGACTATGTCCTTATCCTTTGATATGGCGCATGCCCGTGCTCCTTGATAGGACTATGTCCTTATCCTTTGATATGGCGCATGCCCGTGCTCCTTGATAGGACTAATATTTTTGCCCTTTAATGTGACTCATGTCCTTGTTTCTTGATGACTCATGTCTTTCACCCTTGATATGACTCATGCCCTTCCCCTTTTCATATAAGTCATATCTTAACCATTAGATACAACCCATTCTTGTTCTTAGGTATGACTGGTGTTCTTGGCTATTGATACAACACGTTTTCTTTTGATACGATGCATATCCTTGTCCTTTGATATGACTCGTGTACTTGCTCTTTGACATGAATTATGTACTTGCCCTTATTATGAATTATCCACTTGTCCTTATATATAAATCATGTCCTCCATTGATGCAACACGTCCTTCTTGTTTGGTACAACTTGTGTCCATGTCCTTTTATACGAATCGTCCTTGTCCATTGATATGAAACGTTCTTGTCCTTTGATACCATTTATATCCTCGCTCTATGATAGATTCATGTCCTTACCATTTGCTATGACTTGTCGTTGGCTTTTGATACGACTCATGTCCTTGTCTTTGATGTGACTCATGTTATCCTTTGGTAATACATGTTTGTTCCAACACGAATACTTACCTCGAACTACTTTCTTAGGAGTTACCTGTAATCTCCTCTCTACCGACCAGAGTTTTGTGTAGGGTACCCTCCATCCCGTTTTCTATGGAGGCCTACCCCGGCATTAAAGAATGTGCCCCGAGGGTAGGCTTATCGCTAGGTCGATGTCCGCTCGGGTCAAAATCTCCAGTAAGTTCTCTGGTCGCGACGTGTCAACACGTCGCTCTCGTTCTCTATCGATCCTTTGTGTGCGTTCTGTGTGTCCCACGTGTTCCCCGCGTGGTAACTTGTGTTTCCTGTGTACTGTTCCCGGGTGTTCCTGTGTGTTCACCTTCCACCCTTGTGCTTACCCAGTGTATTCCTTGACTCCCTGCGTGCTTGTGTCTTGCGTTTGTGCATTATGGAGCAAATCCGCCGTTGTCCTGGGCCTAGAGCCGGTAAATCGTGTGGAGCATTCCTCTCCAAGCCTGAAGTGGACCCTCACTCCCTTTGCTCCTCCTGTATGGGAAGGGTTTGTTCATCATCAGATACGTGCCCCGAGTGTGTAGGTTGGAGTGATATCCAGTGGGTACGTTACGGAACTAAAAAGAGGAAATCGTCGAAACGTTCCTCCAGGAAAGCTAGCGTTACTTCGCCGCTACCATCACCCAGTGAGCGGTCCGACGGGGCCTCTGTTTCGCCGTCCCCTACACAGAGTAGGGGCCGAGGTAAGTCTGTCGTGGAGAAAGAACAAAGCGATCTTCCCCAAGAGTCTAGTGAATGTGCAGTGGGGGTTGCGGGTCCTTCTAGGGCTAGTGAAGAGCCCAGTAGTGCATCCGGAGAGTCGGCCCTTGTGCTCGGGGGGCACGTGTCCTCCGATGACCCCTTGTGGGGTAGTAACGTTGTGTCTGTGTCTTCGCCCCCTTCGTGGGCCTGTGTTTCAGGGTCTTCGGCAGGCGGCGACAACCAGGGTAAGTTAGGTTCTACAGGGAATGATGCCTTCGGTTGGAAGCTTCTGAAGATACCAGGTAGGTCCCCGTTACGAATGGAAGAAGTCCCCCGCTACCGCCCGCCATGCGGTAAGTGCAGTGTCGTCGGGCTCTTCAGAAGAGTATTACTCGTCGGGGGAAGACGCCAGGAGAAAACATCGCTGTCGGAGAGAGCGGTCCAGTAGCAGGCGTTCCCGTTCTAGGTCGCGCTCCAGATACAGCAGGAAGCGCTCCCGCTCTCCAAGACGTAAGTACAGGAGGAGTAGGTCACCGGATGGCGATTGGGTCTTCGTACCCCGTGAGACAAGAGTACGTTGTTCCCCGGACCGCCGGTCCAAGGAGTTCTCGCCAAGGATACCTTCCTCCAAACACGGCTTTGACCCTCGCAAGCAAGTTCGCGAGAAGGACTCTACAGGTAGGCATAAGTCCTCGAAGCCTCCGGTTCACCCCGCCCAGCGGGGGGAAACGCGCTTCTTTTCGGGCAGCCTGGCCGAACCAGCCCAGCTGGTGCGGCCTTCGGGTCGGAAGGAACGGTTCCCGCTGTCGGGTCAGCCCACGGGAACCGCGTCCTCGTCACCCAGAGACCTTGAGCGGACGAGAGTCCTCGCTGAGTCGACGATGCCTGCGTTAACCCCTGCCCCTGGTGCGGACGCCCCCGCCGAAGAAGTCCAGTACCTCGGTAGGACGGCGCCCCTGGCTCCATGAACTAGACGTCTGGTCGGTGTGCCCGGCGACCCAGCTCCCCGGTCTCAAGCCGAGACCTCGGCTGACGGTAGGGAGGGTTCCCCAACGGAGGACTCGGCCTATAGAAGGGTGATTGGCCTTATCAGGAGGCACCATAAGATTGAGGAACCTGCAGCTACTGACGAAGACTACTGGAGGTCCAGCCTTTTACGGATAATGCAGGCCCCTACCCAACTTAAGACCTCTCTAGCGCTTCCTCTAGCCCGAGATCTGGTCTTAGGGCAAGAATATGTTGACAAAGTGGTGGCTAGTAATGCCGAGGCCCCCAAAACTCAGAGTTCCTCAAAATTGCTCCAGGGCCTCAAGACTCAGGGCAAGGTATATGTGCCAGAAGGGCGTCGTCTAGGCCCCTGGAAAGTGGAACCTTCCCTTGACATCCTGAGTCAGGGCATCTCAGAGGATAGAGGCTCTTCGGCCCCAGTTTGTTTTTCTCCATCGGAGGCCTCCATGATGGAAGAAATGTCGAGGGACCTGGTGCACGTCTCCTCTTGGCTGGAATGGTGGGCTTCCACCTTAGTAGGAGTGCAAGCCTCGATTCGACCCCGCGGACCCTGACCAGCAGAACCTCCTGTGGGAACTTATTACCTCCGGGGTAAAACCTTAAAGTTCTTGACGTACCAGTCGCTCGCCTTGACAGCGAATTGGGTACTCCGCAAAAGAGACACCATCCTGGCTAAGGTGTCCCGGAAGGTCCCAGACAGGGAAGGGCGGGCCATGAGGAGCCTGCCCTTGTGGGGTGACTCCTTGTTTCCCTTAAAAGAATTAGAGACCATTATGGAGAAGGTCTCGAAGCGGAAAGATTTGAACACCCCCAGGCCTACGCCTACTAGGAAACCGCCCTACAAGAGGTCCGTCTCAGACAGTGCCGCGACGGCCCAGGCCTCTCCCAGCACAACGAGGAGAGAGGCTCCCTCTTCCTCCTGGTCCTCGGCGCCTCAGCCCCCCCGTAGGGGGGCTCCAGCATCCTCAAACTTCTTTAGAACAGGTTATTCTGCCTCTAGGAGAGGCCGTTCAGGCCTCTCTTCCAGAAGGAGATAGAGTGAGAGGCCCCCTATCCCCGCCCAAGCCTCGGGTTGGGGGATGCCTCAGACTACATTGGCAAGCATGGAAGACTCACGGAGCGGAGCCTTGGACAGTGTCCGTACTGAAGGAGGGCTACAGACTGCCGTTCTTAGCAGAACCACCCCCTCTAATCCCGGCCAGCCGGGCGGAATGGCTGGCTTCCAAAGACCCGTTGAAGAAGACCGCCCTTCAAGAGGAAGTGTCCTCCATGTTGGAGAAGGGCGCCATGGAAGAAATTCTTCTCCCAGGCCCGGGTTTCTACAGTCGACTGTTCCTGGTAGAAAAAGCGACGGGGGGGTGGAGGCCGGTTATAGATCTGTCGGCTCTCAAGTTCATCAAGAAGACAGACTTCAAAATGGACACTCCGAAGTCAGTCCTACTGTCCTTGAGGGAGAAAGATTACATGATAACCATAGACCTCAAGGACGCCTACTTCCAAATTCTGGTTCACCCCTCGAGTCGAAAGTTTCTCCGGGTGAAATGGGGTTCCCAGATCCTGCAATTCAAGACCCTTTGCTTCGGATTGTCAACAGCGCCCCAGGTGTTCACGAGAGTCTTCACGACTGTCTCAGTGTGGGCTCACGAACGAGGAATTCGCCTCATCCGATACCTGGACTACTGGTTGCTTCTTTCCTATGCGAAGGACCTCTTGGAGGAACAAGGAATGAAACTCCCAGTTTTGCAAGGATCTGGGCATCGTGATCAACCCGGAAAAATCAAACCTATCCCCATCCACCAGAATGACCTACTTGGGAATGACGTTAGATACCATTCTGGGAAAAGCCTTCCCTTCGGGAGACAGAATAAACAACCTCATGGAAATCATTCGGCCGTTCCTATCGGGGCGTCCCAGGAGAGCAAAAGACTGGCAAAGACTGATAGGGCACCTGGTGTCGTTGGAGAAACTAGTTCCCCAGGGGAGGGTAAGGCTCAGAGCCGTGCAATGGAACCTGAAGAACCTCTGGTGCCAACTGGACTCGCAACAAGTCCTAATCCCAGTTCTACCAAACACGAGGCCCTCCCTGGAATGGTGGCATTGCCGGTCGAACTCGCTCAAGGGGATGCCCTTCGCGAGCGACCCCCCCGAGTTACTACTGTTCACAGACGCCTCCAACCAAGGATGGGGAGCCCATCTCCTCGACGAAACAGCGCGAGGGACCTGGTTGGACGGGGAAAAGGAACTCCACATCAATGTCCTGGAGTTGAAGGCAGTCCAGAAGGCTTGCCTACACTTCGCAGATCTTCTAAGGGGAAACACCGTGGCGTTGATGTGCGACAACGCCACGGTAGTAGCATACATAAAGAAGCAAGGAGGCTTGAAGTCGAAGGAGTTGTGCGATCTCACCATAATGATTCTAGATTGGGCGGAAGAGAACCAAGTGGTGTTGTTAGCAAGGTTCATTCCCGGGAAGAAAAACATGCTGGCCGACGGTCTCAGCAGAGTGGGCCAAATAGTAGGGACAGAGTGGTCCCTCCTCCCAGAAGTAGCCAAGCTCATCATCCAACGTTGGGGTTCCCCGGTGATGGACCTCTTTGCAACCAAACTCAACGCCCAACTCCCCGTATATTGTTCTCCTGTACCAGATCCGAAGGCAGCCTTGGAAGACGCCTTTCAGCACAGGTGGGACAATCTAGACGTGTACGCTTTTCCCCCTTTCACGTTGATAAGGCAGGTGCTCAACAGAGTAAGGACAGCCCGAAACTTAAAGATGACTTTGGTAGCGCCCTAAAAGACCTGGCGAGTCAACCCCCGTGTCCTCTACCCGACAGGTCAGACCTTCTGCATCAACCTCATTTTCTCAGGCTCCACGACAACCCACAGTCCCTACGTCTTCACGCCTGGAGACCATCGAGCGACTCCTGAAGAAGGAAGGATATTCTTCATCCACTGCTAAGAGAATGTCGCTATACCTGAGAAAGTCTTCAGCTGCGGTCTACCAGGCTAAGTGGGCCTCCTTCACGAGGTGGTGCTCTGAGAGGCACATTAAGCCCCTTAATGCCTCTGTCCCGGACATAGCGGATTTTCTGGTGTTTCTCAGAGACAAAATGGGAATGTCAATCCCAGCCATAAAAGGAGTTCGGGCCGCCTTAGGCTAAGTCTTCCTCCTGAAGGGCATCGACCTGGGGGCCTCTAGGCACATAGCGATGCTTGTCAAGAGCTTCGAGCAGTCCTGCCCCCCACAAGCGAGTAGGGTGCCCCAGTGGGACTTAGCTAAGGTCCTGAAGATGTTGTGTGGCCCCCCCTTTGAACCTTTGAAAGATATCGTGGACAGGGATCTCACTCTCAAGGCCGTCTTCTTGCTGGCCTTGGCGTTCGCTAAGAGAGTGGGTGAGATCCATGGGCTGTCATATGACGTTTCTCAGTCGAAGGGGTGAAAAGAAGTATCCTTCAAGTTCATTCCTTCTTTTGTGGCGAAGACCCAGAACCCGGCAGTCTGGGATCCGAAGTTCGAAGGTTTCTCCATACCAGCCATCCCTAGGACGGGTAATACGGAGGATTTGAAATTATGCCCTGTCCGAACCATTAGAAAATACCTTGAAAGAACGGCTCATCTCCGCCCAGGCATCAAGAGCCTCTTCGTATCCACGGGTGTTACTAAGAAGCAAGTGTCCAAGAACACCATTTCCTTCTGGTTGAGACAAGTTATTGCCTGAGCCTACAAGGAGGAAGGCCTGGCCGTGCCAGGCGCCCCCAGACCTCATGACATCAGAGGCCTGAGCACGTCCTTAGCCTTTGAGAAAAACATGGCAGTGGGTCAGATCCTTCGGGCTGGTACTTGGTCGAACCAGTCGACCTTTACTGCCCATTACCTCAAGGACTACTCGAGGAAGTCCTTAGACGGGGTCTCCATTGGAACAGTCATCTCCGCCCTCCAAGTGGTTTAACGGTAAAAGCCCCAGGCTCAATCACGGATAGCAACCGGGAGACACAGGTGTGTTTCCTTCCATCCTACCCAGTTGCTCCCTAGCCTCATTGGGGATTACCAACTTGTACCATTGGATAACACGTTCTTCACGACTACGCTACTGGATGCAACTTCAGAAGAAGTTTTTTTTTTTCAAAGGGTGAGTACTTAGACACTAACGTGAGCTCTTTGTGTAGTTACCCTCTCGTCCGTTTTCTAGTATGTACCGTTATTCCTGGGCCTCTTGGCCTCCGCTTACTGGGTCTGTAGGTCAGAATAGCACTCCCGCCTCCTAAAGTGTAAGTCTCCTAAGAAAGTAGTTCGAGGTAAGTATTCGTGTTGGAACAAATCAAAAATTTTAAGTAATTTTTATTTTTCCTAACATACTTACCGAGAACTACTTTCGGGTAATGGCCCTCCCTTCCTTCCCCGAGTGCCTCTCTTCCCTTGCAAGTACTGTATTGTGCTACTTCAATAGAACTTACTGGAGATTTTGACCCGAGCAGACATCGACCTAGCGATAAGCCTACCCTCGGGGCACATTCTTTAATGGCGGGGTAGGCCTCCATAGAAAACGGGATGGAGGGTACCCTACACAAAACTCTGGTCGGTAGAGAGGAGATTACAGGTAACTCCTAAGAAAGTAGTTCTCGGTAAGTATGTTAGGAAAAATAAAAATTACTTAAAATTTTTGATATTATTGTGCTTTGATATCAACGACTCATTTCCATGTCCTATGTACGAATCACATCCTTGTGTATTGATATGACACATTCTTTTTCCTGTGATACGATAATGTCCATGTCCTTTGACATAGGTAGTAGGCTGGCCAGGGCACCAGCCATCCATTGAGATACTACTGCTAGAGAGTTATGGGGTCCTTTGACTGGCCAGACAGTACTACATTGGATCCTTCTCTCTGGTTATGGTTTTTCCCATTGCCTACGCATACACCAAATAGTTTTGCATATTCTTTACATATTCTCGTCTGTCCTCATACACGTGATGACAACACTGAGATTACCAAACAATTCTTCTTCACCCAAGGGGTTAACTACTACACCAGTGTTGGTGAACGGTCAGTATGTGACTGAATCAAATGATGTTAACAATGCCCTGGCTGATCATTTTTCAAATGTATCATGCAAGTGTGAAGGCACTCCTTGTCACCAGTATAGGAGCATTGAAGAAAAGAAAATTTAAATTTTTGCAACAGGAAGGAAAGAGTCGTTAATTCTCCTTTTACTGAAAGAGAATTTCATTCCGCCCTTTCTAATTGTAATGATACAGCCCCTGGATCCGATGGAATTCCATATGCAATGATTAAACATGTATCTTTTAATACAAAGTTATTTCTTTTAAGCATTATTAATAGAATATGGCATGATCATAGCTATCAAAGTGTTTGGGGACTAGTCATTATTTCAGCCTTTTTAAAACCTGGTAAGGACAAGTTTTTAGCAGCAAACTATCGACCAATTGCATTAATATCTTGTTTATGTAAAATCATGGAGAAGATGGTCAATGCAAGACTGATGTGCTACCCAGAAAAGAGAGGTCTTTTATCACCTATTCAGTGTGGACTCAGAAAAATGCACTCGACTGATGTGTTGATACGACTTGAGTCCTCTATTTGTGAAGCCTTTGCTTCCGAACAGCACCATGTGACACTCTTTTTTTTACCTTGAAAAGGCATATGATACATGGAGATATAGTATACTTTAAACCATGCATGAATTGGATTAAAAGGAGAGCTACCACTATTGTCCATTACTGTCATATCTGGGGATTACATCCAGACCCGGATACATACATTAAAGGTTATCGGATCCCATGTTTAAGTGAAGCTAAATTTTTAGGGCTGATATTTGATTGTAGGCTTACATGGGTTTCTCACTTAAAAGGGTTAAAAGCTAAATGTCTTGAGGCTCTGAATCTTTTAAAAGTGTTGTCCCATACATCATGGGAGCCAGACCGCAATACTATTTTAAAATTATACAAGCCTTGATTTTAAAAAAAATTAATTATGGGTATGAAATTTACTCCTCAGCTACCCCAAGCCGATTAAAGATATTAGATTCAATACATCATGGTGGTGTTAGATTGTCCACAGGAGCGTTTAGAACTTCGCCTATCACAAGTCTCCTTGTTGATGCTGGAGAATTACCTCTAGACCTTGACCAAAAGTCTTCTATTATTCCGTATTGGTTTAGGTTGCAACGATTCCCTAATTCTTTAGCCTTTTAGACTGCAACCCTTGTAAGGCACTCAACATACTTTGAGTTGCACCCAAAATCTCCTCAACCTTTAGGCTTTTGGGTGAAACAATTATTAAATAATCATGATATAATTAGAAGTAAGGTGCTTCCATTCAAGGTATCATCAATGCCTCCATGGAAATTACCAGACGTATCTTTTTGTAAATATTATACAGTATTGGAGTTAAGAAGATTACGACTGACTTAGAATCCAGGTCTCTTTTTATGGAAAATGTTGC
>NC_090731.1:92664156-92696656 GCF_036898095.1 Palaemon carinicauda
TGTATTTTTCTAGCGGTTTGTACACCTGTGCAGTAATATTTAGATATTTCCGGTTTTTATTTACCAGAGATTGTGACCTTGAATACGTAGAGGATATAGTTCTTATTGCCGAAATGCAGGAAATGATTGATAGGTTAGTGCTGGAGGGGAGAAAGGTTGGATTGGTAATCAACCAGAGAAAGACTGAGGTCATGCAGATTCATGGGGTGATCAGACGAACAGCTTTATTGGAGGAGTAATATTACCAACTCAAACTTTCAAATATTTAGGAGGCACCATCATTGATAGCATTGGATCATTACAGAATTCAGAGAGAGAATAGGGAGGGCAGAACAAGCAAAGGACATGCTAAAAACTGTTTGGAGGTTAAATCGAATATCAGTTTACAGTAAAATCAAAATATACATTCCACTTGTAAGATGGATATTAACATAGGGGCACCAGTCTGGGTAAAGCACTGTAACAACTGATTCAAAGCTTCTTGCCTTTGCGATTGAAGCATTCTGAAGGACTTTGGGAATCAAATGGCAGCATCATAATAAGTGCGGAAATTCTCTAGGTAGCATGGGAGCCCAATGTGAATGATGTTAGATTCTCAAGATGGAGATGGATGGGGCATCTTTCAAGAATGGAAGCCAGTGGGATGGAGAGGACTTGGTTAACCAAGAAAAACGTAACTAATGACAAAGCACAGGGAGGTTAGAGCTGAGGATTGGGTAGAGCGTAGAGAGATGGCACTGGAAAGAGACACATGACATGAATTCATCTAGGCCCTATGCATCCCATGGGTGTGAGAGGATTAAGCAAGGAAGTAGTTCATCCTAATAGATCAGCAATGAAAGATAGAGAATTATATAAATATTTTTAATTTCAGTTGGTTATTGAAAGTAACGAAGTCATATCAAAATTGAATTTCAATGATGTGCCAGATTGATTAGAATTGTGACCTCCATAAAAGGCCCCTCTTGATGAGAGAATGCCTTGATGAAGTTATTGAGCTTCAGCACGGCATATCATTCCCGTGTTGAAACTTGGTGACGGGCAAGAGTGCTCTCGAACTTGGGGAAATTGCTCTCCCAGTTCAAATCTAAATTTCTCTCTCTCTCTCTCTCTCTCTCTCTCTCTCTCTCTCTCTCTCTCTCTCTGTCGATATATGCATCCTGCAACTATGAATGAGAGTAAGAAAACTCAGCAAACTGAAAAGAAAAACAAAAATGAAACAAAAAAAGAAACAAAAAAGCAGGCCGCGTATATACCGCACTATGCACCAAAAAAGGCCTTTCAACCCAAATCTCCACAAATAGAGCCCAACTACAAAGAATGCATCTATAATGCCAGGGGTTGGTGCAGATATGGGGATAATTGCAGGTTTACACACAAAAATAAGTATGAAGGCGAAAGAACAAATATTATGGAAAAGTTGGATTTTTTAATGGCAGAATTCCGAGAAATGAAGAAAAGAACATCATATCAGAACAGGAAGGAAGCATGGGAGAATCCATATTATTACCAATATTAAATAATGGGAATGAAACACAAACCATAATAGTGATGAATGCACAGGGTTTAGTCACGAGTAACTCTAAAAGGAAAATAGAGTTCCTAGAAGAACTAACCCAAATTGAAAAAATAGATATATTAAATATAAGTGAAACATGGTATTCCCAAGAGACTGGCAGTGATGACCAGATAAAGGGTTTCCAAACTTATAGATCAGACAGAAAAAATAGGAATCAAGGGGGAACCGCAAAATATGGAAGAGACATAAATCAAGGAAAAGTCTGTGAAAAATACAGCAACACAGAATCTGAATTGATTGCGGTAGAATTTGAATTTGAAAAACTAGTGAATATTGTAGTTTACAGACCCCCAAATACTAAGGAGTTTGACATAATAATAGAAAAAATAGATGATATATGTAGAAACCATAAAGACTGGAATATACTCCTATCCGGAGATTTTAACTTTCCTTTCGTGGATTGGAAAGAAGGGATAGAAGAAAGTGGTTGTATGTATACATATAAAAAAGAGAGTAATAGTAGCGCAGAAGATAAGAGGCAATTTGAAAAGCTTCAAGATATGCTATTAGAACATAATATGCAACAAATAAACCACATTCCAACAAGAAAGGAAAATGTCCTAGATCTAGTATTTGTGAATGAGGTGAATTATGTTAAAGAAATAATAGTGTATAACACGGGAATTTCAGACCACAGTGTCATAGAATTGATAGTTCATTCCAAAGCAAGTGATCACAGAATTAATAAAAGCACAAAACTTTGGGAAGGATATGGAAAATATAATTTTTACAGTAAGAATATAAAATGGTCAGAAATAAATGAAGAACTGAATAAAAAATGGAAAAATGTATTTGTAAGTGATAATATACAGGTAAATACGGACATACTGTACAAAATTGTTGAAAAATATGTACCGAAAAAAAACAATAAACAAAAGACGTGCATACCAAGAGACAGAAGGATCTTATTTCAGAAAATTAGAAAGTGGAAGAAAAATCTTGCAAAAGAAAAAAATGTGTGGAAAAGGAGGGAAATAAAATGTAAGATAGAAAATGCAGAACAAAAGATTATACAGTCGAAAGAAAATGAAAAAAGGGACTTAGAAGAAAGGACACTTCAAAATATAAAAAGAAACCCCAAAGTACTTTACTCCTATGCAAAAAAGATGAATAAAGGGAGAATAGAAATAGTCTCTCTAAGAATTGAAGGACGGCTAACGAATGAAAAAAAGGAAATATGCAACATATTAGCAGAAAAATATAAGAGTGAGTTCACGCCAAGAATTGCGAATGAGAATAATGAAACAGAAATGAGAGAAGAAAATGTTGAATATCTAACCGATATAGATATTAATGAAGCAGATATTGTCAAGGCTATAAACGAAATTAAAAATGGATCGGCAGCCGGACCAGATGGAGTTCCAGCGATTTAAAAAAAAAAAAAAACTGCAAACACTATCGCGAAGCCGCTTGCAATACTGCTAAGACAGAGTGTAGATATGAGCGAGATATATGTTAAACATAAATTAGCCTATATAACCCCTATCTTCAAAAGTGGATCAAGACTAGAGGCAAGCAATTATAGACCTGTTAGTCTAACATCACATATTATGAAAGTGTATGAGAGGGTAATAAAAAAGAAAATAATGAACCATTTGGTCAAAAATAATTTGTTTAATATGGGTCAAAACAGTTTCTTGCCTGGAAAAAGTACACAGACCCAACTGATAGCACACTATGAAAACATATACAAAAATATGATATATGAAAAAGACACAGATGTGATCTAGATTTTGCAAAAGCCTTTGACAAGGTAGACCATAACATATTGGAGAAAAAAATGAGAAAGCATAATATTGTGGGAAAGATAGGAAAATGGGTAAAAGAATTCCTGCAAAACAGAAAACAGATAGTGGTTGCAAATGACGAGAAATCAGATGAAGCCCAGGTAATATCGGGTGTGCCACAAGGTACGGTACTAGCTGCACTGCTGTTTGTTATTATGATCTCAGACATAGACTGTGATGTTGAAAACTCCGTAGTGAGAAGTTTCGCCGATGACACAAGAATAAGTAGAGAAATTACTTGTGATGAAGATAGGAACTCACTACAAAGAGATCTAAACAAAATATATGAATGGGCGGAGATAAATAGGATGGTATTTAACTCCGATAAATTCGAATCAATAAATTATGGAAACAGAGAAGGAATGGTGTATGCATACAAGGGACCTAATAATGAGACAATCACAAACAAGGAAGCAATTAAAGACCTTGGTGTAATTTTAAATAGGAATATGTTATGCAACGACCAAATAGCAACACTGTTGGCTAAATGTAAAGCAAAAATGGGAATGTTATTCAGACACTTTAAAACAAGAAAAGCTGAACACATGATTATGCTTTACAAAACTTATGTACGTAGTACACTCGAGTACTGCAATGTGATATGGTACCCACACTACCAAAAGGATATTGCGCAAATAGAGAGTGTACAAAGGTCCTATACTGCTAGAATAGAAGAAGTTAAGGACCTTGACTACTGGGAAAGACTGCAATTTTTAAAACTATACAGTCTAGAAAGGAGAAGAGAACGCTACATGATAATACAAGCATGGAAGCAAATAGAAGGAATTACTGAAAACATCATGGACCTTAAAATATCAGAAAGAGCAAGCCGAGGTAGATTAATAGTGCCAAAAAATATTCCAGGTAAACTGAGAAAGGCGCACAGGACATTAATCCACTACGCACCAGCATCGATAATGCAGCGACTATTTAATGTGCTGCCAGCTCATCTAAGAAACATATCAGGAGTGAGCGTAGATGTGTTTAAGAATAAGCTCGATAAATACCTAAGATGCATCCTAGACCATCCAAGACTGGAAGATGCAAAATACACCGGAAGATGCATTAGCAACTCTCTGGTGGATATACGAGGTGCCTCACACTGAGGGACCTGGGGGAACCCAAACAAAAAATAAGGCAATAAGGTAAGGCTCCTTCATCTTTTCCTTCCCCGTAATATTACTTTGACCTTCTCCTAAATTTATAAACTTTTTGTGTTGCTGCCCCAACTCTGAGAAAAATTTCCCTTCATATATATGTGTATACAGTATATGTACATATATATATAATTTTGTTTTTCTGATGTGGATATTTTTACCTCCATTATAGATGTTGGCGTGGATGTTTCTACATCCGTTATTGCTGCCTGCTTTGATGAATGGGAGGAGGTGTCACGGTTGGGAGGTATTTGTATTCAAAGCTATATGTGAGAGTATTGGATGATATCAGCCATCCCGAAGATGGTTTGGAACCTTTTTGGCAGAACTGTTCTCAAGTGTTGGGTCTTCGGACTCCAGGGGGATCCAATGCTTGGAGTAGGACTCTCGGCTTTTGGCTGGAAGCCTATTATGACAGATATGGGGAGGATGATTCCATAGTTTCTTGGTCTCAGTCCTAACAGGCGGGTTCAGGTTACACCTGTGCTTCTATATCTGTTTTGGTGCTATCCTTTGGGTAGGGTATGGAGTGGACCATATGGGAAGTATACTCTCATTGTGCCGATAGTGGAGAGTGCAAATTTCCTTTCCGACGTGTGATGCTTTAGTATTCTTGAGCAGGTAATTCAAACTCATCTTCTTTCTAATCTCAACACTGTCTTATGGATTCTTCAAACAACGGACCCCCATCCCCTAGATACGCTGACTCTCCCCCGGCACTGTTGACGACCTCAGTCAAGTCTATTAAGGAAAATTCTCTTGATGACCTCAGAACTGTAAAGGACAATTCTACTGATATTCCAAAACTGAATAATTGGGGTAACACGAGGAAACTTCGAATCCTTCATGTTACCCAAATTTCAATAGAGATAAACTGTGATATACTATATAAAGCAATTTAGTGCTATGGATATATAAAAGAAATAAGGGCGAAACTTGAGGATGAAAAATGCGATTCATTGATATCTTACAGTAGGTATGACGAAGCATTTAAAGCAAAGGTAACATGAGTAATATTTAAATAACTTGAATGTCATGGTTACTCTCTGCTATAAGGTACCAAAGGATTCGAATGTATATAGGCTTGCCGACTAGTTGGAAAAAGACGCGGATTTAGTCATGCCTTCCCAGAGAAAGCCAAAACCACCAATGTGGCTTATAGCTGAATCAAAGTGGGTTACAGTGAATTATTTCAAAATTTGCAAATTAATTCAGAAAAGAAGTAGGAACTATTGCACCTTGAGATATATCTCATTTTATATAAAATAGTTTCCTTATCCATGCCAAATCAAGCACACAATCTGTAATACTGTCCAACATAAAAACAACTAATGATGATATTAAGTTAGATGTCAAACCCCACCTAAATTTTAGCTACGGAATGGGAGTAGTTTTTAACAGAGATCTGTATGAATTTACAGAGGAGGAGATACTGGCCATGTGTCCACTAAATGTATGGAAAGTTCACAAAGTCCCAGGTACATCAATAATTATCCTTAGGTTGCAGGATGCTGATGTACCTTTTCATATTATTATTGAAAATATAATGATTAATGTACGACCATTCAAGCAGAAGCCTCTGGAATGCTTCAATTGTTTTAAATTTGGACACCCGTCTAAAGTTTGCAAAAATGATAAAATGTGTGGTATTTGCTCCAAATCTTACCATGGAGAATGTGCACTTGGAGCCAGGTGTTTAAATTCCAACTCGAATCATAAATTCACAGAAAAGAGCTGCGAGTGGTATAAGTTGGAAGAAGCTGCCTGTAACAAATCTAATTTAGAACATACAAGTGTGGGACATGCCAAAAGGCTATTAAATAAATCTAATAGCTATGCTAAGACATGAAAATCAAACCCACCTAGTACTTCTAATAGCTCTAGAAAAAGAAATATACCATCTGAGAAAATGCTGAATGACAAGGTGAGTATATTACCTCCTGAGGCTTTACCACAGTGTATTAACAGTGGGGCATTGCCCATCCCCTTACAGCTTTTGTCCCCCATTACAAAAACTATTACAACCCTCTCTCAGGCCGTGTCATTCCTGATTTGATGGAGGTTACACTTAAAAGCAACTTACCTGATGCACCTGTAGTTGGAAAGATGCAAAAACCTAGAACCTCACCATCTATTAATCGTTAAAGAGAGAGACCTCCATCTCTCTCACCCCCTCCATTAGAAACATTAAAGTTATGACCAAATAAATTTGATGTTTTGTCTGTTGTTTCTAATGAACCGGAAGATAAATTGAATAAATCAGAAATTCAAGTTGAGGTCCACCATTTGCCTCAACAAATAGATTAAAAGGACACAAAGAAAAACAGGAACGTAAAACCCAAAATATCAAGACCATCTTTGAAGAAACCTACAGTTAATTAATAATGTTAGATTAAAAACAGTAATGGGAAGACCTCATCCAAGATGTCTTCCAGAAATAATCCATAGTCTTCTCCTCCATTTTGCATTGGAATGGTCAGGGTTTAATGGCCAAATATGAAGAACTTAAGCTCCTAATTCATGAACATTTCCCCATAATTGTATGTTACAGGAAAGTAAGCTTGATGGCAACATGCCATGTCCTCGAGAGTATGTTAGCTATAGAACACCTTATAATCAACAAGGAGCCATGGTGGAAGTCTCATGTAAGTTCATCGAGATGTTCCCCAAATAACTTTGTCTATTCGTACACCCCTGCAGGCACTGGTTGTACAAGTTGATATAGGGAGAAAATATACAATATGCTCTCTCTGTTTACCTTCTAGATGATGATATTTTGTATGATAATTTAGTAGAGGTCATTCAACAACTTCCTCAACCTTTTCTCTTACTGGGAGATATGAATAGCAGACATCCTTTATTGGGTGATGTTTTAGCAAACGCAAGGGGCAATATTATATTATTGATTGTGGAAAATGAGGATGTTGGGCTCCTTAACCCTGGATAGGTACGCTCCTCGGACACCCCTTTAAGGGTATACTCGGTCGCGCGCGACCCCGACACAAAAAAAATTCTTGAAAAATCTGTTTTTGCAGTAACCTCCTTTTTTTTTGCCAAAAAAAATTCAATGAATGCTTAAAACTACTGTAAAGATAAATACTACTCATCTGCAGAAAAACTATTTATTATAAATATTTTAAAAAATTAAGTAGAAAAAAAACAAGACCTTACATAAAAATTCATTAAAAAAAAATTATACATATATACACAAATCCTTTTAGGAATTGATTCTTGAATGTTTAGGACACATCTTGATGTATTTTGGATGAAGTCGGACCCATGGAGGTGAAGATCTGAAATGAGAAAAAAAGGGTAACTTTTTTTGGCCAAAAAAATTTGTCCAAATTTCATGAATTTTTTTGGGTACCCAAATGAAATAGGAAGTGGCTAATTTTTTTAGGGAATAAACATATGTTATCCTAGAATAGAAATATGGAAAAAAATCTTCATTATTTTGTAAATTACATTTATATCAGGGGCCATATCTAAAGGTCATTTTTTGAATACTTAGAAATTTCGTAAAAAAATACATATATTTAATATATAATATGATATTTATGCAGGTAAAAATATACCAAAATATCACAAATTATATAGGGAACAAGAATATATATAGATAGGGCAACTTACGCTTCGGATATGTCCACAAAATGGCCGCCAACCACACTGACTCAGACTCCCTAATCTGCCACCTGAAATGTAGGAAGGGTATGTCAATTTCAAGGTGTTATTTACTAATCTAATTATTGTATGGTGGGTTGCTGGATGATTGTTGATTATTTTACGGCTATAAAATTAGAATTCTGACCCAAAAAAAAAATTTTTGAAGGGAAATAAAATGGAAAAAAAAAATTGTAAAACAATATAATATTTTAGCTAAAAAAATTTGATGATATTCAATCAAAAAAGAAGTAAACAAAATTTTCCGACAAATAAACATCTGAATGAATCATTACTCTGTGATAGTTCCTTAGTACGTAGTAATTTTGAAAGAAATGGGAAAAAACGAAAAAGTGGCAATCGCAGGAAAATCGAACACATACCTATATATACGCCATATCTGGCTAAAAATAAAGATAGGCATGGGTAGCCAGATCATCTAGAAACACTTTCCAACACTATAAAAATATAAGTTTTGCGACACTACTTGCCAATTCCTTACGGTAACATGACTAAGCAAAAAAATGCAAAACAAATAAAAAGGGGCACTCGATGAAAAATGGCAACGAGCTAATGGTGGGCATTTCAGAAAAAAAAAAATTTCAGCCACGTGCTAGGCAAACCATCAAGGCACATTTTCCGACAAATAAACATCTAAATGAATCATTACTCTGTGATAGTTCCTTAGTACATAGTAATTTTGAAAGAAATGGAAAAAAACGAAAAAATGGCAATCACAGGAAAATCGAACACATACCTATATATACGCCATATCTAGCTAAAAAAAAGATAGGCATGGGTAGCCAGATCATCTAGAAACACTTTCCAACACTATAAAAATATAAGTTTTGCGACACTACTTGCCAATTCCTTACGGTAACATGACTAAGCAAAAAAATGCAAAACAAATAAAAAGGGGCACTCGCGGAAAAAAGGCCAACATTCTAATATACGGCATCTCAGATAAAAAAAAAGACATGCACGTAGTAGCCCAACCATCAAGACACACTTTCCAACAAATAAACATGAAAAAAAATCAATACTATATGGCAATTCCTTACTACGTAGTAAATTTTTACAAATATTGAAGAAAAACAGAAATTGGCAACCGCAAGGAAAATACGCCACATACCAATATCTATGGCGTATCTGACAAAAACAAAGTCACGCATGGGTAGCCAGATCATCTATGCACACTTTCTAATGCTATAAATATAAAAGTTTTGCGATACTATTTGCCAATTTCTCACGGAAAAATGACAGCCAAGAAATGAAAAAAAACTGAAAAAGGGGCACTCGCGGAAATATGGCCAACATTCTAATATACGGCATCTCAGATAAAAAAAAAGACATGCACGTGTTAGCCCAACCATCAAGGCACACTTTCTAACAAATAAACATGAAAAAAAATCAATAATATATGGCAATTCCTTACTACGTAGTAAATTTTTACAAATATTGAAAAAAAAACAGAAATTGGCAACCGCAGGAAAATACCCCACATACCAATATCTACGGCGTATCTGACAAAAACAAAGTCACGCATGGGTAGCCAGATCATCTAGACACACTTTCCAACACTAAAAAAGCAAAAGTTTTGCGACACTATTTGGCAATTTCTTACGGAAAAATGACTTGGCCAAAAAATGAAAAAAACTGAAAAAGGGGCACTCGCGGTAAAATGGTCCTCGTGGTGATGAACGACATTTCAACTAAAAAAAAAATCATGCACATGGTAGCCAAACCATCCACCAAGACTTCCCACAACTGATAACCTATACAAGTTGCACCATTCTACGACAATTTCATAATACGTTATAACTTTGATAATTATGCAACTTACCTTAGAAGGGTAAACTTGGTCGCGCTCCACCCCGACGCGTCTCAGAAATCTGGGAAGGAGTACAGCTAAAGCGAGGCACATCTGGACACTACTAGAGCGTGTAGGCGAGTTACCGACTGCAGGTCGATCACCCACAAATTCAGTCACGGGGGTGAGTCACGTGAGAAAAACATCTTTTGTTTTGACGCTCGGAGTCGCGGACGACCCACCGTACCGTTCCAGGGTTAATACAGGAGAGCCCACACACCATGTCCAGACAGGTATGTTGTCATGTATTGACCTATCAATCGCAAACGCTAATTTCCTTCTTGATTTCGATTGGAGGAAACAAGATGATTGGCATACTAGTGATCATGCACAAATCATTATAAACACCAACAATGGTCAACCTTTACAGAGATCGCCATGATGGAATCTTGACATGGCGGACTGGGATAGATTTCGTGAGCTAAGTGAAATTGAAGGGAATGCAGAACATTTTGAAAATATTAGTGATGCCATAGACTTACTGAATGCAACCCTTCATACAGCAGGAGTTAATTCCCAAAACAACAGGGTTATTCAAACGACAACCAGTCCCGTGATGGTCTTCAGAACTAACTGCCGTGCACAGATTCACAAGGTCTTTTAACTCGATTGCGCAGACGCTGTACTGAGGAGAACTTAATTATATACAAGAAATGTAGAGCACAGTTTCGTCATGCCATGAAAGAAGCTAGGCGCTAGTCATGTGTATCTTCTGTTTCCTCCCTTAACAGTAGAACACCACCATTTTCTGTATGGAGGAAAATGGAAAAGATAGCAGGCAAATTCACCCCCAACTCACCACCAGTATTGAGGGTGAATGATCAGTATGTGACAGGAGCAACCGAGGTTAGCACTGCCCTGGCTGATAATTTCTCAAATGTATCATGCAAGTGTGAAGCAGCTCCAGGTTACCAGTTTAGGAACATTGAAAAAAGAAAATTTTAAATTCTGCAACATCAAGGGAAGAGTCATACAATTTGCTTTTTACTGAAAGAGAGTTTGATTCTGCACTTGCTACGTGTAATGATACAGCCCCTGGATCCGATGGAATTCCATATGCAATGATTAAACATGCAACTGGTAATACCAATTTATTCGTTTTAAGCCTTATTATTAGAATATAGCATGATCATAGTATCTAAGTGTTTGGGAACTAGCCATTATTTTAGCCTTTTCAAAACCCGGAGAGAATAAGTTTTTATCGATCAATTGCATTGACATCTTGTTTGTGAAAGTTCATGGAGAAAATGGTCAATACAAGATTGATGTGGTACCTGGAAAAGAAGGGTATTTTATCACCCATCCAGTGTGGATTTAGGAAAACGCACTCAATGACTGATGTGTTGATACGACTTGAGTCCTCTATTTGTGAAGCCTTCGCTTCCAAACAGACCTTAAAAAAGTCATATGATACTGCATGGAGATATGGTATACTTAAAACCATTCATGAATTGGGATTATGAGGAGATCTACAATTGTTCATTCTATCATTTCTTTCACATAGATTTTTTCAAGTGAGAGTGGGGGAAACCCTACCTGAGAGGAAATGTCAGGAGGAAGGAGTTCCCCAGGGTAGAGTGCTAAGTGTAACCTTATTTGCGCTATCCCTGATATGTACAGCAATCGTCAATGGTTTCTATGTGCAAGTGAAGCAAGGTTTTTAGGCTTTATATTTGATTGTAGGTTGACATGGGTTCCTCGTTTAAAATCATTATAAGCAAAATGTTGTGATGCCTTGAAGCTTTTAAAAGTTTTGTCCCATACATCTTAGGGGCAGACCGCAAAACTATTTTAAAGTTATACGAGGCCTTAATTTTTTCAGATTGGCAACAGGAGCATTTAGAACTTTGCCTATTCCAAGCCTCCTTGTTGACGCTGGAGAATTACCGTTAGACTTATACCGAAAGTCTTCTGTCATTCGGTATTGGTTTAGGTTGCAAAGGCTTCCCAATTCTTTAGCCTGTCAGACTTTAAGCTTTGTAAAGCACTCAACATACATTGAGATGCACCCAAAATCACCTCAACCTTATGGTTTGTGGATGAAACAACTGATAGACAGGCTTGATACAGTTAGAAGTAAGGTGCTTCCATTTAAGGTATCATCAATGCCTCCATGGAAATTACCAGAGGTATCTTTTCGTAAATATTTTATTGGAGTTAAAAAGAATATGACTGACATAGAAGCCAGGTCTTTTCTTATGGAACATGTTGCAGAACATAAGGAATCTACTTTTATAAATACTGATGGTTCAAAATCTAATGCTGACGTTAGGTTTGGAATATATAGTAATGATTTTAATTGTAGAGGTTCACTTCCTCTAACAGCTTCCATATTTATGGCCAAACTATACAGCATACTAACCGCTATCGAGAAAATAGCGTTACAAGATGAGGGCAATTTTACCATTTTTAGTGCTGCAAGAAATGTCCTTCAAGCTTTAGAAGTTTTTTTAATTTCAACAATCCTTTAGTTTTAAAGACTGTAGAGTGGCTTTTAATTATTGATGTGAAAGGTATAACAGTTCCATTTTGTTGGGTTCCAGCTTACGTATGTGTCTGGAAATGAGAAGGCAGATTCACTGGCCAAGAATGCTGCGACTGAGTTGCTACTAAAAAGGTACCCCATTCCCAGTAATGATTTTTTACCTACAATCAAGAATTTTATTAATAATAACTGGCAACGGCATTGGAATGGTTTACTTGAAAATAAGATGAGAGAAATAATAATTTTTTTATCCCCTTGGAGGTATAACTTGATACCCGAAAGTGGGAGACGACTCTGTCGTCTCTGCATTGGTCACACTCGTCTGACAGATGAGTTTATGTTGGCTGGCCAACATCAACCATATTGCGACGGCTGTTTGGTACCATTGACAGTGAGGCATTTGCTGGCCGAATGCCCCACATACAGTAGTGAAAGAAATATATATCTGTTTTGAGGCTCGAGGTGAGGGAGGCAGGTTCATCCTTGCCAAGATTTTGGATATGGTGTGTCCTACCATGTTTGAGGTATTTTTAGCTTTATTTGAGAAGCAGGTCTTCTGAAAGATATTTAACTTTTAAAATGACACCTTTGCTTCTATGGTTTTAATTGAATATTCTTTTGTTTATTTTTTTATTAACGATAATCGATATCGGCGTCAATGACCTTAGATGTCAGGATGCCAGAAGACCTCAAATTAATCAATCAAGCAATCCATAAGATGCAGTAACATCTCCCAATATTCATCTTATCTGAGATCCAAGAAAGTGTCAAGATTAATTTCAAGTATGTTTGCTGGATGATGAGTTATGGTTGAAAGGCAAGTCAGGCAGGCAGTTATATATATTAGGTATGAGTGCAAGAAAAGCATGAGCAATTCTGGCTGAATTGATACATTGCTTGCTGCTTTTGGTAGCTAACATATCAGTTTGGGATCGTTTTTTAATTGAAATGGGATCGTTTTTTAATTGAAATCAAGCTAGTTTCTGTTTCCAAATATTCTGTAGATTTGGAACCATGTGTGTTAAATATGTAATTTTGAGTGTCCTTACTATCTACGCTTTATGTATCTTTTTTTTTTCTATGAAGGTAGCATGAGAAGTTAGCACACCTTTTTGTCATATTTTCCTTTAGTTCAAAGAATTGGGAATCCATTTTGGTGACCTTCATTCCTTGATTGGCGTAGTCTAATCAACTTCATTTATAATGTTTGAAAAACACATTTGTTCCGTAACCGAAATACAAACCACGTTATTTACAAAGGGTTTACTTTTAGCGCAGCTGAAATGACGAGCCAATAGTTTTTAACGAGGGTTAATTACCCCCGCGCTAGTTAGCGGGGGGTGGGGAAGGGTAGCTTGCTACCCCTCCCCCCTCCACACACCGGTGACTTGCTTCACTTCACTTTTGGCTCGGCGGTGATCAGACGTGTCTGTTCATCGCCTTCGTGACAGCCTTTAATTTTCTTCTTTTTCTTTTCAGCTTGTGTGATTGGTTGGAAGTTGACCTTCAGTTATTTTTTTTTTTTTTTTTTTTTTTAATATGCGTACATGCCCTGGAGTTGCCGGTCGTCCTTGTGGGACTTTCATGTCGGACGTGATTACGGATCCTCACACCCTCTGCCCTCAATGTCGGGGCCGACGGTGCGACCAGGATAACATGTGCCGTGAGTGCAGGGAGTGGTCTGCCTCCCAGTGGGAGAGGTTTGGCCGTCGGCGTAAGAAGAAGTCCAAGAGAGACCGTTCTCCTCCGGGGTTAGCCTTGAAGGAGGAAGGTTCTCGGGACTCTTCTTCCGCCGCCCAAACCTCCTCCGAAGCTCCCCCTCGTCCGCCTCCTAAGGAGAGTCGTCCGAGTGGGAGCGCAGGCCCTTGTTCTGTTTCCCTACCTTCGGTGGGGGGAGAGGGCGTCGCCTCCCATAGCGAGGCGGTTCCCCCTCCTCCTCCGGGGGAGGTTATTGATAATAATACTTTATCCAGTGATGATCTGTTGCAGATTTGGTCGTCCCTGGGGCTTAAGGGCTTGCCCTCCAGGGTCGCTCTTATTGACCTTGTCTCGTTGGGGGCCGCTGTTAAACAGTCGCCGGTGGTAGCGGAGGTAGACCCTCTGTCTATTGTCGACGTCGTGGTGACAGAGGCCTCCGACGTGGCTGGGCCTTCCGACGCAGGTGCTGTTGCTGGTGATGGTGCTCTAGGCTCTCCTCCTCCTTCCGTGCATCCTTCGAAGGGGGAAGTGAGTCCTTCGGTCTCGACTGCTGCCCAGCTTCCTTCTGAGGGAAGTGTTTTGAAGGAGACTCCCCTTCGGAGGACCGATGGTCCCGACGATCTCCCCCGAGGCCGCCTCCGCCGTAAGGCTCACCGCCCTCTACGCCACAAGGGCCTCCCTTCCCCTTACAGGGGGACTAAGAGGCGCCTTTTTGGGTCTTCGTCCTCCGGGGGGGACTCTCCTCGTCAGCCTCAACCGACTGCTCCGCCCTCCTTGAACCTCTCTGCGGACCGCTCACCATCTCCTGCCGGATCTTCGCCTTCTGGAGAACTCGTCACCCGACGGGCAACGGTCCCTTCGGGGCTAAGGGATTCTTCCCTTACGCGAGCAGGGCCAGCGCACAAACGCTCTCCTGCTCGCCAGCGATCTCCTGCTCGCCAGCGATCTCCTGCTCGTCGACGATCTCCTGCTCGCCAGCGATCTCCTGCTCGTCGACGATCTCCTGCTCGCCAAGACTCTCCTGCTCGCCGACGCTCACCTGCTCGTCGGCTCTCTCCTGAGGTTCGCCCCCCTCGCCAGCGCTCTCCTGCTCGTCAGCTCTCTTCCGAGCGTCAGCGCTCATTTGAGGACCATCGCCCTGCGGTCTCTGACCACCCTTTAGTTCCTGCTGAACTCCCTGCTCACCATCCACCTGGTCCTGTGGCTACGCAACATCGTGCTGCGCGTGTGTCAGAAACACATGTTCGCCAACGCGCCAGCGATCTTCCCGTTCCTGCTCGTGAACCTATCCTCTCACAGGACACGCGTCGACCTTCTGCTCGCCAGCGATCACCAGTTCGCCAGTGATCACCTTCACATGCTGCCCGCCATCGCACGAACCTGCATGATCGCCCGCTTACGCATGCTGCTCCTCATCGCAATACCCTGAACGATCGCCCTCCTGCGGATGCTGATCACCATCGCACCCTTTCTCGCGATCATTCACCTGCGCATGCTGCTCGCCATCGCACAACCCTGCACGATCGCCCGCTTACGCATGCTGCTCCTCATCGCAATACCCTGAACGATCGCCCTCCTGCGGATGCTGATCACCATCGCACCCTTTCTCGCGATCATTCACCTGCGCATGCTGCTCGCCATCGCACAACCCTGCACGATCACCCGCTTACGCATGCTGCTCCTCATCGCACAACCCTGAACGATCGCCTTCCTGCGGATGCTGATCACCATCGCACCCTTTCACGCGATCATTCACCTGCGCATGCTGCTCGCCATCGCACAACCCTGAACGATCGCCCGCTTACGCATGCTGCTCCTCATCGCGCAACCCTGAACGACCGCCCTCTTGCGCGCAATCATTCACCTACACATGCTGCTCGCCATCGCTTACCATCACGTGGTCATTATCGCCAGCGATCTTCTTCACCTACGCGGCAGCACGATCCCTCGCCGTCGCGCCATCGCTTGCGTTCGTCGCCTCGGACACGTGTTCATTTACCTGCCCACCCTCACGCCCACTCGCCTGCGCGCCCGCGTGATCGCTCGCCTGCGCGCCCGCGCGATCGCTCGCCTGCGCGCCCGCGCGACCGCTCGCCTGCGCACCCGCGCATCCGCTCGCCTGTGCGCCCGCGCGATCACCCGCGCGACCGCTCGCCTGTGCGCCCGCGCGATCACCCGCGCAACCATTCGCCTTTGCGCGACCGTTCACCCTCGCGCGACCATAGTTCGCGGCGAATTCCACAGCCGGTGGTAGCAGCAGGGACGCGTGCTCCTAGACGGCACTCGGGATCACCTCCATCCAAGCACAGGTTGGTATTGCAGGACGAGGACAGGTCATTACAGCATTCTTCCCCACCTTCTTTTCAGGCAGGTACCGTCGTGTCCACTCCAAAGGATCGCCCGATCCCTTTCACCTTAGCGAGGATTTCGGACTCTGTGTCCTTTGAGCAGCAGACTTGGTTTAGTCCGCTGGCACGGGCGTTAGTGAGGGTTATGAAACCAGCACTCGCCGGCCAGGGTAACAAACCAGCGGCTGTCTCTCCTACGCTGAAGAGAAAGAGAGGAGTGGACTTCGTGGTGACTTCCCCCAGGGCGAAGTTGGTTCCCAAGAGGTCGGTCTCGAGGGTCCCCTCTCCTGCACGAGTACTCTCTCCTTCTCCCGTGGACGAGGCCTTTCCGTCCTCAGGTGAGTCCAGTGGACCGGTAGTCTTCCCCCCGGCACCAGGGGGGGAGACTTCGCTTCAGGCAGGAGAATCGTCTCGTGAGGAAGGGGCCCCTCGAACCTCGTTGTTGGGATCCTGTATCCCTCCTAGGAGGGAGCCCAAGGATTCCAAGACCATCCCTAAATCCTCTGCAAGGATTCGACAGGAACCCACGACTACCCAGGGGAATGTCCACGTATCACCCCAGGAAGAGATTCCTGGGGCAGGAGACTTAGCTGCCAGCCCGCAGGGAGGAGAACAGCAAGAGTCCGAACATGCCTTCTGGCAGGTCCTAAGCCTGATAAGGCAACTTAACAGTCTTACGGATCCAGTCATCCCCCCCCCGTGAAGGCAAAGACACAATTCTGGATGAAGTGTTCGACGTTCGGAAGGCCCCTAAGACCAGTGCAGCTCTGCCCTGGTCTCGGGGGCTGAAGAGTGCCAGAGCTAGGGCCAATGCTCAGCTCGCACTTCTTGCCTCCTCCAGTCGTTCCACTGCCGGGAACAAACTCATCCCTCCTCCTCGCCTTCAGCAGAGGAGGTATTTCGAGATCCTGGGTGAGCACAACCTCGCTCTTCCGCTCCATCACTCTGTGGAGGAGCTGGCGAAGGGAGTTCCCTTGGAGAAACTCTCTGCCCGGCAGGTGTCGTTCTCGGCGGCAGAGATCCTTAACCACGAGAAGGTCGCTAAGTGTGCCATGCAGGCCACTTCGTGGCTGGACTTCTGGTTAGGATCTCTGGGCATCCTATTGCGATCTGAGGACTTGTCCAAGGAGACCAATAGGAAGGCCCTAGAGACCTTCTTGCTCTCGGGCACCCGCTCCATCGAGTTCTTGGCGCACCAGGTTACCACCCTGTGGGCCAACTCGGTGTTGAAGCGTCGCGATGCTGTGTCCGAGAGATTCCATCCGAAGGTCCCCGCCGTAGATGTGTGTAGGCTCCGACATGCCTCCCTCCTGGGGGAGAGCCTGTTTGAGCCTCAAGACTTGGAGCGAACGGCTGAGAGGTGGAGGAAATCCAGCACGGACTCCCTCCTCCACAGGGCCCTTACAACTCGGCCCTATAAGCCTCCAGCCCCGCCACAACAGCAGCAACAGCCTCGTAAGGCTCCAAAACAGGCACCGGCAGCTAAGAAAGTGGTGTCTAAGCCCCAGCCCTTTCCAGCCAAGGTCAAGAGGGGTGGTAAGTCCTCCAGGGGAGGCAAGACTTCTAGGGGTGGCGGCCGCGGCCGCAAGCCCTAGGGGTGGCAGTCCCCCTGCGTGTCCACCTGTGGGGGGATGCCTTCAGCGTTGCGTCCGCAGGTGGCAACATCTCGGGGCCGATGCTTGGACGATCTCAGTGATCGGCCAAGGTTATCGCGTCCCGTTCACGTCATCTCAACCTCCCCTGACAGCGAATCCAGTGTCGTTGAGCTCCTATGCCATGGGATCGGCAAAGGGGCTGGCCCTTCAGGCCGAAGTCAAGACCATGTTCGAGAAGGGTGCTCTCCAGGAGGTCATGGACGGCTCTCCAGGCTTCTTCAGTCGACTCTTTCTTGTAAAGAAGGCTACTGGAGACTGGAGACCCGTCATCGATCTCTCGGCTCTGAACAGGTTTGTCAAACAAACCCGGTTCAGCATGGAGACAGCAGACACGGTCAGACTTGCGGTGAGACCACAAGACTTCATGTGTACACTGGATCTAAAGGATGCGTACTTCCAGATCCCAATCCATCCGTCTTCCAGGAAGTACCTGAGATTCTGCCTAGACAACAAGATCTACCAGTTCAAGGTGCTGTGTTTCGGTCTCTCCACAGCTCCTCAGGTGTTCACCAGAGTGTTCACCCTGATTTCGACTTGGGCGCACAGGAACGGCATTCGTCTCCTTCGTTACCTAGACGATTGGCTGATCCTAGCAGACTCGGAGTCGACCCTTCTTCGACACCGAGACAGGCTTCTAGATCTTTGCCAGGATCTGGGGATCGTGGTAAACCTCGAGAAGTCCTCTCTGCAGCCGTCCCAACGACTGGTTTATCTAGGCATGCTAATAGACACCAATCTCCACAAAGCCTTTCCATCAGACGACCGGATAGCAAGGCTGAGGAGGGTGGCGGAACCTTTCCTCAGGCGAAAAGAACTCCCCGCCCAATCGTGGTTGCGTCTCTTGGGCCACCTATCCTCCCTGGCCCGTCTGGTTCCAAACAGCCGCCTCAGGATGAGATCCCTTCAATGGCGGCTCAAGTCCCGGTGGAATCAAGGATCCGATTCCCCGGACACTCTGATCCCAATGGGGTCTCTGGAACAGACGGACTTGCGGTGGTGGCTGGCCGACGAGAACCTGCGAAAGGGAGTGAGTCTTCTCGTCCTTCCCCCGGAATTGACTCTGTTTTCGGACGCGTCAAAAGAAGGGTGGGGGGCGCACGTTCTGAACCAGAGGGCCTCAGGCCTTTGGTCAGAATCAGAAAAGTGCCTACACATCAACCTGCTAGAATTGAAGGCCGTCTTTCTGGCCCTTCAACAGTTCCAACGGTTCCTGGCGGGTCACTCCGTGGTGGTGATGAGCGACAACACCACGGTAGTGGCTTATATCAACAAGCAGGGAGGCACTTTTTCGCAACAGCTATCCCATCTTGCAGTAGAGACTCTGAGGTGGACCGAAACCCACTCGATAACACTATCAGCTCGCTTCATTCCTGGCAAGAGGAATGTGCTCGCCGACAGTCTGAGCAGGGCTTCGCAGATAGTGAGTACCGAGTGGTCTTTGGATCCTCAGATAGCCAACAAAGTCCTGACTTTGTGGACTTGTTCGCGACAGCCTTGAACTTCAAGCTGCCCCTGTACTGCTCACCAGTCCCGGACCCCAAGGCACTCTGGCAAGATGCTTTCCAGCAACGGTGGGACAACATCGACGTGTACGCCTTCCCACCATTCTGTCTGATGAGAAGGGTGCTCAACAGGACCAGACTATCGGTCAACTGTTCCATGACTCTAGTAGCTCCGCTATGGCATCACGCGGAATGGTTTCCGGACCTTCTGCAACTCCTGACGGAACTCCCAAGGGAGCTTCCTCCACGACACGAGCTTCTCAGACAACCCCACTCCGGTGTCCCTCACAGGGCCGTAGCCTCGCTTCGGCTTCACGCCTGGAGACTATCCAGCGTCTCCTCGCGGAGAGAGGCTTTTCGCAACAGGTTGCGGAGAGAATGTCTCGGCACCTGCGAAGGTCCTCTGAGGGAGTCTACCAAGCGAAGTGGAGAGTCTTTTGTGGTTGGTGTCGTGGAAGGGGTATCTCTCCACTCGATGCCACTATTCCAGCAATAGCGGACTTCCTTGTGTATCTGCGAGAAGAAATGCGCCTTTCTGTCTCGGCAGTGAAAGGCTATCGCTCAGCCTTAAGCTTGGCCTTCAGATTGAAGGGCGTGGATATTTCTTCATCGCTAGAACTCTCTTTACTCATACGTAGCTATGAGCTTACCTGCCCCCAGTCGGAAGTGAGACCCCCTCCTTGGAACGTGGTTCGAGTTCTCGGGTCTCTCAAGAGACCTCCCTTCGAGCCATTACGCCAGGCCTCCGATCGCCACCTGTCTTGGAAGACGGCTTTCCTACTCGCCTTGGCCTCGGCCAAGCGAGTTAGTGAACTTCATGGTCTCTCGTACGACATCGCCCATTCAAGGGGATGGGGGGAGGTAACGTTCAGGTTCGTCCCTGAGTTTGTGGCCAAGACTCAGAATCCTGGAGTGCCGGATCCTCGGTTCGACTCTTTCAGGATCGCGAGTCTCCGTTCTGTAACAAACGACCCAGACCAGCTGCTACTATGCCCAGTGAGGTGTCTGAGGTACTACTTGAAGAGAACGGCTGCAGTCCGTCCTCATGTGCGAGCTTTGTTTGTGAGCACAGGCAGGACAAAGAGGAGGGTCACAAGGAACACCATCTCTGCTTGGATTCGAAGGGTTATCCACCATGCCCTGAATCCTGACCCTCCTCCGTCACGTCGCCCTCGGGCCCACGATGTCAGGGGTATTGCTACATCCCTGGCCTTCAAGAGAAACTTCTCTGTGACGCAGGTACTTCAAGCGGGGGTCTGGAAGCGTCAAACGACCTTCACAGCCCACTACCTGCAAGACGTGACCCACAGGAGCCTCGATACGTTCTCTATCGGCCCTGTGGTGGCTGCACAACAGCTGGTCTAACCTCAGGCTCCTTTTTGGACAAGTAGCAGTAGGTTGAGGGCGTTGTTACCCGGTCTTAGTCTGTGTGAATGAAAGAGTATGTCTGACCTTTACTTCTTTCTTCATTCTCCCCTCTCTTGGGGAAGCAGCATCCTGGTCCTCGCATAGCTGACCTCGACCTCTGCAGGTAACCCATGCTTCTTTGTGCTCCTAGTATTAAGCTTAATACTGTTGCGTCTCCCATACCCTGACGAGGTGGTATGGGGAACGTCCTATCCTAGAATTCCTATCTGAAGGTCTCAAGGTCAACTTCATAGGACGAGTCACACTCTCCTCCTCACACTACTTATGTAGGCCACTCGTTCCTAGCGATGCTAGGAACCTGTGAGGTACAGGGGCTCCCTCTCTCTAGTGCTGCTCACTAAGGGATCGAGCCCCCGGGCAAGCCGAAGTCAGTAAGGCTGGGGACTTTCCACCCTTCCTAAGGGGTAAGTCACCCTTTGTAAATAGCGTGGTTTGTATTTCGGTTACGGAACAAATGACAAATTCGAAGATAATTTGTATTTTTCCTAACCATACAAACCTTAGCTATTTACACATATGTGCCCGCCATCCCTGACCCCCAAGTCAAGTCCTACCTCTAAGTGAAGTGAAGCAAGTCACCGGTGTGTGGAGGGGGGAGGGGTAGCAAGCTACCCTTCCCCACCCCCCGCTAACTAGCGCGGGGGTAATTAACCCTCGTTAAAAACTATTGGCTCGTCATTTCAGCTGCGCTAAAAGTAAACCCTTTGTAAATAGCTAAGGTTTGTATGGTTAGGAAAAATACAAATTATCTTCGAATTTGTCATCTTTTTTTCTCATTATTTATCCCAAATGTTTACGACAGTTTACCATGATTCACTCAACCATTATATACCGTTACTTTGTTGTAATGATCTTTCATGTGTATCATGATTGTTAGTGAAATTTTTCACCAAAGTACTTGTGTTCAGATTTAACCTAGGGTTATTTGCACCTGAGATTGAAGTTCACTGTCTATCATTTAGGAAATGCCATTGACAGATCTCTCGTAATGAGGTAGGTGAAGAAGGGCTACACAATTTTATGAGTTGGCTTTCGTTTATATAGTTTAGTGCTGGGCACGTGATGGCATGATTGAAGAATTTTCCAATGTCTTTTGTTACAGATTTTAGTTTGGGAATTTATGAGTATTTTATGTTTTCAATAAAATCTTTTGATTGTGGCCAGGTCCAATATCTCCTTAATTAGGTGTTCCAGACTGAATCTTTGTAGGTAGTATTTCCTCATTTAGCTGTTCTAAACTATGTTTGTCCTGTCACAAATACAAACCCTCTGCTATTTATAGGGGATTACACTGAAAGGCGAGCCAACAACAATTTTTAGCCAGAGGTAACCCCCCAGCCCACTAGTTAGTAGGTGGGGTTGGGGGTAGATTGGCTACCCTGGTCACTTACACACCTAGGTTGAGTAACCACTTTGCTTTCATGCTCGGTGGAGATCGGTCATACTGCCGCTCTCTCCCGTTTGACTTGCCGTTATAATACTTTTTCTTTTTCTTTCCAGTGCATGTGTTTGAATAATTGAAGTCCTGCAATGCGAACATGTCCTGGACCTTAAGGCCGTGCATCTGGTACCTTCATGTCCGCCCTATTGACGAATCCCCACCTGTTGTGTCGGACTTGCCGGGGCTGCCGGTGTTCACAGGATAACACCTGTATTGAGTGTAGGAAGTGGTCTGCCTTCCCGTGGGAGAGGTTCGGGCAACGGAAGAAGAAGGCTAAACGTGATTCTTCTCCTTCGGGGTCTTCCTCGAAGTCAAAGAAATCTACGTCTTCTTCTATCCCCCAACCTCTTCCCGAAGCTGCTCCTCCGCCGGTCTCCTTTGGGGAATGTCTGAGTAGCTGCGCAGTCCTGGTTACTCCAGGTCAACTTCATAGGTCTCGGGATGGTGCTAGTAGCCCCACCCCCTACTCGGGAGCGCCTGCTCTATTACTGATATCCTGTCTTTCTAGCCATCACTGGGCGTGGATGGTCCCTCTTATAAATACGTTCTGTTCAGACTCCTTGAGTGGGGGCCTGAGCAGAAGCTCTCATAGTCTTCTTTGGTAGTTGATCCTACTCCCTCGGGCGCAGAAGCTGCTACCCGTCGGTCGTACTTTTAGTCCCCCGAAGCTAAGACGATATAATTTTGCCAGGGGCGGTGGCGGAACAAATTTCAAAGCTTGTTTCCCCTTTTGGGGAACACCTCTCTTGCTCGCGAGAGAAAACCGCATGACAGCTGTCTTATGCTTACATTTCTTCCCAAGGGCGGGGTAGACTTTAGTCCTAGGTGATGTTCTCCCTTAGGTGAACAAGTCTCTCCCTTGGACGAGAAAGCTTCCCAGCTTCTTGGGCTTGAGTAGTCTCCTCCTCGGCTGGTTACTGCTACACGTTCCCCTTAGGGTGTTCGTCGGGTAGATGGGTTTCTGACTCCTCTCCATCCAGGTCGTGCTCCTCCTCCTGCAGTGAGAAAATGCCTTTTTGAACCTCATGATTTAAGTCACGATCTCCCTTTCAGGTCTCGTGACGATCTAGTGTCAGGCTTGCTTGATCCCATGGGTTCTCGTCGCATCGATCCTTATGGTTCATGCTACCTAGATTTCTCACACTCTAGGATTAAACCTCCCCCTGGTTTGGTCATCCAATTCAAGCTCGTTCTACTGTTGCCTCGCGTGACGTGGCAGCGTCGCGTGACATAACAGCGTCGCGTGATGGAGCATCGAGTGACAAAGCAGTTGATTGTGGTTTTTCACCTTCATGCGACCTGCCTCATTACTTACCTTTTATTTCGGTTTTACTGAATGCGCCTACATCGTCCTTGGACAAGATTCTGTCACCTTTCTTGGCCGCAAGATGTATCACTGCACAGGGAAACCTTACTGGTTATGATCCTCCACCTGCCCCAAGCCAGCCTTGGCCACCTCGTCAGAGGTTCCAATGGCCAGTTCCTTCCCCCCAAGGGAAAGGCCAATACCAACCCTGCTTCCAGGAGATGCTAAGAAATCATTTGTTTCCTAAGCCCAAGGTTCCATTTTGCCTCAACGATCCCCCTCCCAGAACATCGGGGACTGTAGTATCTAACGACTGCATAATGCTAAGTTCGTTCTCATCTCTTCGTGCCAGTGCTCCCGCTAAACTCCTTCCTCTGCCTTATGTCTTGCAAAGGAGGTATTATGAGACCTTAAATGAACCTCTAGCAGCCCTGCCTCTGGATCATTCAATTGAGGAACTAACGGGACTTCCAGTCTCGTTTTTGGGCTCGTGAGATCCTTAACCAGGAAAAGGTCTCGAAGTGTGCCATGCAGGCAGCCTCTTGGCTTGATTTGTGGTTGGTATCAGTGGTACAACTGACCCGATCTTAGGACTGGTCTCATGAGTCCACAAAGAAGTCTATGGAAACTCCTTTTGTCCGACACCAGGGCACTAGAGTCCCTCTCCTATAAGGTAGTGAACCTTTGGGCCAACACCTTCCTGAAGAGAAATGACTCAGTCATCGGGAAGTTCCATAGACAACTCCCCCAGGCCGAGGCATCCAGGCTGAGGAACTTCCCCTTTGGGGTAAGTTCCTTATCCAAGCCAGAGGATGTCCAGTGGGTGGCTGAGAGATGGAGGAAGTCTACCTATCACTCCCTCATCCAAAAGGCCTTAACATCAAGGCCTTTCCAACCTCAGTCACAAAGGAAACAACCAGCTTCCTAACTGTCAACAAATAGGGTTAGGGACCCTAAACAGCAGGGTCCTAAAGTGTGTAAGGAGTCCTAAGGAGGCAAGAAGTCCTTCCGAGGAGGGAAGGGAAAGAGGGTATCCGCCGAGGCCGATCCCGCTAGGATGGGCAATCCTTCCACATATCCACCTGTGGGGGGATGTCTGCAAATCTGCTGGCTAAGGTGACATTTCCACGGTGCCGATACCTGGACAGTCGATGTGATTCATTCTGGCTATCACATCATATTCATGCTCTCTCTTCCACTAATTCGGGATCCAGTCCCAATGAACTTTGCGAAGGGATCCGCAAAGGAGTTAGCCCTTCGCGCAGAAGGCCAGACCGTGTTGAAGAACGGGGCTCTCCAGGAGGTTCTTGACAGGTCCCCAGGCTTCTACAGTTGCCTCTTTCTTGTCAGCAGCTCTTCTAGTAGCCTCTGTACCATGGCCTTCCACTGTCTTGGGTTTGAGTTCTCTTGCTTGAGGGTACACTCTTGTACACTGTTCTATCGTATTTCTCTTAATCTTGTTTTGTTAAAATTTTTATAATTTATATATGGGATATTTATTTCAATGTTGTTATTCTTCATAATATTTTTTTTCCTTTCCTCACTGGGCTATTTTCTATGTTGGAGCCCTTGGGCTTATAGCATCCTGCTTTTCCAACTAGGGTTGGAGCTTAGCAAGTAATAATAATAATAATAATAATAATAATAATAATAATAATAATAATAATAATAATAATAATAATAATAATAAAGGCATCTGGAAGTGGGAGACCAGCCACAGATCCCTCGGCCTTGAACAAGTTTGTCAAGCAGACATCGTTTAAGATGGAGACAGCCAACACGGTCAGACTTGTGGCAAGACCACAAGACTTCTTGTGCACGCTGGATTTCGAGGATGCATACTTCCAGATCCCAGTCCATCTGTCTTCCAGGAAATATCTCAGATTCATGCTAAACCAAATGCAATACCAATTCAAGGTGCTGTGTTTCGGTCTTTCCACAGCACCATAAGTATTCACGAGTGTGTTCGCCTTTGTGTCATCATGGGCTCACAGAATCGGCATGTGTCTCCTAAGATACCGGGATGACAGGCTTATTTTAGCAGACTCTGTAGCGACCCTTCTTCGCAACCAGGGTGAGCTTTTGAAGTTTTGCCAAGATCTGGGGATCATGGTAAATCCCGAGAAGTCTCACATGCTACCCTCTCAAAACCTGGTACAGTATACCTAGGCATGCAAATACACTATACAGCACAAAGCCTTTCCATCAGATTAAAGAATTCAGAGGCTGAGGAAAGTAGCACAGCCCTTCCTCAGGCGAGAAGAGTTCCCAGCCCAGACCTGGTTACGCCTGCTAGGAGATCTAGCTTCTCTGGCTTGTCTAGTTCTCTACAGACTCCTCTGGAAGAGAACCTATCAGTGGTGCCTCAAATTCCAGTGGAATCAGTCCGCTCATTCCCGGGATACCTTAGTCCACATAGGACAAGAGGTATGAACAGATCTCAGATGGTGGCTGGTAAACAAGAACCTCTGCACAGGGGTCGATCTTCTTGTTCGTCCCTTGGAATTCATGCTCTTTTCAGATGCATCAAAAGAAGGGGGGGGGGGGGGGGGTGTTAGGTGCATGCTGCACCACACCACCTCTGACCATTGGTCCAAATTAGAAAGGTATCGGCACATAAATCTCATAAGAGATGAGGACAGCTTTTCTTGCCCTCCAACAGATATACTCAGATGGGCAGAAGATAACTCTGTTACCCTATCTGCTTGCTTTGTTGCGGGCAAACGCAATGTTCTCGTGGACAGTCTGAGCAGAGCGACTCAGAGAGTGGGTGCTGAGTAGTCTTTGGATCATCTAGTAGCCAACAAAGTCCTGACTTTGTGGGGTTCCCCAACTGTGGACCTGTTTGCAATGGCCCTGAATTTCAGGCTCCGACTGTACTATTCTCCAGTCCCGGATCCCTAGGCTCTTTAGCAAGATGCATTCCAACAACAGTGGGAGTACATAGACGTGTATGCATTTCCCTTGTTTTGTCTGATGAGAAAAGTCCTCAACAAGGTCAGAATAAGCAAGAGCTTATCAATGACCCTAATTGTTTCGCTATGGCATCAAGCAGAATGGTTCCCGGCCCTTCTGCAGCTCCCCACGGAGATCCTGAGGAAACTCCCTCCACGTCTCAATCTGCTAAATCAGCCACATACCAATATCTACCACAAAGTCGTAGCTTCCCTTCGACTCCACGCCTGGAGACAGTCCAGCACCTTCTCACACAGAGAGGCTTTTCGCAACAAGTTGCAGAAATAATGGCTGGACACCTCAGACACTCTTCAGCGTCAGTCTACCAGGCGAACTGGTCTGTTTTCTGTGGCTGGTGTCGTGGGAGGGGTATCACTCCCCTTCCCTCAGTGTTGCCAGTCAAAAGGCTACCGCTCAACCTTGAGTCTCGCCTTTAAACTGAAAGTAGATATTTCCTCCTCGGAATTTTCCTTTGTCATACAGAGTTATGAGATTTTTCTCCAGTCGGAACTTAGACCTCCTCCTTGGAACATGGTTCAGGTCCTTTTCAGTCTCTGAAGGGTCCTCCCTATGAACCATTACGCCAGGCAACAGATCGCCACCTGCCATGGAAAACAGTATTCCTTCTCGCTTTGGCTTCAGCCAAAAGAGTTAGTGAGCTGCTTGGTCTATCTTCTGACGTCTCACTCTAGGAGATGGGGTGAAGTAATTCTCAGCTTCATCCCTGAGTTTATTGCTAAGATTCAAAATCCGGGTGTACTGGATTCTAGGTTCAGCTCATTCAGGATAGACAGTCTACGTTCTGTAACCGAAGATCCAAACCAACTGGTACATTGTCCAGTGAGGAGTCTGAGGTGTTACCTAAAGAGAACAGCAGCAGCTCGACCCAGTGTGACAGCCCTGTTTGTCAACACGGAGAAGGTCAAGAGGAGCGTCACAAGGAATACTATTTCCTCCTTGATCTGAAGGGTCATTGACTCTGCACACAATTCGGGCCTTCCTCCTGAAAAACGACCCAGAGCGCGTGATGTCAGGCATTGCAACGACCCTGGCATTCAAGAAAAACTACTCTGTAGCGCAGGTACTGCAAGCAGGCATATGGAAGCATCAGACGACCTTCACCGCTCGCTATTCTGCAAGATGTAACCTGCAGAAATAGGGATGCGTTCTTCATTGGTCCTGAGGTAGCTGCACAACAAGTGGTCTCAAACACGTTAAGCACCTTGATGGACATGTAGTAGAGGGTTGACTGCTAAGGTTACCCGGGTTAGTCTGGGGTGAATGATAAAGAATGACTGGCCTCATTCTTCCTTTCACCTTCTCCCCCACTGGGGAACTCAGCACCATGGTCCTCAGCACAGTTGACATCACCTCTGCAGTTAAAATTCATTTCACTTGTATATCCTAAGTACTGTATAGAAATAATACTTGTTGGATCCCAATATCACTGCGAGGGTGGCTATTGGGTAAAATCTCAGTACTCTCAAATTCCTATGACTTGAGATCCTACCAATCTAGACCAGCCACATTGCTAGTATCATGACCGCACAGCTTATACAGGCCGCACCTCTTTTTTAGCGAGGGTAGGGTTACTACTACCTTCGAGCCATATCGAAGGAGAGAGAACCCCGGGTCGTATGCCAAAGCCAGTTGGTGAGGACTTCCTCCCATCTAAGAGGTAAGTCATCCCCTATAATAGTGGAGGATTGTATTTGTGACAGAACAGATGACAAATATGTTATTAATTTGTATTTTTTGTAATATATAAACCTGCAGCTATTTATACAAATTAGCCCGCCAGCCCTATCCCCCAATAAGTCTTGCCACAAAGCAAAGTGGTTACTCAACTCAGCTGTGTGAGAGAGCAGGATAGCCGGTATACCCGCAACCCCTACCCGCTAACTAGCGGGTTGGCTGGTTACCTCTTGCTAAAAAAATTTTTATTGCCTCGCCTTTCAGCTTAGCCGAAAGGTAATCCCCAATAGATAGCTCCAGGTTTGTATGTCAGGAATAATACAAATTACTTACAAATCTGCCATCTTTATTGCTAGTATCTCATTTAGTTGTTCCAAATTAACTCTTTTGTTGGAAGTATCTCATCATTTTGTTCCAAACAATCTTTGTTGGCAATATCTCTTAGTTGTTCCAAACTGACTTGGTAGACATAATCACCTCAGTTGGCTGTCCAAAGCCTAGAATTTGTCGGCAATATCTCCCCAATTAGTTGTTTCAAACCAAGTCTTAGTAGGCAATAACCCCTCAATAAGTTGTTTTGAATAGTCTGTTGGTAGTATCTCTTAAAGGTTTAAAGGTTGCTCATGAATGGCAGAAGCAAGGGACAGTGACATTGCCTTAGCAAGCAGGACAATGCCCTAGAGACTGATCATATATTATATGATCAGCGCCCAAGCCTCCTCTCCACCCAAGCTAGGACCAGGGAGGGTCAGGTAGTGGCTGCTGATGACTCAGCAGATTGACCTATAGGCTCCCCCAAACCCCCTAACCTGAGCTCACAAGGATGGTAAGGTTGCAGACACGAATGGCACTAACGAGTCTGAGTGGGACTCGAACCCCCGACTGGCAAACACCAGGCAGAGACGTTACCAATCAGTTGTTCCAAATGAAGACTTGTGGGCAATATCTCTAAAGTTATGTGTTCCAAACTGAGTGTTAGTAGGCAATATCTTTTCAGTTAATCGTACCAAGATGAGAATTTGTAGGTACTATATCCTAAGTTTGTTGTTCCAAACTGAGACTTGATAGGAAAAACCCCTCAATTGTTTTAAGCTGAGTCTTTATAGGCAATATCTCCTCAATTAGTTGTTCCAAACTTTGTCTTTGTAGGTAGTATCTCATTGAGTTGTTCCAAACAGTCTTTATTGGCAATATCTCCTCAGTTAGTTTTTCCCAAACTGAGTCTTAGTAGGCAATAGCTCCTTGGTTAGTTGTTCCAAGTTGAGAATTTGTAAGCAAGATCTCCTCAACTGTTCTAAACTGAGTTTTAGTTGGCAATATCTTCTTAACTAGATGTTCCAAGTTGGGAATTTGTAAGCATTATCTCCTCAAATAGTTCCAAACAGTGTCTTAGTAGGCAATGCCTTCTCAGGTAATTGTTCCGAACTTAAACTTTTTATCCAATATTCCCTTAGCTGTTCCAATCCGAGTCTGTAGGCAATATCTCTTAAGTATGTATATTCATTAACAATCTCTAGAGCAGGGCTTCTCAAACTATTGAGAGATTTTTTGGCTGGTGTTCTCTTTACAAAGTTTAGATAGCTCGGCGGACCTTTTTTGAATAAATTATAATGAACATTACAGACTATATTGTACAGTTACTGAAACAAAATATTTTTAAACAAATATAGCCTATATTCACAAAATAGTAACATTAAGGTATTAAAACAAACTTATTTTTTTGGAAACCAGTGTACATTTTATCAAAGATGGATGCCTTAATCTACTGAAGCAAAAACTTCATTTTTATTTGACAACCAGTCATTTGACAAGAAAATGCTACCTATATGGAACAAGATTATTTTGGCTAAAACAAATATAATCAGAAAAAGGCAAACTCAATTAACAATTGTACGTTCAATGCAATGGGTGCATTTGCTTCGCCTGAACCAATTCTTCTAGATTTGGCTTCTCTTTGCGCAGTGCAACTCTCATATCATATATTGCTTTTGATATGTTTTGGAATTTTTTTATGGTAAGTAGTGTGGAAAATGGTGACTCACACTGAGGGGTTACAAATGGAATCAGCGAGCCATCTTTGTAACATGGGGTAGGACTGCTATTTCTGTCCAAAAATCAATACACTGCATTTCACGGAAAATATATTTTGCACCTGCATCATTAATCAATTCAATGAATTGTTCTGGTATTGAATAAACCCATAAGGCAGATGCTAAAGGAGATCTCAAACAGGTTGTTGATAAACTGATAATATTTTTAATTATTTTTTATTGGGAAAATAATGACTTATATCTTCACTAACAAATATTGCATGTTTCATCAACTCAATGATATGGTCTGCGACATTATGCTTATTCTCATCAATATTTGTGGAAAATTTATCCTCTCTAACTTTGAGTGACTGCGAATTTTTTTTTTTTTTTTTAAAGCTGCCATTTACTTTGTGGTAAGAGAACACTGTGATCTACTTTCCTTGCAGTGGCAGAGGGAATTCGTGGATTCAAATATGTCTATCAAAATTACATGTCGTAAGATAACAGACACCATAGAAATTTGCGGGGATGTCTGGCTTTGTCCCTACCTAAAATGCTCCGTTTCTTTACGTATAGTACGAAAACTCTCTTCAATACCTTTCCATTGGAAAGCCACCTTATGTGTGAATGTAATAAGTGTTTCAAATTTGGAATCACTTTGTGTAATGCATTTAGCAATCGAGAATTAAGTGTGTTTGCTTTAATGAAGTACACTGTTTTAATCACTTCACCGGTAATTTGTTCAACTTATCGTGCACGGTTTTCATTACCTATTCTTTGCGGTGAATAATGTGTACTAATAATTTTGATCTGGCAAAATTTGCTCAACCTTAGCTTGAAAACTAGAACAACTACTAAGCATTGCAAGCTCTGTCGGTACACACGCCAATATATTCCTATTTGATGATAACGTGTCTCAAAAAGAATATCTATCCACTTCATTATATATTTCCTTTACAGTTGTTCTGGAACTATGAGTTTCACCAAACAGAAATTCGACTTTCAGGTGCTTGTCATGTAGACTACATATCATACGTAGACACAAAGTTAATATAAATTGGAAATATTTTACTTACAAAAGGACTACACACACACACAGATAGTCATACATAGCCAAAATGTGTGTATATGTGCATTTGTTTGTACTTATCATTGAGATTTGTTTTTTTTTTAATTTGTCTCTCAATTTCTATTGCATGATACCTCTCTTGGAATTGAAAATTATTTCCAAGTCCATTTGACATCCATATAGCTTACATATTTTTTTCTTTCACTATTTTATTCTCAATTTATTCTCTCATAAGAAAACTAGTGAAGCGTATATTTTATTTTTGTATTTTGACTATATTAACCGAGCAAAGCAACATATGGTAGAATATATTAACCGAGCAAAACAACATATGGTAGAATATATTAATTGCCAACCTGTATAGTGAGAGTAATCCTAATTATAGTCTTAAGTGTGGGGATGATGTAACAAAAGGATTTGGTGACCCCTTCGTGGTCCCCCTGAAATGCCTTTGCGGTCCCCCACAGGACCGCGGACCCCAGTTTAAGAACCACTGCAGTCTAGAGATTCGTCCATAATGCTTATTTGTTGTCTGCATTTTCATAGAATATTGTCTTAGTTTTACTCATATTAGTTTTCAGTCGTACATTTCTGCTTTCTTTATTAAAATCTTCTATAATCTTTTGCTATTTGTCCCATGAATTCCTAAACAGAACTATGTCATCTGTGGGCATAACTATCCAGGTCTTTTGTTTCTCCTTTTTTGTGAATTGGTATAATGATAAAGTTTTCCAAGCTGTAGGATTAGAGTATTCTTGCAGACATTTTCTGTAACGTTCAGGATGATTTATTACTTTGAAAACTCCTCCATCTATTGCTAAATTAATTATTA
>NC_090731.1:92701656-92706656 GCF_036898095.1 Palaemon carinicauda
GAAAGGAAAGAATTTGCCTTTATACACATAAGTTCCTGGGGAACGAAAGTCTTTAAGAGTTACAATACACTTCATGTCCAAGAACATGTGGCACACGTGTTAGAATCTATGTCACTTCACCTTGAGGAAGAACAGTCTTTTGTGACACTAAGTGTCACCTGAAATCAGTATGTATCGCACTAGGGTCAACACAGGCACCCGTTGAGCTAGAGTCCCGAAATAACTCGCTGTTCTACGCAGCACTAAGCAGCTGGTTTCAATACACTACCTGCTGCTACCACGAATCTTTTTACTTCGTGCACCTGCTTCGCATAGTGTTTAAAGAACACTCTTGAGGATTTCCAGCCTGTGAAGGATCGGAGGCTTTCGAAATCCATACCTTGGAAAAAATTTAGAGAAGAGGCGACTTTCCTAGGATCATGACCTGCGGGTGTACTGTCAGGATCCGCTCTGCGAATAAAGTAGGTGATTTTCGCCCTTAGTTGTTTAAGTGACAGGTCACTATCCGATGTTTCTCCTTTAAAAAGCTTTCCTCCGCCAAAGACTGAAGTTCTTCGAAGATAGACCTTAAGACTCTCCACTGGGCATAGAGAGTCATCTTCCTTCAGAGGGCAGATTCTCCAAGGTCCCCATCTCTTGGTGGGGAGTTCATTTTTGGTGAGACACGTAGGGTCAGGGGAGAGGGTAAGTTCCCCTGTGTCGGCGAACTGTATCTGGACCTCTTCTCTTGATAATGCCATTATTTCACTGACTCGGGCTCCCGATGCGAGAGCAAAAAGGAAAATCACTTTATGAGTCAAATCTTTCAGAGGGCAAGATTCGTTGTCCAAGCTAGAGGCAAAATGGGGCACCTTATCCAGGGACCAGGTGATGGGTCTCGGTGGAGGTGCAGGACGGAGTCTAGCACATGCCTTCGGAAGTTTGTTAAAGATTTCGTTGGACAAATCTATTTGGAAGGCGTACAGTAGTGGTCTTGTCAAGGCCGATTTACAAGTGGAAATCGTGTTGGCCGCCAAGCCTTGTCCATGAAGGTGAAAAAGAAGGCCATACAAAAATCTATGGAGATTTCCATAGGGTTTTTTGCCTTGACAAAGGACACCCACTTTTTCCAGGAAGATTCATATTGCCTTCTGGTAGACTTTTTGTATTCCTCTAGGAAGTCTAAACTTTTCTTTGAGATTCCAAACCTTTTCTCCACGGCTAAGGAGAGAAAATCATGAGATGAAGGTCTCGGACTTTCTTTGATGAATCGAAGACAGTCGTCTTCTGCACTTGCTGGGAGAGAACTGGGCGCGGCAGAGGGATCAGCTTGGGTTGTAGCTCCAGGACTAGGGGAAACCAGTTGCTCCGGGGCCACTTGGGAGCCATTAGGGCTGCTGTTCCCTTGAAGGTTCTCAGTTTGGAGAGGACTTTCAGCAGAAGATTGGGTGGAGGGAACAGGTAAATCTTGGACCATCTGTTCCAGTCCAGGGACATGGCGTCCACTGCTTCCGCTTTGGGGTCTTCATATGGGGCCACATATCGAGGAAGTTGATTGTTGTCGCTCGTCGCGAAGAGGTCGATCTGCAGTTCCGGGATTTTACGGGAGATGAAGGAGAATGATCTTGCGTCTAGGGACCATTCCGACTCTATGGGGCTTGTCCCCGATAGAGCGTCCGCCGTCACATTGTGGAATCCTTGCAGGTGAACTTTAGACAAGTGCCATTTTTTCTTGTCCGCCAGGTGGAAAATGGGCAAAAGCACTTGGTTGAGGTGGGGCAATCTTGAGCCCTGATGGTTGAGATATCTGACTACCACGGAGCTGTCCAGAGTTAGACGAATGTGGATCGAAGGACGAGGAGATAGTTTCTTCAGAATGAGAAGAACCGCCATGGCCTCCAAGATGTTGATGTGAAACGTCTTGAACAGGGGAGACCATGTTCCTTGAACTTGTCGTTGGTGGGAGTGACCCCCCATCCCTCTAGCGAGGCATCCGTGTGGATGTTGATCGATGGAGGTGGTGGTTGAAGAGGGACAGATCTTTTCAAGGTCCTTGTTTTCGACCACGGCTTGAGGAGTGAGCGAACCCTTTTTGGTAGGGGTCTTTTGAGATCTCTTCGAGCGATGGATGCGTTTCGTCTCCAGACTCCTGAAGCATCCTTTAGCTGTGCTCGTAGCACTGGGTCTGTCACTTGAGGCAAACTGTAGGGAGTCGAGTACCCGCTCCTGCTGTCGTCTTGAAATCCATTTGGTTTTAAGAAGTCTTTTGACAGACCCGGCTATTTCCTTTCTTTTCTTCAGAGGGATGGAAAGGCGGTGTGACTGAAGATTCCAATGGATTCCTAACCATTGAAACTTCTGAGCTGGAGACAGGCGAGACTTCTTGGTGTTGATTTTGAAACCCAGATGTTCCAGGAATTAGGTCACCTTTCTGCAGGCACGCAAACATTCTTCTGATGATGGCGCCCAAACCAGCCATTCGTCTAGGTAAGCCATCACCTGGACGCCTTGAAGGCGTAGCTGGTGGACGATCGTGTCTGCTAGTTTCATATAAGATTCTTGGAGCCATGTTGAGCCCGAAGGGCATGGCCCTGAAGGCGTAGTTTCTTCTTTGGAGTTTGAATCCTAGGTAGGAGGAAGCTTGGGGATTCATTGGAATATGCCAATAGGCATCCGCCAGGTCTATTGAGACCGTGTAAGCCTTGTGAGGCAGTAGGTCTCTTATATGTTGAAGAGTCAGCATCTTGAATTTGTTGTTCACAATGAACTTGTTGAGAGGGGACAAGTCGAGAATGACTCTGAGCTTGTCTGAGTGCTTCTTGGGAACACAAAACAGTCTTCCCTGGAACCTGGTGGACTTTACCCTCTTGATCACCTTCTTGTTCAAGAGTTCTAGGACATATTCTTCTAGGATGGGGGTTGAGGGCTGGAAGAATTGGTGTTGAGGGCTGGAAGAATTGGTGGAAGATTGGAGGTGGTTGTATCCAACTCCACCCTAGTCCCTTCTTAATGATGCTGTGTGCCCAAGGATCGAAGGTCCAACGATCCTGAAAGTAGCGGAGTCTTCCTCCCACCGGAAGCACTTCATTGCTTCTGGTTTCCCGAGGGTTTACCACCTCGGCCGCTTGCTCCCCTTCCTTCTCTGCCTCTGGAAGGACGACGAGAGGAGTCTCTGCCGGAGCCTCTACCTCTGGGAGGAAAGGTAGTGAACTGTCTTTCGTAGGCAGGAGTGAAAACTGGTGATTGGGACACCACCGGTTGAGGGACCAGCTGAAAGGTCTGCTGTGGCTGGGCCACTATTTGGGGAGTAGTGGGAGGCGAAAACTGACGTTTGGCTTGACACTGTTGGGGTCTAGGCTTGGAGGGTTTCCTCTTAGGTTGCGGACCTTCATCCTGAGAGGACTTCCTCTTCCGGGACATGCCCCACTTGTTGAGAAGGTTCCGGTTCTCAGTGGCAGCATTGTCCACGATCTCCTTCACTAAAGCTGTTGGGAAGAGATGTTTGCCCCAGATGTTGGAGGAGATCAGTTTCCGGGGTTCATGCTTCACGGCTGCTTTGGCGAACACGTACTCTCTACAGGCTCTCCGGGCCATGATGAAGCTGAACAAATCCTTCATCACGGTCGCAAGGTGGGTCTTAGCAAGAACCATGTAGAAGTCCGGGACCCGAATGTCCCCGGCCATTGCCTCAAGTTGAACATGATGGGATAGGGAGGCAGTTAGCCTCTCCTTGGTGTCTTGTTCCCTACGTAGCAGATGGTCGTTAAGCTTAGGGAGATTTTCATTAAACTGACGTCAGGTTCTAGTTTCCCAACCGTGAAAGTAAGCTGGATATCCTTCCAGCTTTTATCGTCGGGGGGTAAGGCGAGGGAGAGAGGCCTATACTCTTCCAGTGTAGGGCAGGGCTTTCCTTCCTCGACCGCCTTCAAGACCACGTTTAGAGCCTTTTCCACGAAGGGAAAGACCATGGTAGGAGGAGCAAGAAAGGATGGATGCTTCTTGCTCAACGCTGGTATCTTGGAGTTAGTGAAGCCTCGACTCTTGAGGCAATCAGCCAGCATAACCTGGGCCTCGGAGTGCTCGAATACGATCACTTCCTTAGGTTCGGTCTCCTCCTTGGAGGCCGGTTCGGATTTAAGCTTGACTTAACAGTCCGGATATGCCTCAAAGCTAGGGTAGAACTCTACCTCTTCAAGGGGAACGGCACCCATTTTGTCATTAATGAAAATGCACCCCGTCGTTATTGGCATGTGCTCGGCATACTTCCAGGGATTTAACACCGAGCAAGGGGGAAGCTGTTTGACCGCGAGTTTCTTCGGTTGCTTCCAGCCCATGAAATGCCTCTTGAGGTCCTCTTGACCTTTGCGGAACCTCTCGTCCAAGAGTGCTACCAGGACCTTGATGGTATTCTGGGTGGTGCGGCAGCGAGGAAGCGAAGCAGTAGATGTTGAGGTAACTGGCTCCTCGACCAGAGCAGAAGCCGCAGAGGGTGCTCGGGCAACCTCGCTCTCCGAATCGGGGAACTCCACCTGATCCTCTTCTTCCTCCTGACCCTCAGTCATGAGGGTCCTTTCGGTATTTTCGGACACGTCCGACATCCCTTCCACCTCGTCGATGTGATAGCCTTGGAGAGCGGCTGTAACATCCGGTTCAACCGTAAATTGAACACAGGGGATCTCGTCCTTAGGGATCACGGCATCAGCCGATGCCTTAGGGAAGAGAAGGCCCTCATCTTCTTGTTGGGGAGATAAGGCCCTGTGGCGTTCCTCTGGAAACCGCACACCCACTTGCGCAGTTTCTCTAGTGCATTGTCCCGAGCCTCTGCGGACGGAGGGTTGTTTAACGCCTCATCAAGGAGGCTTTTGCAGACTGAACAAGTCTGCGGATCCCAATACTTGAGATTCCCTTTCTTGGGGGCACAGGCGGTGTGGGTCCGGCACGCCAGATGCCCATAAAAGTCAGGGCGATGAACTCCGCAAAAGGAGCTCTCACACTTCACATACTCCTCCTGTAAAAGAAAG
>NC_090731.1:92714156-92771656 GCF_036898095.1 Palaemon carinicauda
CAACACTCTGCAATACGGAAATCTGTGCAGTTGGCTGCGATAATTGGAGGTGACGGGTTTGGCGACATGACGACTGAAGACGTCGACGAGTTGTTGGACTGCCATTCCCAGCCGCTAACTGACGCAGACCTAGAAGACCTGACGAAATCGGCAAGTGAAGAAGAGAGTGAAACGCAGGAAGAGACCCAAGAAAATGTTGAAGAAACGGGCTTAACATTAGAACGGCTTGCCAAGGCCTGCAACCATGCGAAGGAGTTGAAAGAAATGTTGCAAGAGTGGGACGAGGATATGGTTCGGTCTATGCAATTCTGCAACAAGATCGATGAAGACATGACTCCCTACAGGATGCTCTTAGAGCGAAAAAAGAAGCAGCGGCAGCAACTTCCGATCACAATGTTCTTCCAGCCTCGCAAAAAAGAGCCAGTTCCTCCTGCTAGTACAGTACGCCTTCGGAAGAAATTGAAGAAGTTTCCCAGGAAGAAGTTGAAGAGGTGTCCCAGGAAAAGACACCTCCGTCTGAAGAGACGTAAAATACTATCATTGGCTGCACAGTAGAAGACATCATCAGCTTCATCATCATCATTTCTACTGTGCAGCAAATTCATCGCCATCATCATTCAAGTTTTTCTTGAACTTCTTTCGTGGTGAGTACAGTAACAATCTTTATTTTTTACTTTAATATTCTAACATTTTAATATTTGTGCCTGTTTTAGTTTAGTACTGTATGCATTAAGTTAAAGGGAAGGTTTTAAAAGTCTGAAGAGTATACATGTTGTAACCTATCATATTTTTTTTGTTTAAAATTTACATTTACGTACGTAAAACGATCTCTCTCTCTCTCTCTCTCTCTCTCTCTCTCTCTCTCTCTCTCTCTCTCTCTCTCTCTCTCTCTCTCGCTCTCTCTCTCGTAAATTGTTTTCCTGCTTTGCTACGTACAGTATGTACTGTATGATTTTATATAGATACGGTAAATAATATTTGTAATAACATTTTCTAAAAGCTTTTACTGTAAATATCATTATTTATCACTTTCATTATGCGCGTTAAATGCCTTCTTTGTTCTGAGCGTGGTTGTTTACTGAGCGTACTTTATGATGCCGTCGTTTCAGGCGGCGTCATAAAGAAAAACATTTCATTTGGAAGTCCTAAGAAAAATTAAGTAAAACATTGGTAATAACAAAATCAACATACTGTATAATCAATATAATCGATGCAAAAACTAACCTATACACATGTGTACACTAAATGCGTTTGTTTCTTCATTATGATCAGAGAAACGTAAACAAAACATTGGTTGCCATTTTTTATTGTGCTTTTTGGCGTGTTTAGGAAACGCATGATATAAAATCGCCTTTAATATTTGTGCCTGTTTTAGTTTAGGGTACTGTAGTACATGCATTAAGTGTTCTGTACATTAAAGGGTAGTTTGTTAACAGTACTACGTACAAGGGAAGGTTTTAAAAGTCTGAATATACATGTTAAATAAATAGGTAAATATGGTGTCACTACTTCGCGGATTTTCACCTATCGCGGTTGGGTCTGGAACCTATCTACCGCGATAAACGAGGGTTCACTGTATATATATATATATATATATATATATATATATATATATATATATATATATATATATATATATATATATATTAAATTTTTGCACATTTAAACGTGTTTCTTTCATATTTCAAATAAGCCATATATATTAATGCATTAAAGTCTGGATTCTCTTAACGACCTCGGGATCAGAGCCCCAGGCGAAACTGCCCAAAGACTATAATATCTGACCGGCGGGGATTTGAACCCTCGTCCGGGATATCTGTATGCCAGTGACCATTTCACTCGGCCACGAAGAAAGATAAAAGTCAATGACAATTCTTCTGTACATATACCTGTCAAATTCAGGTTTTCTGTACTTAGAATTGAAATCAACCCATCTTCACCATCATAGCTAATTGGTAGGTTTGGGACTTGGCATTCAATTAATGATAAATTTTTGCACATTTAAACGTGTTTCTTTCATATTTCAAATAAGCCATGTATATTGATACATTAAAGTCTGGATTCTCTTAACGACCTCGGGATCAGAGCTCCAGGCGGAACCACCCAAAGACTATAATATTTGACCGGCGGGGATTTGAACCCTCGTCCGGGATATCTGTATGCCAGTGACCATACCACTCGGCCACGAAGAAAGATAAAAGTCAATGACAATTCTTCTGTACATATACCTGTCAAATTCAGGTTTTCTGTACTTAGAATTGAAATCAACCCATCTTCACCATCGTAGCTAATTGGTAGGTTTGGGACTTGGGGCTCTGATCCCGAGGTTGTTAAGAGAATCCAGACTTTAATGTATTAATATATATGGCTTATTTGAAATATGAAAGAAACATGTTTAAATGTGCAAAAATTTATCATTAATTGAATGCCAAGTCCCAAACCTACCAATTAGCTAAGATGGTGAAGATGGGTTGATTTCAATTCTAAGTACAGAAAACCTGAATTTGACAGGTATATGTACAGAAGAATTGTCATTGACTTTTATCTTTCTTCGTGGCTGAGTGGTATGGTCACTGGCATACAGATATCCCGGACGAGGGTTCAAATCCCCGCCGGTCAGATATTATAGTCTTTGGGCGGTTCCGCCTGGGGCTCTGATCCCGAGGTCGTTAAGAGAATCCACACTTTAATGTATTAATGTATGTGTGTACTGTATGTATATTTACATATACTGTATGTACATTATATATGTATATACACACATATACATGTATATATATGCATATATATACATATATATATATATATATATATATATATATATATATATATATATATACATACATATATATATATACTGTATGTATATATATATATATATATATATATATATATATATATATATATATATATATGCATATGTATGTATATATATATATATATATATATATATATATATGTATATATATATACATTATATATAAATATATATATGTATACATATAATATACTGTATATATATATATATATATATATATATATATATATATATATATATATCTATATATATATATATATATTTATTTATTTATTTATTTATTTATATAATTTATATTTATATAAATATATATATATATGTATATATATATACATATATATATATATATATATATATATATATATATATATATATATATATATATATATATATATATACATACACATATACATACACACATACAGTATATAATTGTAACACTGATCAAGCTTCTGGAAATATATATGTAGTAGGGTATTACATTCTTATACTTCACATTACAGATTGGTACATCCCAGTTGATGCAGTCTATTCAGCTTGGTATTCAACAGGCAGTGGGAAGCTTAGCGAGTAAACCAGAGTTGGATCTTTTAATTCAAGATTTCTATTTAGTAGAAACAATATTTTTTCCAAGTGTTGGTTCACAGTCAACACCGGCTCATCAGTTTTCTGAATTCAGGTTAGTATTACTTAAATCAAGAGGATTATTTAAGTATTTTAAGGTCTGATGGCCTACTATGAAATAGGTTTGTATTCAATAATATGGCATTTAGATATTGAACCCATACCATATGAATTCAAGTAATGCCTATCTTTTGTTGTTTTCATGGAATGAAATTAGTTTCATATTGAATATGGTAGTTTTTTAAGGCTATTAATAGGAGAGCAAAATGTCTCTGTACTGTCATCTAGATTTTAGAGTATGATACAATCACATTTTCATTCTTTCATGCTATTCTTACTGAAAATTAGTTTTGGTGACATTTAGTATTAATGTCTTTCAATGCTTTAGTAGTTCATCTTCCAATAGTTATGGAATATTGAAGCTGTCGTCCTATTTTTATTTTATTGTTAGTAAATTTTGTTTTGAGCATTCCTTGGTTTTCTGCAATTTTTTGGATGTTCAGGCGTTATTAAGTTTATGAAACCCCTCTTTGAAACTTGTAATGAACTGTGTGTTAGTTTCAAGTCTTTCACTACACCTTGAAACTTGTAATTAACTGCATGCTCATTTCAAGTCTGTGGAACTCCTCTTTGAAACTTATGATGATCTGTGTGCTCGTTTCAAGTGTGTGAAACTCCTCTAAAATTGTGATGAACTGCATGCTCATTTCAAGACTGTGAAACCTCTCCATGAAATTCGTGATGAACTGCATGCTAATTTCAAGTCTGTGAAATCCCTCCTCGAAACTTCCGATGGACTGCGTGCTCGGTTCATGCCTGTGAAACCCCTCCTTGAAACTTGTGATGAACTGCGTACTAGTCTCATGTCTGTTAAACACCCCCCCCCACTAAACTTTTGAGGAACTGCGTGTTCAAGTCTGTGAAACTCCTCCTTGAAACTTGTGATGAACTGCATGCTCCTCGTTTCAAGTTTATGAAACCCTTCCTTGGAACTTGTGATGAACTGTGTGCTTGTTTTAAGTCGGTGAAACCCCTCTTTGAAACTTGTGATGAACTGTGTGCTTGTTTCAAATATGTGAAACCCCTCCTTGAAGCTTTTGATGAACTGCGTGCTCTTTTCAAGTGTATGAAACCCCTCCATGAAATTTGTGAGGAACTGAGTGCACATTTCAAGTGTATGAAACTTCTCCTAGAAACATATGAACTGCGTGCTCGTTTCAATTCTGTGAAACCGTCCTTTTAATATGTGATCAACGAGCTCATTTCAAGTCTTAAGAAACACCTTCTTGAAACTTGTTTTGAACTGCGTGCTTGTTTCAAGTTTGTGAAACCCTGAAACACTATCTTGTGATGAACTATATGCTTGTTTCTTGTCTGTGAAACCCTTCCTTGTAACTCGTGATGGACTACATGCTCACTTCAAGTCTGTGAAACTCCTCCTTGTACATTTTAACATACTGTGTGGTCTTTTCAAATTTGCTAAACCCCTTCTTGTAACTTGTGATGAACTGCTTGCTAGTTTCAAGCCTGTGAAATCCCTCCTTGAAACTTGTGATGAATTGCAAGCTTGTTTCAAGTCTGTGAAACAATTCCTTGAAACTTGTGATGAATTGTGTGCTCGTTTGAAGTCTATGAAACCCCTCTTTGAAAATTGTGATGAACTGCGTGCTAGTTTCAAGTCTGTAAAAACACTTCTTGATTGATTGATTGAAAGTTTTCAGGCATCCTGACATCTAAGGTCATTGACGCCGATATCATTTACTTTATATATATAAAAGAATTTAAAGAATATTCAATTAAAAACCATAAAAGTTGAATGTCATTATAAAAGTTAGTTTTCAAAAGACCTGCTTCTGAAATAAATCTAAAAATGGCACTTGCATAGTAGAAATGTCCCAAGAATCTTGGCAATGATGAACATGCCATCCTCACCTCGAGCCTCAAACAAATATCTATTCCTTAAGTTATTATAATTGGGGCATTCAGTCAACAAATGGCTCACTGTTACATACATACATATACCAAAGGCACTTCCCCCAAGTTTGGGGGGTAGCCGACAACAACAAGAAACAAAACAAAAAGGGGACCTCTACTCTCTACGTTCCTCCAGCCTAACCAGGGACTCAGCCGAGTTCAGCTGGTACTGCTAGGGTGCCACAGCCCAACCTCCCACATTTCCACCACAGATGAAGCTTCCTACTGCTGAGTCCCCTACTGCTGCTACCTCCGCGGTCATCTAAGGCACCGGAGGAAGCAGCAGGGCCTACCGGAACTGCGTCACAATCGCTCGCCATTCATTCCTATTTCTAGCACGCTCTCTTGCCTCTCTCACATCTATCCTCCTATCACCCAGAGCTTTCTTCACACCATCCATCCACCCAAACCTTGGCCTTCCTCTTGTACTTCTCCCATCAACTCTTGCATTCATCACCTTCTTTAGCAGACAGCCATTTTCCATTCTCTCAACATGGCCAAACCACCTCAACACATTCATATCCACTCTAGACGCTAACTCATTTCTTACACCCGTTCTCACCCTCACCACTTCGTTCCTAACCCTATCTACTCGAGATACACCAGCCATACTCCTCAGACACTTCATCTCAAACGCATTCAATTTCTGTCTCTCCATCACTTTCATTCCCCACAACTCCGATCCATACATCACAGTTGGTACAATCACTTTCTCATATAGAACTCTCTTTACATTCATGCCCAATCCTCTATTTTTTACTACTCCCTTAACTGCCCCCAACATTTTGCAACCTTCATTCACTCTCTGACGTACATCTGCTTCCACTCCACCATTTGCTGCAACAACAGACCCCAAGTACTTAAACTGATCCACCTCCTCAAGTAACTCTCCATTCAACATGACATTCAACCTTGCACCACCTTCCCTTCTCGTACATCTCATAACCTTACTCTTACCCACATTAACTCTCAACTTCCTTCTCTCACACACCCTTCCAAATTCTGTCACTAGTCGGTCAAGCTTCTCTTCTGTGTCTGCTACCAGTACAGTATCATCCGCAAACAACAACTGATTTACCTCCCATTCATGATCATTCTCGCCTACCAGTTTTAATCCTCGTCCAAGCACTCTAGCATTCACCTCTCTCACCACTCCATCAACATACAAGTTAAACAACCACGGCGACATCACACATCCCTGTCTCAGCCCCACTCTCACCGGAAACCAATCGCTCACCTCATTTCCTATTCTAACACATGCTTTACTACCTGTGTAGAAACTTTTCACTGCTTGCAACAACCTTCCACCAACTCCATATAACCTCATCACATTCCACATTGCTTCCCTATCAACTCTATCATATGCTTTCTCCAGATCCATAAACGCAACATACACCTCCTTACCTTTTGCTAAATATTTCTCGCATATCTGCCTAACTGTAAAAATCTGATTCATACAACCCCTACCTCTTCTAAAACCACCCTGTACTTCCAAGATTGCATTCTCTGTTTTATCCTTAATCCTATTAATCAGTATTCTACCATACACTTTTCCAACTACACTCAACAAACTAATACCTCTTGAATTACAACACTCATGCACATCTCCCTTACCCTTATATAGTGGTACAATACATGCACAGACCCAATCTACTGGTACCATTGACAACACAAAACACACATTAAACAATCTCACCAACCATTCAAGTACAGTCACACCCCCTTCCTTCAACATCTCAGCTTTCACACCATCCATACCCGATGCTTTTCCTACTCTCGTTTCATCTAGTGCTCTCCTCACTTCCTCTATTGTAATCTCTCTCTCATTCTCATCTCCCATCACTGGCACCTCAACACCTGGAACCGCAATTATATCTGCCTCCCTATCATCCTCAACATTCAGCAAACTTTCAAAATATTCCGCCCACCTTTTCCTTGCCTCCTCTCCTTTTAACAACCTTCCATTTCCATCTTTCACTGTCTCTTCAATTCTTGCGCCGGCCTTCCTTACTCTCTTCACTTCTTTCCAAAACTTCTTCTTATTCTCTTCATATGACTGACCCAGTCCCTGACCCCACCTCAGGTCAGCTGCCCTGGAAGAGAAAAAGAGGGCTTTTGAAGAATGGCTGCAGAGTAATAGTATAGAGAAGTATGAAAAATATAGAGAGCAAAAGGTGGAAGTAAAGCGCAGGGTACGTGAGGCTCACTGTTAGAGGGACTAAACAGTCGTCACAATACTTGAGCAGAAACTCGTGTGTCAATCGAATGTGACCAATACGGAGACGACAAAGAGAAGTCTCCCATTTTCAGGGCATCATGTTATACCTTCAAGGAGATATGACTATTTATTTCTCTCATTTTATTGCCATCTAGAATATCCCAGTGCTGTTGCCATTTATTGCAAAGCAATTTCTTGATGTTAGGAAGGAAATCATTACACGGAATGGGATACCTTCTTGGCAGCAACTCGGATGCAGCATTCTTTGCCAGTGAATCTGCCTTCTCATTCCCAGACACCTACATGTGCTGGAACCCAACAAAATCGAACCATTATACCTCTCCGTCCAATAATAAAAAGCCATTCTAAAATCTTTAAAACTGGAGGTTTACAAGAATTAAAAACTTCTAAAGCTTGAAGGACACTCCTTGCATCACTAAAAATTGTAAAATTACCCTCCTTCTCCAACGCTATTTTCTCATCAGCGGTTAGTATGCCATATAGTTCTGCAGTAAATATGGAAGCTGTTAGGGGAAGTGCACCTCTACAATTAAAACCATTACTATGTACTCCAAATCCAACGCCAGCATCAGATTTGGAGCCATCAGTATATATGAAAGTCAATCCTTTATGTTCAACATGTTTCATAAAAAGAGACCTGGCTTCTAGGTCAGTCTTATTCTTCTTAGCTCCAATAAAGTATTTACAAAAAGATATCTCTGGTAATTTTCATGGAGGCGTTGATGATGCCTTGAATGGAAGTACCTTACTTCTGAATATAAGACTGTTTAATAATCGTTTCACCCGAAAGGCATAAGGTTGAGGAGATTTTGGGTGCAACTCAAAGTATGATGTGTGTCTTACAAGACTTGCAGTTTAAAAGGCTAAAGTGTTAGGGAGTCTTTGTAATCTAAACCAATACCGAATAATGGAAGACATTCGGTTAAGGTCTAGAGGTAACTCTCCAGCATCAACAAGGAGACTTGAGATAGGTGAGGTTCTAAATACTCCTGTAGACAATCTAATACCAGCATGATGTATTGAATCTAATATTTTCAACCGGCTTGGGGTGGCTGAAGAGTATATTTCACATCCATAACTAATTTTGGAAAAAATCAATGCCTTGTATAATTTTAAAATAGTATTGCAGTCTGCCCCCCATGATGTATGGGACAATACTTTTAAAAGATTCAGAGCCTCAAAACATTTAGCTTTTAATGCTTTTAGGTGAGAAACCCATGTAAGTCTACAATCAAATATCAAACCTAAAAATTTAGCTTACCCTACACATGGGATCCGTTGACCTTTAATGTATATATCCGGGTCTGGATGTGGTCCCCGGATACGACAGAAATGTACAATAGTGGTTTTACTTGTCGAGAACTTAAATCCATTCATATCGGCCCACTGGATAATTATGTCATTTGAGAGTTGTAGTTTTCTCTCAACCATTGCCATTCTAGCTCCAGCAAGTGATATGGAGAGATCATCCACAAATAATGTTGAGAGAACATCCCAGGGAATGACTGAGGATATCCCATTAATTGCTAGTGCAAAAAGAGTTACACTCAGCACACTACCCTGAGGAACTCCTCCTTCCTGGCATTTACTCTCTGTTAGAGTTTCCCCCACTCTCACTTGAAAAACTCTATTTGAAAGAAATGCCTGTATAAATAGTGGCAGCTCTCCTCAATCCTAATTCATGAATTGTTTTAAGTATACCATATCTCCAAGTGGTATCATTTGCCTTTTCAAGGTAAAAAATGACTGTCTCATGGTGCTGTTTGGAAGCAAACGCTTCACAAATAGAGAACTGAAGTCGTATCAACACATCAGTCGTTGAGTGCATTTTTCTGAATCCACCTTGAATCGGTGATAAAATGTCCTTCTTTTCAAGGTACCACGTCAGCCTTGCATTGACCATCTTCTCCATAATTTTACATAAACAAGATGTCAATGCAATAGGTCGGTAGTTTGCTGCTGAAAACTTGTCCTTACCGGTTTTTAAAAAGGCTAAAATAATGGCTAGTTCCCAAACACTTGGATAACTATGATCATGCCATATTCTATTAATAATGCTTAAAATGAATAACTTTGTATTAAAATGCACATGTTTAATCATTGCATATGGAATTCCATCGGGTCCAGGGGCTGTATCATTGCAAGTGGAAAGTGCCGAATCATATTCTCTTTCAGTGAAAGGAGAATTATATGACTCTTCCTTTCCTGTTGCAAAATTTGAAATTTTCTTTTCTTCAGTGCTCCTGTACTGGTGACCAGGAGCTGCTACACTCTTGCACGATACATTTAAAAAATGATCAGCCAGGGCATTGCTAACTTCATTTCCTTCAGTCACATACTGACCATTCACTTTCAACACTGGTGGTGGGTTTGGGGTGAATTTGCCTGCAATCTTCTTCATTTTCCTCCATACAAAAGATGTTGGTGTTCTACTATTAATGGAGGAAACAAAAGCCACCCAAGATTGGCGTCTAGCTTCTTTCATGGCACGACGGAACTGTGCTCTACACTTTTTGTATATATAAAATTTTCATCCGTATGGCGTCTGCGCAATCTAGTAAGAGATTTTCTGGTGCAAGGCTGTTAATTCTGAAGACCACCACAGCACAGGTTTCCTTTTGAATAGTCCTGTGGTTTTGGGAATCGAATTGATTCCTGTTGTATGGAGAGTTGCATTCAGTAGGTCTATGGCATCATCATTACTTTCAAACTGTTCTGCACTTCCTTTGATTTCACTTAGCTCACAAAATTTAACGCAGTTTGCCGTGTCAAGATTCCATCGTGGCGATCTTTGTAAAGGTGGACCATTGTTGGTGCATGATCACTAGTATGCCAATCATCTAATGTCCTCCTATCAAAATCAAGGAGGCAGTTAGCACTTGCAATTCAAAGGTCAATGCATGACAAGGTACCTGTCTGAACATGGAAGTGTGTGGGCTCTCCTGTATTAAGGAGTTTTACATCCTCATTTTCCACAATTGGTGATATAATATTGCCCCTGGTGTTTGCTTAAAGATCACCGCACAAAGGATGTCTACCATTCAAATCTCCAAGTAAAAGAAAAGGTTGAGGGAGCTGTTGAATCACCTCTACTAAATTATCATACAATATGTTATCATTTGGAGGCAAGTACAGCAAACCGATTGTATATTTTCTCCCTATATCAATCGTACAACCACTGCCTGGAGAGGTGTACGGACAGATAAAGGTATTTGGGGAACATCTTGACGAACGTATGTGAGACTTCCGCCATGGCTCCCTACTCCGTGAACATAAGGTGTCCTATAACTAATATATTCGCGAGGATAAGGAGTATTAGCATCAAGCTTGCTCTTCTGTAGACATACAATTATGGGGGAATGCTCGTGAATTAAAAGCTTAAGTTCTTCATATTTGGCCCTCAAACCCTTACAATTCCATTGCAAAATGGGTGAAAAAACTATGTATTATTTTCTTGAAGACACCTTTGATGAAGTCTTCCCATTGACAGTGTTTGATTTGACAATATTTTCTGTAGGCTTCTTAAGTTTGGGTCTTGATAAGTTAGGTTTTATATTAGCCTTTTCAGTGTTGTTCTTACCTAATTCTTGTGGGGGATGGTGGACCTCAACTTGAATTTCTGATTGATTCAAGAAGTTTTCTCGATCTGAAATATCTACAGGCAGAACATCGTATCTATTTGATGTCATAACTTTGGTGTTTTTAATGGATGGGGGTGAGAGAGATGGAGGTCTCTCTCTTTTTCTATTGACAGGTGGTGATTTATTAGGTTTTGGTTTTCCCCACTACAGGTGCACCTGATAACTCTGTTTTATGTGGAACCTCCACAGCGTGCTCATTTCAAGTCTGGGAAACCCATCCTTGAAACTTGTAATGAACTGCTTGGTCGTTTCAAGTTTGTGAAACCCCTCCTGTAAATTACGATGAACTGTGTGCTCGTTTTAAGTCTGTGAAACCCCTCCTTAAAACTTAAAACTTGCAAGGAGTTGCGTGTTCATTCCAAGTGTATGAAACCCCTCCTTGAAACGTGATGAACTGCATGCTTGTTTTAAGTCTATGAAACCCCTCCTTATAAGTTGAGATGAACTGTGTGCTCGTTTCAAGTCAACGAAACCCCTCCTTGTAACTTGTCATGAACTATGTGCTCGTTTCAAGTTTGTGAAACCCTGAAATAGTAACTTGTGATGAACTATGTACTTGTTTCATGTCTGTGAAACCCATCCTTGTAACTTGTTATGAACTGCGTGCTAGTTTAAAGTCTGTGAAACCCATCCTTGTAACTTGTTATGAACTGGGTGCTAGTTTAAAGTCTGTGAAACCCCTCCATGAATCTTGTGATGAATTGCGTGCTTGTTTTAAGTTTATGAAACCCTTCCTTGAAACTTGTGGTGAACTGCATGCTAGTTTCAAGTCTGTGAAACCCCACCTTGAAACTTATGATGAACTGCGTGCTAGTTTCAACTTTGTGAAACTCCTCGTTAAAACTATTGATGGAATTCGTTAACGTTTCAAGTCTGTGAAACCTCTCCTTGAAACTTGTGATGAATTGCGTAGTGGTTTTAAGTGTCTGAAACCCTCCTTGAAGCTTTTGATGATCTGCGTGCTCGTTTCAAGTTTGTGAAACAACTCTTTGAAACTTGCGATGAACTCTGTGCTCGTTCCACAGCTGTGAAACCCCTCCTTTTTAATTTGTGATGAACGCGTGCTCTTTTCAAGTCTGTGAAATCCCTTCTTGTACATTGTAACTTATAATTAACCGAGTGCTCGTTTAAAGAGTGTGAAACTCCTCCTTGTAACTTGCTATGAACTGTGTTCTACTTTCAAGTCTGTGAAACCCCTCCTTGAAACTTGTGATGAACTGCGGTCTAGGTTCAAGTCTATGAAACCCCTACCTGAAACGTGTAAAGAACTGCATGCTCATTTCAAGTTTGTGAAACCCCTCCTTGAAATTTGTAATGGACTGCATGCTCATTTCAAGTCTGTAAAAACCCCGCCTTGAAACTTGTGATGAACTGCATTGTAATTTCATGTCTTTGAAACTCCTTGAAACTTGTGATGATCTGATCTGCATGCTCGTTTTGGGTGTGTGAAACCCCTACTTCAAACTTGTGATGAACTGCGATGAACTAAGTTTTCGTTTCAAGTCTGGGAATCCCCTTCTTGTAACTTGTGATTAACTGAATGCTCGTTTCAAGTCTATGAAACCCCTTGTTTTAACTTTTGATGAACTCTGTGCTCGTTTCAAGTCTGTGAAACTCCTCCTTGTAACCTGTAATGAACTGCTTACTAGTTTTAAGTCTGTGAAACCCTTCCTTGAAATATGTGATGAACTGCGCGTTACTTTTCATGTCTGTGAAACCCCTGCTTTTAACTTGTGATGAACTGAATACTCATTTCAAGTCTGTGAAACCCCTCTTTGAAACTTGTGATGAACTGCTTGCTAGTTTCAAGTATGTGAAATCCTTCATTTAAAACTCTGATGAACTGCATGCTCGTTTCAAGTTTGTGAAACCTCACCTTGAAACTTGTGATGAATTGCATGCTTGTTTCATGTCTGTGAAACTTTTCTTTGAAACTTGTGATGATCTGTGTTCTCGTTTCAAGTGTGTGAAACCCCACTTTGAAACGTGTGATGAACTGCGTGCTAGTTTTAAGTCTGTAAATACCCATGCATGAAATTTGTGATGAAATGCATGCTCATTTCAAGTCTCTGAAATCCCTCTTTAAAACTTGTGATCAACTGCGGGTTAGTTTCAAGTCTGTGAAACCCCTCTTTGAAACTTGTGATTAACTGCATGCTCGGTTTTAGTTTGTGAAACCCTTCTTGGAAACTTGTGATGACCTGCATGGTCGCTTCATGTCTATGAAACTCCTTATTGAAACTTGTGATTACCTGCATGCTCATTTCAAGTGTATGGAGCCCCTCCTTGAAATTGTTTGATGAACTGTGTGCTAGTTTCAAGTATGTTAAACCCCTCCTTTAAACTTGTGATGAAGTGTCTGCTCGTTTCAAGTTTGTGAAATCCCTCTATGAAACCTGTGATGATCTACGTGCTCGTTTCAAGTCTGTCAAATCTCTCCTTGTAAACTTGTGATGAACTGCGTGCTCGTTTTAAATGCGTGAAACCCCTTCCTTGATTATTGTGAGGAACTGTGTGTTAGTTCCAAACCCTGAAACCTTTCCTTGAAACCTGTGAAGAACTGTGTGTTTATTTTAAGTCTGTGAAACCCCTCCCTGAATTATGATGTTCTGAGTTCTCTTTTCAAGTCTGTAAAACCCAGAAACCTCTCCTTGTATCTTGTGATGAGCTGTTTGCTTGTTTCAAGTGTGTGAAACCCATCCTTGTAACCTGTGATGAACTGCATGCTTGTTTCAAATTTTTGAAACCCCTCCTTGTAATTTGTGATGAACTGTGTGTTAGTTTCAAGTATGTGAAACACCTCCTTGAAAATTGTGATGAACTGCGTACTAGTTTCATATCTGTGAAACCCCTCCTTTTAACTTGTGATGGACTGCATACTCATTTCAAGTTTGTGAAACCCCTCTATTAAAACTTGTGATGGACTGCATACTCATTTCAAGTATGTGAAACCCCTCTTTGTTCCGATACAGATACAAACCTTTTGCTATTTATAGGGGGGTATTACTTTCGGCAATGCTGAAAACTAGCCAAGACAATTTTATTTAGGGATAACTACCCCCGTCCGCTAGTTAGCGGAAGGGGGGTGGGGTAGACCGGCTTCCCCGCTCACTCACACCCGTCGGCTGAGTAACCACTTTTGCTTTTGGCTCGGTAGAGTGCAGACGTGCCGTTTCTCTCTCTCGTTAACTCATTAAACTGCCTTGACCTTGTTTGCTCTTCCTTTTTCTTTTGTGTACGGTGTTTGTGTTTATTGTCCTGCTATGCAGACATGTCCTGGTCGCGAGGGCCGCAGCTGCAGTACCTTTATGTCGTCCGTAGAGACGGACCCACATGCGAAGCCGGGGATGTCAGTGTTTTCGGGACAACACCTTTTCTGAGTGTCGGGAGTGGCCTGCCTCGCAGTGGGAGAAGTCTAAGCGCGAATCTTTGCCTTCGGGGTCTTCCTTGAAATCGAAGAAATCGCGGGCTTCTGCTTCCTATATGCCCAAATCTCTGTCTGGAGTTGCTTCTCTTCCAGGCCCTTCTGGGGTACGGCCAAGTAGCAGCGCAGCGCTTATGACTCCAGGTCAGCCCTGTGTGATAGGCGAAGGTGTCGGCTCCCCTAGTGAGTTGGCTCCTTCCGTTCCCTCAGGGAGCGCCTGTTCCTTTTCAGATCTTGTGTCCTTTTGGCCATTGCTGGGCATTGATGCCCCCCCCCCCTTTCGAAGGAAGCTTTCTTCGAGCTCCTTCAAAGGTGAGTGGAAAGAAGGCAGTCCTCTCTTTCCTCCGCGGAGGTTGATCCTCCTAATGTGGCAGGGCAGGCGCTGCTGCCCGTCGGTCAGGCATAGTCTGTTTCTGACGCCGAGGAGTTAGCTAATCCACCAGGGGCGGTGGTAGGGCTTTCTCCAAGGCAGGTTTTCCCTCGGGGGAACATATCTCTCATTCGCGAGAGAAGATCGCCTCTGATCATCGGCGATCTCCTTACGCTTATGGTTCTCCTCCAGGGGCGGAGCGAGAGCCTTGTCTTGAGCGACATTCTCCTTTGGGGTAACTCTCGTTCCCTGTAGAGGAATTATCCTTAGATCTACTGTAGATCAGTCTCCCCTTCGGGTGGAGTCTGCTGAACGTTCCTCTCTGGAGGTTCATAGGGTGTAAGGGTTTGTAACTCCTCACCATCCTGGACGTTCTCCTCCTCGTGCTGAGGAGACGACTTTTTGAACCTGCTGGTTCTCCTCACGTTGACCCTTCGGGGTCTCGTGACGATCACCCTTTGGGCTGGTGTGATCGTGAGCCTTGGGGCTCTCGTCATGTTGATCCTGCAGGTTTTCATGACCATAGTAGTCCTTCGGGGCTCCGTCGCGGTGATCTTTCGGGCTCATGCAACTCTGAACCTTCAGGTGTCAGTTACGCTGAACCTTCGGGCTCTCGTAACGAAAGTAACGTTGAGCCTTCGGGCTCTCGTGCCATCAGTCTTGCTGACCCCTCGGGGTCTCGTGACGGAGGAACTCCGGTTCCTCGTTACGCTGACCCTTCGGTGACCCGTCACTTTAGTTACGTTGAACCCTTGGGCTCTCGTGATTTTAGTCACCCTGACACTTCGGTGTTTTGTGACAGGGAAACTTTGGTTTCTCATTGCGCTGATCCTTCGGGGTCTCGCAACACAGGTTATGTTAAGCCTTTGATATCTCGAGCCTTTATTCACGCTGACCCTTCGGGGGCTCGTGACAGAGGAACTTCGGTTTATCGTTACGCTGAACCTTCAGGGTCTCGCAACACAGTACGTGCTGAACCTTCGGGTTTTCGTGACCCTCGTCATCATGAGTCTTACTCATATGACAGAGAGTTTTCCGACTCTCATAGTGTTGAGCGTTCGCGCTCACACGATTTGCTCTACTTTGAACCTATGGGTTCTCGTAGCAAGGAGTTCTCTCCTAAGCGCCACCAAGAGTTTTACTGCTAAAACAGAGTGTTTTCGGACTCTCATCGCCCGTCCAACCTTATGCACGCAACCTATCCTACGCACGCAACCAACATTGCGCGTATCAACAACTAGGCGCTTGCAATCAGTGCTTTGTTGAAGTGAGCAAACAGCTTAGCGCTCATGAGCAACTCTACGCGTGCAACCGTCTCGATGCGCGGCCACCTTGGCGCGTGCGACAATCTCAGCATGCGCGGCCATCTTGGCGCGCACGATAAACACTATGTTGAATCCTCAGGCGCGCGCAGCCCAACAGGAGCTTGTGATGAGGTTCCTAGCCGCGCGAGTTCTGACAGAGCACGACAGCGTGTCACGCGACAGAACAGTGTCACACGACGCTCTACAAGCGCCGACTCTTGATGTTCTTACATCTCAGTCAAGAGAGGGCTCTCGCGGTTTAACAGCCTTGCAGAACCAAACTTGCCTCTTTTCGGTGGGTACCTCTTCCCTGGACGAAATACCATCTCCCTTTTTGGCAGCAGGGGTTAACCTTCCTGCAAGGAGAGACACCCATCAGTCTCTCCAGTCTCATAGGCCTCCATCACCGAAGAGACAGCAGTCGCCCACGCGACTATGCCCAGATCCTATCCTTAAGGGTAGGCCTGTGCCGTTCTTGCCTGCCGGCAAGCCTCCCTCAGGCAAGAGGGTTGAGAAACCTGCCCAGGTTCCTAAACCCTGGGATCCCTGTCTTCCTAAGGACCCTTGCTTCAGTTCCTCGGGAGCCCGCGATCCCCCATGGCTTCGCGCCTTATTCAATGTAATGCGTCAAGTCGTGACGGGGGTCATTCCCCGCTCCCAGTCCTTAGGAAGCACTCCTAGGGTTCCTTTGTTGCCACCTGTCGTCCCAGTGACCTCTCCTCCCTCTGATCCTATGAGGAGTTCGGAGGGTTCCGTGCTTGCGGGCCCGGCTGGCAAGGGCGAACAGTTATCCCCTCGCAAGAGACCACGGGCAAGAACCCCAGGATAGCCCCCTGCAGTTCAAGACGCCACAGGCCAGATCCAAGGGAAAGAGGAAAAGGATTCGCCCTTCGCCTCCCAAGGAAGATAGGGTGACTTGCTACTAGGACTCTTTCCGTCCCTCGCCGGTCGAGATAGTGCCTAAGAAGGTACGACCTACGACTGTGTGCGACGTGCTCCCTCTGGCAGCGGAGTCCCATCCCGCCTGTAGACCAACAGAGCCCTCTGGATCCTCGTTGACAGAGGACCACCCGCCTCATGGCAGGAAGCCGAAGGATTTATTCACCATTCCAAAATCCTCGGCCAGGCTTCCTTCTTCACTGCCTTCTAGGCAGCTGGAAGCGAGCACATCCTTGGCAGTCTCCCCATCTCCGGTCGATCCTGTTGACGACTACGACTCACTCCGGGCTCCTATGGATGAGAGTTTGGATGTGGAAGGGCAGAGCCATTCCGAGGACAACGCTTTGCCAGCAGCCACTTAACCCTAAGCTAACGGAGGATGAGAGGAAGGAGTCAGAACATGTCTTGTGGCAGGTCCTAGCCTGCATCCGATCGATTAATGAGCTACCAGATCCATCGGCAGCCCCTCTAAATGGAAAGGAAACGGTCCTTGACCAGTTCTACGGCACTCAAAAACCCCCCGAGGACCAGTGCAGTTTGCACTGGTCAAAGGGTTTAAAGAGTGCCAGACAGATGGCAGTGTCCCAGGCAACTGGGTCCACCTCCTCGCTCCGCTCCAAGTCATTCTCCAAGCTTCTGCCTCCTCCATATGTGTTCCAGAGGAGGTACTACGAGATTCTCGGGGAGTCTCTCTTAATGCTGCCTCTCGATCACTCCATAGAGGCACTCTCGAAGGCCACACCCTTCGAGAAGCTTTTGGGACTTCCAGTCTCCTTTTCGGTCTCCGAGATCCTTAACCAGGAGAAGGTGGCGAAGTACGCCATGCAGGCGGCTTCGTGGCTTGACTTCTGGTTGGTATCCTTAGGACAACTGATTCGGTCTGAAGACCTGTCTCGGGAGTCCTCCAGGAAGTCTTCGGAGACTTTCCTATTGTCTGGTACTCTGGCCATCGAGTTTCTCTCCCATCAGGTACCCTCTTAATGAGAGAATGCCTTGATGAAGTCGTTGAGCTTCAGCACGGCATTTAATTCCCGTGCTGAAACTTGGTGACGGGCAAGAGGGCTCTCGAACTTAGGGAAATTGCTTCCCCAGTTCGAATCTAAATTTCTCTTTCTCATCTTTTTCTTCCTCTTAATATTACTTCAACCTTCTCCTAATTTTATAAACTTTCTTTCATGTTGCTGTCCCAACTCCTGAGTGAAATTTCCCATATGTATGTGTATATATTTAATATATGTATGTGTTTTTTTCTTTTTTAATGGCGTGGATGTCTCTACATGTTTTATTGCCACTGGCGTGGATGTTTCTACATCCGTTATTGCTGCCTGCTTTGATGAATGGGAGGAGGTGTCATGGTTGGGAGGTATTTGTGGTCAAAGCTATATGTGAGAGTATTGGATGATCTCAGCCATCCCAAAGATGGTTTGGACCTTTTTGGCGGAACTATTCTCAAGTGTTGGGTCTTCAGAATCCAGGGGGATCCAATGCTTGGGGTAGGACTCTGTGCTTTTGGCCAGAAGCCCATCATTACAGATATGGGGAGGATGATTCCATAGTTTCTTGGTCTCAGTCCTAACAGGCGGGTTCAGCTTACACCTGTACCTCTATATGTTTTGTTGCTATCCTTCGTGTAGGGTATGGAGTGGACCATCTTGGAAGTATACTGTACTCTCATTGTGCCGGTAATGGAGAGTGCAAATTTCCTTCCCAACATGTGATGCTTTAATGTTCTCAAGCAGGTGAATCAAACAATTTCAAATATCACATTTCTCTTTTCTTTTTTCTTAAGGATTCTTGTGACAATGACCCCCCCCCTCCCCTGGATATGCTGACTCACCCCCGGCACTGTTGACGACCTGTGGCAGTTCATTTAAAGAAAATTCCGTTGACGACTTAGGAACTAAAAAAGACTATTCTTTGAACATTCGAAAAAAAGGTAATTTGGGCAACATTGGTAAATTGAAAATCCTGCACGTTACCCAAATCCCATTAGAAGCTAATTATGATGTGCTACATAAAATATTTGAGTGCTACGGATTAATAAAGGAAATTAGAATGAAACTTCAAGATGATAATTTGGATTCTTGGTTATCATTTAATTGTCATGAGGAAGCATTCAATGCAAGCCGTAACATTGCTAATATTAAAGTAGGCAATATGAGTAATAAGGGTGCTCTGTGTGATGGGGCACCTAAAGATCTGGGTGTCTACAGACCAGCAGACTGGATTGATAAAGACATAGAAATAGATATGCCATCCCAAAGAAAGCCAAAGCCACCAATGTGGCTTCGTGCTCAATCTACAGGAGGTACAAAAAATTATTTTAAGATCTGCAAATTTCTTCAGAGGAAGGTAATAACGATCGCACCTGGAGGCATATCTCGATTCGGTAAGAAAAGTTACTTGATAAAGGCCAAGTCATGCACAGTCTGTTATATTGTCCAATTTAAAAACAGAAAATGATGATATAAAATTGGACATCAAACCCCATCTAAACTTTAGCTATGGAAGGGGAGTGGTTGTCAATAGGGATCTATATGAATTTACCGAAGAGGAGATATTGGCTATGTGTCCAATATCAGTGTGGGAAGTACATAAATTACCTGGAACATCAATGATTATCCTTACTTTCCAGGATGCTGATGTACCTTTCCATATAGACATAAAAATGAAAGGATTAGAGTTCAACCTTTTAAGCATAAGCCACTGCAATGTTTTAATTGCTTTAAATTTGGGCATCTTTCCAAAGTTTGCAAGAATGATAAAATTTGCAATACTTGCTCCAGTCTTTACCATGTAGAATGCACACATGAGGCAAGGTGCTTCAACTGCAACTCTAATCATAAATCTAATGATAGGTGCTGCCAGTTTAAAGTCAGAAGAAGCTGCCCTCAATAAATCAATTATTGAACATGTAAGCGTAGGGCATGCCAAGAGATTATTAAATAAATCTACTACCTATACAAAGACTTAAAAACAGGAGAAAAAATTCCTCGGGAATCATCTAACTGACCTGCCACTGTAGGTAATTCTCGAAAAAGGAATTCACCATCTACTGATAAAGTGCTGCAAAATAAGACAAGAATATCTCCTTCTAAAGAGTTACCATCGTGTATCAACAAAAAGACATTGCCATCCACTATCCAACCTTTATACCCCATTACAAAGGATAGTACTAACCTCTCCCAGGCCTTGTCCTTGCCTGATTTAATGAAGATTCGACTTGAAACCTAGTTATCAGGAGCACCTGAAGTGGGGAAGGTACTAAAACCTGGTAGCTCACAACCTAATACAGTAATTGGAAAAGAGAGAGACCTCCATCTCTCTCACCCCCTTCCATAAGAAATATTAGCACTGAGATAGTCTAGATGGCAATAAAATGAGAGAGGTAACAAATGTCATATCTCCTTGGAGGTATAACATGATGCCCCAAAAATGGGAGACGGGTCTTTGTCGTCTCCGTATTGGTCACACTTGGTTGACACAAGTTTCTGCTGAAGGGCCAACACCAACCGTATTGCCACGACTGTTTAGTACCTTTAAAAGTGAGGCATTTGTTGACCGAATGCCCTTATTATAATAACTTGAGAAATAGATATCTGTTTGAGGCTTGAGGTGAGGATGGCAGGTTCATCCTTGCCAAGATTCTTGGACATGTGTCCTACTATGCGAGCGGCATTTTTAGATTTATTTCAGAAGCAGGTGTTCTGAAAACTGTTTAACTTCTATAATGACATTCAACTTTTATGGTTTTAATTGAATATTCTGTTAATATTTATATAAAATAAATGATATCGGCATCAATGACCTTAGATGTCAGGATGCCTGAAAACTTTAAATCAATCAATCAATCAATCCCACCAGGTAGTGAACCTTAGGGCTAACACTATCCTGAAAAGGAGAGATGCCATTATAGGCAAGTTCCTCAGAGGCCGAAGTGGTGAGGCTAAGGAATGCAACCTTCGAGGGCAATTCCTTGTTTCACCCCGAGGATGTCGAACGGGTGGCAGAGAGGTGAAGGAAGTCCAGTCAGGACTCCCTCATCCAGAAGGTCTCAACAGCCAGACCTTACCCCTCAGCCACAGCGGAAACCATAGCAGAAACCGCAACTGAAAATGGCTAGAGATCCAAAACAGCAGGGTCAAAAGGGTGCGAAGCAAGCCTTTCCCAATAAGAAGTCCTTTTGTGGAGGAAAGGGAAAAAGGGGATCCGTCCGAGGCCGGTCCCACTAGGGCAGGCAGTCCTCCCATTTGTCCACCTGTGGGGGGATACCTGCAAAGCCGCTGACAGAGGTGGCTTCACCAGGGGTCCGAAATCTGGACGGTCGAGGTGATTTGTTCAGGGTATCGCGTCCCATTCACGCTTTCTCTCCTTCCACTGACTCAAGTGCCAATTCCATCGAACTCCTAAGCAAAGGGGTCCTCATGGGAGTTTGCCCTCAGGGCAGAAGTCCAGATCATGTTGGAGAAGGGCGCTCTCCAGGAGGTCCTCGACGGATCCCCACGATTTTACAGTTGACTCTTTCTTGTGAGAAAGGCGTGTGGAGGCTGGAGACCAGTCATCGACCTCTCAGCTCAGATCAGGTTCATCGAGCAGACCCCGTTCAAAATGGAGACAACCGACAATGTCAGACAAGCAATAAGACCGCAGGATGACATGTGTACTCTAGATCTGAAGGACGCTTACTTCCAGATCCCAATTCATCCGTCTTCCAGGAAGTATCTAAGATTCATGTTCAACCAGAAGCATTACCAGTTCAGTTTACTGTGTTTCGGTCTTTCTACGGCACCCCACGTCTTCACGAGAGTGTTCGCTCTAGTATCACCTTGAGCCCACAAAGTCGGCATCCGTCTCCTAAGATACTTGGACGACTGGCTGAATCTGGCAGACTCGGAGGCGGCCCTTCTCCGCCACCGAGACGAGCTTTTAAGGTTTTGCCAGGATCTGGGGATCGTGGTAAACCTTGAAAAGTCTCATCTGATTCCCTCTCAAGAACTGGTATACATAAGCATGCGCATAGACACCCTAAGGCAAAAAGCGTTCCCATCAGATGAGAGAATTCAGAGACTGAGGGAGATAGCACAGGCCTTCCTCAGGCGGGAAGAGCTCCCCGCGCAGTATTGTCTTTTGCCTTCTTGGTCACCTCTCTTCCCTGACCCGTCTGGTCCCCAATGGTCACCTCAGGATGAGAGATCTCCAGTGGCGACTGAAATCCCAGTGGAACCAGTCCACCGATTCCCGGGATCAACTATTCCGCATAGGGCTAGAGGAACAGTCTGATCTCAGATGGTGGCTAGCGGAGCCGAACCTCTGCAAAGGGGTCGATCTTCTCGTCTCTCCCCTGGAATTGATGCTTTTTTCGGATGCATCAAAAGAAGGGTGGGGGGCTCACGTGCTGCATCATTACATCTCCGGCCAGTGGTCCGAATCAGAATGGTACTAGCACATAAATCTCTTGAGAGATGAGGGCAGCCTTTCTGGCCCTCAAAGAGTTCTACCAGGTCCTGGTGGGGCACTCCGTGGTGTTGATGAGCAACAATGCCACAGTAGTGGCTTGTCTGAACAAACAGGGCGGTACTTTTTCACAGCAGCTGTGCCATCTTGCAGAAGAGATACTCAGATCAGCAGAAGACAACTCAGTGACTCTTATCAGCTCGCTTCATTCTGGGCAAGCGGAATGTGCTAGCGGACAATCTGAGCAGAGTGACTCAGATAGTTTGCACCAAGTGGTCTTGAAATCCTCTGATAGCCAACAAAGTCCGGACTCTGTGGGGTTCCCTGACTGTGGATCTGTTCGCAACGGCCCTGAATTTCAGGCTCCGTTGTACTGCTCCTCAGTCCTGGATCCCTAAGCTCTTTGGCAAAATGCTTTTCAACAACGGTGGATAAACCTGGACGCTTACGTGTTTCCCCCTTTCTTTCTGATGAGAAAAGTCCTCAACAGGTAGGAGCAAGCAACAACTTACAAATGACTCTGATAGCTCCGCTATGGTATCACTCAGAATGGTTCCCAAACCTTCTGCATCTCCTCACGGAGATCCCGAGGGAGCTCCCCCCACAATACGACCTCCTCAAACAATCACATGCCAACATCTTCCACAAAACCGTAGCTTCGCTTCGGCTTCACGTCTGGAGACTGTCCAGCACCTTCTCACACTGAGAGGTTTTTCGCAACCGGTTGCGAAAAGAATGGCTGCACACCTCAGGAGATCCACAGAGGCAGTCTACCAGGCGAAGTGGTAAATTTTCTGTGGTTGGTGTGGTGGAAGGGGTATCTCTCCCCTCGATGGCTCTGTTCCAGCTATAGCAGAGTTTCTTGTATACCTTCGGGAAGAAATGCTTCTCTCGGTCTCGGCAGTCAAAGGCTACCGCTCAGCCTTGAGTCTCACCTTTAGACTGAAAGGAGTTGATATTTCCTCCTCGTTGGAACTACTCATACGCAGTTACGAGCTTACTTGTCCCCTGGGAGAGCTAAGACCTTCCCTTTGGAACGTGGTTCGGGTCCTCGGGTCTCTGAAGGGCCTCCATATGAACCATTATGCCAGGCCTCCGATCGCCACCTCACGTGGAAGACAGTGTTCCTGCTCGCACTGGCTTTGGCCAAGAGAGTCGGCGAACTTCATGGTCTATATACTGATGTCTCTCACTCTAGGAGAGGGGTGGGGGGAGTAATCCTCAACTATGTCCCTGAGTTCGAAGCTTAGACTCAGAATCGGGGTGTGCTGGACTCCAGGGTCGGCCTATTCCGGATAGAGACTCTTCATTCTGTAACTGAAGATCCAGACCAACTGTTATGTCCAGTAAGGAGTCTGAGGTGTTACTTAAAAAGAACATCAACAGCTCGTCCCCCTTTGCAAGCGCTTTTTGTTAGCATGGGGAAGGTCAAGAGGAGGGTCATGAGGAATACTATTTCCTCTTGGTTAAGGAAAGTCATTGAATACGCTCACAATCCAGACGCTCCTCCGTCCAATCGACCCAGAGCTCATGACATCAGGGTTATTGCAACATCCTTGGCATTCAAGAAGAATTTTTCTGTGGCACTGGTAATGCAAGCGGTCGTGTGGAAGCATCGGATGACCTTCACCGCCCACTGCCTGAAGGACGTAACCCACAAGAGCATGAAAACCTTTTCCATTGGTCCTTTGGTGGCCGCACAACAAGTGATCTAATGCCTCAAGCTCCTTGGTGGACAAGTAGCAGAGGATTGAGGGCTGAGGTTACCCTTATTGGTCTGGGGTAATAAAACAAATGTCTGGCTCCCTTCTTCCTTTCACCTTCTCCCCCCCTTGGGAAACAGTTCCGCAAGACCGCAGCATAGCTGACCTCACCCTTCTGCAGGTAAGATTAATTTCCCTTGTGCATCCTGTGTATTGATATATACTTTGTTACTTCACCAATACCTCTTGAGGGAAGGTATTGGGTATGTCTTAGAACTCATGCTTATCTTCGAGTTCCTATGTAAAGACAACCAACTAGTCTCTTTCACACAAGCTTCTGCCGGACGCTATCAGTGTGTTACCTTGTAACTACTTTGATTTTAGGGAGGGTAGGGTTCCTACTAATTACTGTAGATCAAAGATCAATTAGAGAGAACCCCGGGTCATAGCCAGGGCCAGTTGGTAGGACTTCTTCCCTCCTAAGAGTAAGTCACCATATAAATAAGGAAAGGTTTGTATCTGTGTCGGAACAAATAAATTTGGAAATAATATGTATTTTTCCTAACATACAAACCTAGAGCTATTTATACAAATTGGCCTGCCACCCTGTCCCCCTAGAAGTCCTGTCAGAAAGCAAAAGGGGTTACTCAGCCAATGGTGATTACCGTGCGCATCAAGCTCCTCACCTGTCTGGAAAGGTGAAGCCAGGTGATCTCTTCGACCGTAGAGTCGACCCCATTCAACGAGAAGCTACCCTGGCCTGCTGACCTGCCTGGTCATTGAACCCGTGCACTTCTGGTTCCCCCCCCCCCCCCCCCCCGCACTCTCTCTCCCAAAACTCGACTCACAAAAGGTTGCTGCCGGTCGGAGAGATTGAGAAGAAGAGGACCCTGATGTACCTAGTTGCAGCCACAGTGAGAATTCTTGGGGTGAGCCAGGCAAGAGGGCAACGTGCCAATTAGTGCGACAACCAGGTCAACAGCCACCACGGGCATAGGACTAATCTCAAAGGAGTGCAGGTACTGTACTACATCAATGGCCATTTAGTTTTCCCCCATTTTTTATTAGCTTAGACTAATTTTAACTTTATAGGGAACCTGGCTATTTTCACTATTCGGACTGTGTGCGGTGGGATTGTGTGTATATATTTTTTCTATACAATTTTTTGCCTTTTGAGACTAACACAGTCTCTGGGTCACGTGGGCCACGTGCCAGACCCCATTTTGATTATTCATTATTGTAGACCATGTGTCTAACTAACTGATTTTCATTATTTTTATTTGCATTCTCTTTATTATTCCATTTTTGTGTTGTTAAGATGTCCGTTTTGTTTTGATGTAAATTTGTGAATAAATCAATATTAGGTTAATTAAACCTCCTAAGTATTTTTGCTCCCTCATCTATTTTAATGTGTGAAATGAATAGTTGATCACGGGACAAAGTACTCAATATTTAAAGAGAAAACCTAAGTAAGTCTATAGGTGGTAACAGCGAGGTACTTTGCATTAATATATTTGCTTCGAAGGTAAAGATCCTTATCTTTAAACTTTTAAACTACTTTACATCACTGCTCCCATTTTGGATTTGTCTAACTACATTAACGTAAAATACCTGTCCAGCATTTCATTGGGGTAGCTGGGACGGAGCCGGAACAGAGCCTGAGAATGAGATGACTATAGACCTGACAAAGCTAGAGTAGGCCATAAATTATTGTTAATCCTACGTGTGGAGTTCTTCGGCCTCTGGACAGTAAAATTTCCCCCTTTTGTATTTAAAGAGTGATGGTTAGTGAATTGTGACAGTAAAGTATGAGCAGGGTGTTTGTGCCCCGAGAGTAAGTGCTCATATCCTCCCCTGTTGAACTTTATGTAACTGTTATAAGGAGACTTTCCCGGACTAAGTTCCCACTCAGAACATAAACCATAAAAAATTCTCCACACGAGCGGGGTAGCTTGTCTACCCCACCCCCCTTCTGCTAACTAGCGAACGGGGTTAGTTATCCCTCGCTAAAATTGTGTTGGCTAGTTTTCCGCGTTGCCGAAAGTAATACCCCCCTATAACTAGTTCCAGGTTTGTATGTTAGGAAAAATACAAATTATTTCCAAATTTGTTATATTGAAACTTGTTATGGACTGCATTCTTGGTTCAAGTGTGTGAAACCCCTATATGACACTTGTGATGAACTACGTGCTAGTTTTAAGTGTGTGAAACCCCTCTTTGAAACTTGTGATGAACTGCATACTAGTTTCAAGTCTGCCAAACCCCTTCGTGAAATTTGTGATACCCTGCTTACTTTTTTTCAAGTATGTGATACCCCTCCTGAAAACTTGTGATGGACTGCATGCTCGTTTCAAGTCTGTGAAACCCCTCCTTGAAACTTGGGATGAACTGTGTGGTTGTTTCATGTCTTTGAATCTCCTTGAAACTTCTGATGAACTGCCTGCTCATTTCAAGTGTGTGAAACCCCTCCTTAAAACTTGTGATGAACTGTGTGCTCTTTTGAAGCGTGTTAAACTCCTCTTTAAAACTAGTGATGAACTACTTGCTCGTTTCAAGTCTTTGAAACCCCTCCTTGTAACTTTTGATGAACTACATGTAGATTTCAAGTCTGTGAAACCCTCTAACCCCTCCTTGAAACTTGTGATGAACTGCTTGCTCGTTTGAAGTCTGTGAAACCCCGAAACCCCTCCTTGTACTTGGTGATGAACTGCGTGCTCGTTTTAAGTCTGTGAAACCCCGAAACCCCTCCTTGTAAATTGTGATGAACTGCCTGCTTGTTTCAAGTCTGTGAAACCCTCAAACCCCTTCTTGTAACTTTTTTTTAACTGTGTGCTCTTTTCATGTCTGTGAAACCTCTCCTTGTAACGTGCGATGAACTGCGCGAGTTTCAAGTCTGTGAAACCCCTCCTTGTACCTTGTAACAAACTTTCTGCTCGTTTCAAGTTTGTGAAACCCCTCTTTGTAACTTGTGATGAACTGCGTGCTAGTTTCAAGTCTGAAACCCCTCCTTGAAACTTGTGATGAACTGCATGCTTGTTTCAAGTCTGTGAAACCCCTCCTTGAAACTTGTGATGAACTGCATGCTTGTTTCAAGTCTGTGAAACCCTTCCTTGAAACTTGTGATGAACTATGTGCTCGTTTCAGGTCTGTGAAACCCCTCTATGAAAATTGTGATGAACTGCGTGCTAGTTTCAAGCCTCTGAAACCCTTCCTTGAAACTTGTGATGAACTGCGTGCTCATTTCAAGTCTGTGAAAGCCTTCATTGAAACTTGTGATGAACTGCATGCTCGTTTCACGTCTGTGAAACCCCTCCTTGAAACTTGTGATGAACTATGTGCTCGTTTCACGTCTGTGAAACCCCTCTATGAAAATTGTGATGAACTGCGTGCTAGTTTCAAGTCTCTGAAACCCTTCCTTGAAACTTGTGATGAACTGCATGCTCATTTCAAGTCTGTGAAACCCTTCCTTGAAACTTTTGCTAAACTGCATGCTAGTTTCAAGTCTGCGAAACCCCTCCTTGAAACTTGGTATGAACTTTGTGTTCCTTTCAAGTTTGTTAAACCCCTCCTGGAAACTTTTGATGGACTGCGTGATCGTTTAAAGTCTGTGAGCACCTTCCCTGAAACTTGTGATGAACTTCTTGCTTGTTTAAAGTCTGTGAAACCCTTCCTTTAAACTTGTGATGATCTTTGTGCTCATTTCAAGTGTGAGAAACCCCTCTTCGAAAAGTGATGAACTGCGTGCTCGTTTCAAGTCTATGAAAGCCCTCCTTGAAACTTACGATCAACTGTGTGCTCATTTCAAGTCTGTAAACCCCCTTGTACCTTGTAATTTGTGATGAACTGTGTGCTCATTTAAAGACTATGAAACACCTCCTTGTGACTTGTTTCATAATGCGGAAAGTGTTTGGAGACTTGAGGATTTGTACTTATCGTACTTTGGCCTCATTAGAGTAAAATGGCCTCATTAGAGTAAAATGAAAGAATACATAAAAAAGGGATTTTGACCAAGGAAAAATCTATTTCTGGGCGAGAGACCTGTGCCGCCCAGTGAAATGCTCCTTAAGGATCATTTCTAAGGTATATTACTGCTATATATTACCAGAGAAAAAGTTACATTGGAATGCTAGGGATAAACCCAGCTTGCTCACCTATATAAGGTGTCGGTATAGTAACTGGGGCGTGAAAACCACTGTCAGAGGTCTCGTGCCATTTAGATCTCTCCTCTCCAAATTCTCCCGTTACTACGAGGTGCCGTTCTACATTCCACTACTGATCACTACTACTACTACCTTCACCCACGCGATCACCTTCACTCCTCATAGCACCCAAGCTTGGGCCAATTCTGGGTGGGGAAAGCAGTGGGTGGGTTCACTGGGCGGCACAGGTCTCTCGCCCAGAAATAGATTTTTCTTCATCAAAATCCCTTTTCTGGGCTCCACCTGTGCCGCTCCGTGAAATAGTACAAGAGAAATGGTCCCATAGCTTGGAAACCAACACCTGAGAAGGAAAATAAATTAAAATCTGAAGTAAAATAACATGGTTTAATCTAAATTGTATATATATATATGTAAATATAATAGTATTACAAAATAAGTTGTTTAAACATTTCCTTATCATTTAGGACAGTAAATTAAACATCATTGTCTAAAACATAAGGAGTTCCAAATTCCTTGGAAGTAAAAAGAAAGCAACAAGACGTCCAAATAAATGCCTTAACGTTAACAACTATTTGCAATCTGATATCACATGGGTGCAATCCAGGTGAAAAAACAAAACTACAGTAGGGACAATAAGTAAGGCAGGTAGAGAGAAAGTGAAGAAGTTAGTACAAGACCTTATGATTATGGTTCATAATTTTCAGGAGGGACCACATTCCCTGCTGCCACTGTTGCAAATTTTAGGGCTTCCAAAGGTTTTAAATAGTGGCGTTTAAAAACTGCTGGGGATTTCCAGCCTGTATATCTATTTAGTTCATCAAAATTCATATGGTGAAAGTAATTAATGGATGTAGCTACTGCTCGTATATCATGAACATGTGAAAATGATTCTGGGTTAGCTTGTTTAATGAAATACAGAATCTGTTGTCTGATTCCTTTCAGGGAAATGGTTCCTCCATTTTCTCTAATAAATAAGGGCCCCAGGGACTTATTGGAGGTTCTATTTAAATATGCTTTGAGTGCTTACTGGACATAAAGATGGATCCTGTGGAAGCGGGACAATCTTCCAGGGAGACCATCTGTTCTGAGGATCCTCATTTTTTGCTAAAAATCTTTTGTCTGGGGAAATTAATATTTCTCCCGACGGAAGGAATTCAATATGACCCGGATCTCTAGACAAGGCTGAAAGTTCTGATATTCTGGCGCCCGATGCTAGGCTCATTAAGAACAACGTTTCTCTCAATAGTGAGATATAATTACATGATTCATTAAGAGTGTCAGAAGCTAACTTAAGTACGTCATTCAGAAACCAAGAAACTGTGTTAGGACGAGTTGATGGTTTTAATCTGGCATAAGCTCTCGGGATAGACGAGAAATATGAATCTGTAAGGTTAATATTAAATCCAATTTGGAAAATCTTCTTCAAGGCTGATTTAATTGTTGTAATAGTATTGGCCGCCAGGCCTGATTCAAATAAAGTCCTAAAAAAGGTTACTGCCAGATTCATAGTCATCGTCTCAACCTTTGAGTCTCTTAAAAACTTTGTGAGTTTCTTTACAGCTGAATCATACTGTCGAAGAGTGGATTCTCTTTTATCTGATTCTAAAAATAGGGTATTTTGAGGATCAATTTCTGCATCCTTTTGAGCTGCAAATTTCATAAAGTCCACAAAGGTAGGGCACTGAATTTTTGAGGAAGCTAACACACTGCGAGTTTGTACTACCTGTGTTAGTTTTGGATTGGGAATCCGTTGAGGATGGAGACCCAATTCCACCAGAAGGGGAAACCAATTGCTCTTGGGCCAATTGGGAGCTACTAGAGCCACTCGGCCTCTGAAAGTTCTGAGTTTGTCTAGTACAGTACCTTCATCAACATGTTTATTGGCGGAAATAGGTAAATTCTTTCCCAAGAATTCCAATCCGGTGACATTGCGTCCGTGGCATAAGCCCGAGGGTCCAGGTTGGGGGCTACATAACATTTTAGTTTGTGGTTGGACTCTGTTGCAAACAGATCTATTTGGAGACCCGGAACCTGATGTGAAATCCATTTGAACGACTTTTAAGTCCAGTGACCACTCCGATTCCAGCGGAGTTGTCCTCGAAAGTGCATCTGCCACTACATTCCGTATTCCCGCCAGATGAACCGATGACAGGTGCCAATGGTTCATTGTTGCCATGGAAAATATCGCTATCATTACATGGTTTATGTGATTCGATTTGGAACCTCCTCTGTTTATACAATGGACTATAACTTCATTGTCCAGCACTAGTTTGATATGTTGCTTCCTTGCTGGAGCAAGCTTCATTAGAGTCAAGAATACTGCCATGGCCTCTAAGACATTGATATGAAGTTGGCAAAATATCGACCATAGTCCCTGGACTTTCTTGTACTGGGAGTACCCTCCCCAGCCGGTTAGAGAGGCATCTGTATGTATGACCAGTGTTGGTGGTGGAAACTTTAATGGGATGGATTTTGCTAAATTCTTGACTTTTGTCCATGGCTGAAGTCTTTTCCTCAGAATTGGTGGGATTCGAGCTATTTTGTCTCGATACCTCTTGTTTGCTTTGGACCGCCATACTCGATTTATATCTTTCAGTCTGGCCTTCAGTAATATGTCTGTTACTGAGGCAAACTCGAGAGCACCTAGGATTCTCTCTTGTTTTCTTCTGGATGTCAGTTTGTCCTTGAGAAAACTTTTTGTATTCCTTGCTATTTCTTTCCTCTTGTTTACTGGAATACACAGTGTGTGTGTGTGTCTAGGTTCCATTGTAACCCTAGCCACTGAAATTTCGTTACCGGGACTAGGCGTGACTTTTCGAAGTCGATCTGAAATCCCAACTGTTGTAGGAATTTTATTACCTCGTTTGTCGCCTTGAGACAAATTTCCACACTGTTTGCCCAAATAAGCCAGTCGTCTAGATAGGCTACTACAGTATTTGTATTCCTTGGGTCCTCAATTTTTGGATTACTGTTTCTGCCAGTTTGGTGAATATCCTGGGTGCTATATTGAGTCCGAATGGCATTACTTTGAATGCATATGCTTGGTTGCCTAACTTGAAACCTAGGAACGGACGAAAATGCCTTGCTATCGGAACGTGATAGTAAGCATCTGTAAGATCTATAGAGGTGGTGACGGCCCCACGGGGAAGTAAGGTCCGCACCTGAGAGACGGTCAGCATATGGAACCTGTCCCATTGAATGTAAGAATTCAGAAGAGACAGGTCTAAGATTACTCTTCGCTTGTCTGAGTCTTTCTTTGGAACGCTGAACAAGCGACCTTGAAATTTCAAATATTTTACTTCTTTTATTGCATTCTTTTGTAAAAGATCTTTTGCATACAGAACTAATTCTTCCGTTGGATGTTGATGAAAACTGGTCTGTGGAGGGGCCCTTCTATCCAACTCCACCCCAGACCCTTGGAAATTATGCTGTAAGCCCATTTGCTGAATATCCAATGGTTTCGAAAGAGATACAGCCTTCCCCCTACCTGAGGATTCTCACTGGTTTGCAGTGGATTTACTTCCCCGGGATCCTCGGAATCCTCTGCCTCTAGAGTAGGCTCTTCCGCTGCCTCTGTTGCGAAAGGCTCCTCTTGCTCTACTGCCTCTGGCATTTCTATTGTACCCATGGAACACGCCTTGAGCTTCATAGGTATAATTAAAGGCTGGGGAAGGCGTAAAGAGGTAGTGGCTGCTTGCTGGTGTGGTTGTGGGGTGACCCACACGTATTGCTGTTGGGGTTGTGCCTTTGATGTCGAAGGCTGACTCCCTTGTGGTACCGGTATCGTCTGGATCACCTGTTGGGTCTGCTGACCTTGGAATGATTGAAAATTCCTTGGTCTCTTCCTGCCTCTAGTTTGGCTACTGGATGGTTCGAATTTTCGTTTAGGCATCAGACCCCACCGAACCTTGAGGCTCTGATTTACCCTTGCAGCTTCACTAAGAACACTGTTCACCATATCCTCCGGGAACAGGTCAGTACCCCAAATCGGTGCTTTGATGAGCTTATTAGGCTCATGCTTAGGCTCATGCCTAATAGAGGCTTCAGACAAGACGTGCTTCCGGCATCTACATCTGGCTACCGCAAAATCGTATGCGTCACATAGCAACATATGCAGCAACGACTTCGTCAAGATTTTAAATAATGGCTGCTCTTCGTATACCAGAGAAGACATTTCCGCCATTGTGGCTGAGTTGATGGACCTACTCACCCTCATGCGAGCATCAAATTCGAGTTTTATCAGGGAATCCGGGAGCCTGGGTAGCCGTTCGCTGAACTGTGTAGAAGCACAGTCGGCGTTCAATTTCCCCATTGTAAACGTTGCTGAAGCATCAATCCAGCAATCGTGATCCCCGGAAATAGAAGAGAAGTTAGGTCAGTTTCCCGTAACTGCGGCATCGGCTTGTCTTCGACTGCCGCTTGTAGAGCTAGGTCCACTATTTTCGTGGTGCAAGGTGTTGGAGTTGGTCCCCCCATTACAAACATTGTATATGAGCTTTTATGGGGTGTCAGCATGGTGTTAACACACTCCCACTCATTTAAAGTCCGAACCCAGGCGGACTGTGCTTGTTCCTTAGGGTAGATAACGGTTTCCTTAGGAACCTTATCTAGCCTTACTAGCGCTTCTTCTGTTAAGCGCGCAAACCCGGGGAAGGGGAACTGAAGTCCCGCCGGATAGAATTCAAAATCCTCTACCGGCCGGGTGCCGCATCCTTCAATAGTCAGCATGCCATCCTTAAAGGGGGCATGTAATGCCATTCGCCAGGGATTGCTCTTTACGAACGCCGGGAGTTTAGAGGCGTCCGGGATTACGTACTGCTGTTGTTGAGGCAGTCCGGATCGCAAGAGATTCTCCATTAGACTCTCTTGGTTTTGCAGTCTCTGTGCCAGAGTGTCTACAGACTGCAGACAATCAACTAAGGATCCAATCTGAGATTGAACTATGATGCCCATCTGTTCCATTAACTGGCTCGAAAAGGCTGCCGGATCAAAGGGTACATCCGGGGTCTTAGCTTTTGAGCTGCTTCTGGCTCTCGACCCATGGTGAGAGGAAGTAGCTACTGCCGAGTCTTTCAATACCTTAGCGGATAAAGAAGACTTGGATGGTCTTGGCAGCTTGGAAGATTTAGTTGATTTGGGTAAGGTCTTTTTTAGTTGTTTTACTTTTGGGATTACTGGGGATGGCCTGACCCCAGCCATGTTCCCAGTAAACCCTTGGAAGGAAGTTAGAGAAGAATTAGATGGTGATGGGCTAGGAGTGGGTATCCTAGACCGTGCACCTCCCGCCTCACTTACCTCCCTACCTTGTTCTGCGTCGTTCAGAATCATTGGCTCCAGGTCCAAGTTGATGGCTGCTACATCCCCCAGAACCATTTCTCCGAGTACCTCCAGGTCCTCCGGCAAAAACTGAGTGTCCTCCCTGATCTTGGCTATGATAGGTTCCGCCACCTCCTTGTCTACCGCCGCCGATATCTTGGCGTTGGGATAGATCAAACTACACATTTCCTCAGACAGGACGTATGGTTTCTTAGCCTTTACATTCCTGGCGAACCCGCCAACCCAGATCTTGAGGGTCGACAAGGCGGAACTCTTGGTGGCCTGAGGGGTCTGAAAGAGAATGTTTTGTTACTAATATTCCTGGCAAACCCGCCGTCTAAGATATATAGTAAATAATCTCCTTTAAATTCTATCAACTTATACTCAAACTAAATATTAAACTGTCCGACGGGGATACCTACCGAATCCGCGTTTAACTTAGAGACCAGCCCGTAGCAGATCTTGCACCCGTCCGGGTGCCACACCAGTAAATCGTCCACCTGGACCGCACACGGAGCATGAGATCGGCAGACCTCATGCCTACAAACTTGCTGTAAAACAGCAGGACAAGCTGTCATCTGGCATCGTACTCCCTGTAATTAAAATGATACATGAGTATCCTAATAGGATAACCGGGGGCTCTGGGTTCTTAAAATTAAGCTAAACAGAAGTAGAATATCCAGGTGGATGTAAATATCATGATACTAATTTATGATCATTCATTGTTATTATTATTGTCGTAAATGAGGTTATATTATCCCGCCAGTGCCGGGAATGTAAAATCTAAAGTTAACAATTGTTAAGTCAAATAAAATACCTCCCGTTGGCTCCGGGGACCCAACTGAGTATGACCCAATAGTCTTGAACGCCTACCAAGGTAGGGGCGTCCCGAATAAGGAGTACCTTCCTTAGGAACAGCGACAATACTGTAATAGTAAAATATTCAAATTTTATGTCTAACCTATTGACAAAAAATGTAAATCATATGAAAATTCTTCCGTGATTACTTCGTCTTGATCGTATAATTAGCCTACACTCAGAAACACGGTAATGCTAACGATATAAATCGTATGTAGGCTAACTCTAGTATATCATAAGTGAATGAAAAAACAACGAAGAAAATCATGCCTGAAGAATACCTAAAACGCAACCCTTAATCCTCCCGGCCCGCCTGGGGGCCAGCCGAAGCAGCCAGGAGAGAGCACGGCTTACGACAACCCGTCGCATGCGAGCGTACTCGACCATATTACAAATCAGCTGTTCTCCGCTTAATCTCTATAGAGAGTGAGTCATGTGGTACCCCGGGAGAGGGATGAGGAGAAGCGTACTCCACCTAGGTGGGTAGCCAGCGGGAACCAGCCAAGAGCATGGCTCATGGCGATCAAGCGGACTTGTAACCGGCCAGGTGTGACAACCCTCCGAGAAACAGTAGCTCCACGTGATCCCCACAAGCGTAGCTTAACAGAATGATCATAAAATATTTTAACGATTAAATAATGAAACAAATAATATACAGTATATATATATATATATATATATATATATATATATATATATATATATATATATATATATATATATATATATATATATATATATATATATATATATATATATATATATATATATATATATGTATATTATATGTATATGTATATATATATATATATATATATATATATATATATATATATATATATATATGTATATATATATATATATATATATATATATATATATATATATATATATATACTCTGTATATATATATATTGGTTATGAAAGCAAGCAAAAAGAGAAATTAATGAGAAAATTCGGGCAAGAGAGGAACATACGGATAAAACGTGAATGGGAATCGCGTTTAGCCTAGCCCTCCAAAATCGGGTAGCTACCGACCTGGTCGGGAAGACTGCAATACTAAACTGTTAGAATACCCAATCGGGTAAAATGCTGATTTGGGACGATAAAATGATAAGGATAATATCCTGCGAACCTAAGGTTCCTCTCCATCATAACCTTAACTAAAGGACCCATCTTTTATATATAAACATGATAATCAATAAGAGTTAAACTAATCCTTAAAGTTAAAATTATTCAAAACACCAGGACTCGGGCTGGTGTAGGCTACCTTCCAAGGTCGTACACGGCCCGGTCGGGTAGCCATGCGAGCTCATAACCTAATAGAAATTGTAATATAAAAGCATCGTGTAATAGCGAAATGGCAGTGAGCATGCGCGATGTAAAGGATCAAAACGAAACACAATTAGTATGAGGAACTAATTGCTAGTCGTCAAGTAAACAGAAGCTCTCGGAGGTAGCGACATCAAAATGGCTGACAGGGAGCGGTATTCTCCGACTCCCGAAACTTAAACACCTAAGTAATTGAATGTATCGGATATCGCTACTTCCAGAACCTCAAAACTGATAGTTTTAATACTCAACTTGGTGGTAGAAGCTTCCAAGAGATCCGACATCTTGCGCAAAACACCAAATCACAAAAATCAAAAGGCACGCGTGCGTTCTCCAAAGATGCTATGAAAGGAGTGAAGGTGATCGCGTGGGTGGAGGTAGTAGTAGTAGCGATCAGTAGTGGAATGTAGAACGGCACCTCGTAGTAACGGGGGAATTTGGAGAGGAGAGATCTAAATGGCACGAGACCTCTGACAGTGGTTTTCACGCCCCAGTTACTATACCGACACCTTATATAGGTGAGCGAGCTGGGTTTATCCCTAGCATTCCAATGCAACTTTTTCTCTGGTAATATATAGCAGTAATATACCTTAGAAATGATGCTTAAGGAGCATTTCACGGAGCGGCACAGGTGGAGCCCAGAAATGCTATGTTTTTTTCCGGCATGAAATATTTTCGATGTTCTATGTTTATTTTCAATGCTACTTTTGGTCAAGTAGTCTAGAAGGATTTTCTGACATTTTCCAATAGACTAGACAATTTTACTAGTCAATTGAATTTATTTTGAGTTTTGATTTGTAATGTCATATACCCTTGGTAGTTGTTTTGCCTGTTGTTTCCAATGAGTTCCCAGTTTCAGCACCCTATTCTGCTAAAGTGCTAGCCTAGCTTAATCTGTGTCTGTAATTCTTAAATGCTAATGATTTACTGTCTTTAAGCATTCAAGGAGGTTGAGGAAGTTCAATGATGACAATAACTTTTGTGTTAATGATGTCATTAGGGTATGTAAAGTATGTGTATACTATTTGTTTCTACACATCATACAAACCCTTGTCGTTTAATTATGAAGATTATTGCAGTGAGAGCTGGAATCTGTCGTTAGAGTTGGATAATGAGTGGATATCCAATTGGCTAGGCTGTGGAGCAAGATTCCCCACCCCCTTTCCAGTTAGAGATTCCTCACTTTTGTTTTGGCTGGTGTTGAGTACGGATGTATAAACAGCTCCTGACAAAACTTATATTTGTTCCTACACTAAATACAAACCCTCATTCTTTACTATAGGAGATATTCTAGCGCGAGCTGAAAAATACGGCAGAAAAACCTTAACAAGGTCGTTAATGACCGGACAGGTAATTACCCACCTGTCAGTTGTGGGGGACCGCCGGTCGGTAGCTGCTGTTTACCTTCAATCGAATTCTAGCCGTCGCAGTGGTAACACCTTTCCTCCTGCTTTATTTGCTGGCAGACAAGCCTTCTTTTTTGTTTTTGTTTTTTGAGTTTTGATTAATACTTTTTCTTTTTCTTTGTAGATGATGCCCTCTATTTGAGGAAGTGTTCACGACGCCTTTATGTCACTGCTGGATGTGGATCCTCTTTCCTTATGCCCCGTTACGGAGGTCATGGGTGTTCTGCTACCCTGCGGAGGATGGGTTCCCCGGCCAAGTATGTAGAAGAGGTCTCCACATTACCTTCTCCTCCTCCCCCTCCACTTCATTGTCCTCCCCGCTTCGGAGGCTAGGAGGGAGAGATAGAGAAGAGGAAAAGGAGAGATCGCACTCCATTGCCCAGTGGTTCTCTCTGGAATCACAGGCGACATTGGAGGAGACATAATCGTTCTTGCTCTTCCTCGCCTTCTGTCTCTTCATGAGATGTCTCGCTGTTAGTCTAAGCACTCTCGTCACAACTTAAGAGCGCTTCCTTCTTACCCTTACATAGGGCATCAAGAGCGTATGCGCCAACATGCGCATACGCTCCAACAAGAGCATTGCTCCATCTCGTGCCATGCGCTAACCTGCTTACAAACACCTGTGCGCCACCAATCTTCTGCGCCATGGCACTCTCCTGCGCCTGCACGTGCGCATACGCGCCCAACACCATCCTAAGCGACAGGTAAAACCTACGCGTCAACTTTCTACTGTTGGAAGTTCTTCTGACAAGGCAGCCATGCTGCCCTCTCCCGCAGCGCCAATTCTTACCAACGCGCTAGCGCTTTGCAACACGCCAACGTATATCAACGCGCCAGCACTTACCGGCGCACCAGCACTTACCGGCGCACCAGCACTTACCGGCGCACCAGCACTTACCGGCGCACCAGCCTTCTCCTGCATCCGCAAGGATATGCGGGCACGCCCGCGCGCCCATATGATTCCTCTATGGGGAATTTTCTCCTGCACGCGCGCGCGCTCCCTTAGGTTGGCACAGACGTGGGAGATAACTCTCCCACACGCCTGTGTACACCTTCACCTATTCTCACCAGAGACAGGCGAAATAGGAAGAGACGTTATCATTTTCGCTCTTTCTCGCCTTCTGTCTCTCACCGAGACTTCCTGCCTCGAGATTATATACACTCGGGGCAACAATCTGAGAAGAACGATCCCTCTCGTCATCGTTCTGCCTCGCTGTCGTCGTCGTGCGAGGGATCATCTAAGAAAACAGGAGAGAGGCCAAGGGCAAAGCACGTCCTAACCTCGAACCCTCTTCTTTGCATATTAGTTGGAGGGTCTCCGTCTGCTCTAGAAAAAGTCAGATAGAGCGCTTCTCCTTGCTTTTCTCTCTAGCTTCAGAGAGATCGCTCTCGCCTTTGAATTAGCGATCTCTGACCCTTTGGGATCTCGTGACAAGGAAACCTCGGTTTCCTGGTGCGCTGTCCCTTCGTTTACTCACAGCTAGTTGCTGAAACCTTGGGTTTTCGTGCATTTAGTCTCGCTGACACTTCGGTGTCTCGTGACAAGGGAGACTAACGTTTTCCCGTTGTTCTAGCCCTTCGGGTTCTCGCAACACAAAATCTAGGGGCACGTACGTGCACGCTGAACCCTCGGGGTCTCGCAACACGACCTCTAGGGGCACGCACGATCACGCTGAACCTTCGGGTTCTCGAGACACAAGTCATCAAGAGCGTTACTCTTATGTCAGAGAGTCTTTGGACTCTTGTTACGCGGAGTGTTCGCGTATGCCCATCCAACACTACGCCCATAACGATCAGGAGTTTTACTCTTATGGCAGAGTCTGCAGACCCCAGTCACGCAGGTGTTCGCACACAATTAGCGCTACACACGCAAATCTCCGATCATACACTCGCGGGGTCAATCCCTCGCTCCCGTGTTTCAGACAGGACAACCTCCCTAATTCCTTTGCTCCCTATTGAGTTAAGGATTTCGAGTCTCTCGGAAACCTCGAAAGATGATGCAGGGGTTCGCCCCCTTCTTCTCTTCGGTTGAGAGCAGAAGAGAAGAGTCATGTGGCAGCTCAACTTATTGGGAAACTCAGATTGCTGAAAGGAGGTTCGCCTCCAGCGATTAGAGATCCTTCCCTTACGAGGGAGTGATAACCTTCCTCGGAATCGGACTGCGTGAAAGATCTTTCCCCTTCCGAGGGAAAGCTTCCCCACTTCAGACAGTCAGCAACCTTCCCTCCTTCGTAAGGAGTTGCAAACAGCTCAATGAGTTTTACCTCTGCTATCTCGTCCCCGAAGACTGTGCTTTCTCCCCTGGGGCTGGGGAAAAGAAGTCTACGGCTTATGCCTCCTTCGGGGGGATCTTCTCCCTGGGAGTATGCTGGGCTCAGGCGATGTCCTTTTTTGGGAGGACTTCCCTCTCGTTCACGAGAGGAGATTTTTTCGCCTACGTTTTTTCCGTAAACTGGGAGAAAACTTGCCTTAGGCGATGCCCTCCTTCAGAAGATCCTCTCTCTCGTTCGCGCGAGAGAGATTGTTACGCCTTCGCTTTTTTCCCATAGAACTGGGGGAAAGCTTGTCTTAGGCAATGTTCTCCTTCGGGAGAACTTCTCTCTCGTTCGCGAGAGAGAGATTATTACGCCTTCGCTTCTTTTCCCATAGAACGGGGGGAAAGCTTGTCTTAGGCAATGTTCTCCTTCGGGAGAACTTCTCTCGCGTTCGCGAGAGAGATTATTAAGCCTATGCTTTTTTCCCCACGAATTGCAAGAAAGCTTGTCTTAGGCCAAGTTCCCCTTCGGGAGGACTCCTTTCTCGTTCACGAGAGGGAGTTTTTACGCCTACGTTTTTTCCCTAGAACTAGGAGAAAACTTGTCTTAACGACGTCCTCCTTCGGGAGAACTTCTCTCTCGTCCGCGAGAGAGAGATTATTACGCCTATGCTTTTTTCCCATAGATCTCGAGAAGTTTGCCTTAGACGATGTCCTCCTTCGGGAGGACTTCTCCCTCGTTCGCGAGAGAGAAATTAGTAAACCTACGCGTTTCCCCATAGAGAGGGGGGAAATCTTGCCTTTGGCAATCCTTCCTTCGGGAAAACTTTTCCCTCGTTGAGAGAGAAAAGTTAATACGCTCACGCTTTTCCCCATAGGGCAGGGAGAAAGCTTGTTTTAGGCGATCTCAGGGAGAACCTTCCTACCTTCACGAGAGAAACTTGTAGGAGTTTACTGATCTACGGTCCTCCCTTTTACGCCTTTTGGTTCTCCTCCAGGGGCGGAGCGAGAGCCTTGTATTAAGTGACATTCTCCTTCGGGAGAACAAATCTACCCTGCGGAGGAGTTATTTTCATCCCTGACGTTCTCCCCCTCATGCTGGTAGGAGACGTCTTTTTGATCCTTCTGGTTCCCCTCACGTTGACCCCTCGGGGTCTTGTGACGATCACCCTTTCGCCGGGTGTGATCGGGAGCCTTTAAACTTTCGTCATGTTTATCCTACGGGTTCTCATGACCTTAGGAGTCCTTCGGGCCTCTGTCGCGTTGGACTTTCGAGTTCACACGACTTGGAACCTTCGAGTTTCAGTTATGCGTGTAGTTGGGCTCTGCTAACAATTAGCACAGAGTGTCCGTGCACGCGCGTAATTAGCGCTATGCACGCAATCATCGTCATTAAGAGTTTACTCTTATGACAGAGCCTTCCGACTCTCGTCAGCGGTCTTCGCCATTACCTCCAGACACTCCGGCTTCTACCATTCTTCCCCTTTCGATAAGAAAGATACGAGGGGTAAGATATAAGGTTTGTCTGCTACTCGCATCTCCACTTTTTCCTGTAATAACACGCGAGGAATTATCGCAGCCTGAGGATTCCTCGTGAGTGCTGCTGTCAAGGGACTTAGAATCCTTCTATTTAAGGACTCTAAGAACTTTGTGTTATATCTCATGCCTCGGCGATTTGCATCTGTCTCCTTGACCCGTTGTCTCTCCAGCCTTAGACAGGCTATGTTTTGACAGTCTGGGGTTTGAGTCCTGCCCAGACTCTTTAGAGCCTTCAGTGCCTACAACCTTACCATCCTTGTAAGCTAAGGTTTGGGGGAGCCTATAGTTCTATCCCCTGTGCATTTAACTCTCTCTCAAATGTACCTGGTGAAGCCAGTGGAGAAAGTGTGGAGGTTTCCCCAGTGTCAGGGAGCCTGGTGTTTTCACTAATGAAGTCCAAGGGTGGCAAGTTTGGTAATGTAGCCCCCACTCTGATAGGTAAGGTGCTAGAGTTGGGAGCAGTAACCTCATTGGCTGGATCAATAAAGGTAGCCATACAGATGCCGAAGAATTGTGCAATTTACTGGGTGCAACTCCAATTTTAAAGGGGGGGGGATCTTATGTTTCATTCCTTCCCCAAACATGAAGAAACAAAGAGCAAATCGGTTAGCACTTGTAAGAGAGAGAGTAACATTAATATAGATCATGGCAGGCTATGCAGCTTGCAGTTTGAAGTATCGGCATATACAAGAAATCTCTAGACCTAATTGTACTGTAGGTCTTGGACGAATGCAATACAGTTGGCCCTCAATATTCGCAGGTTTTATCTATCTACTGTATGTTTGGTGATTCCTGATACAGTAAAACCGAATAACTTATTAAATAAAAAAATTGCCTTTTCACAGTTTTGCGATAAGTACTCTCACGAGCTAACTTTTTGAAACTGACTGCACAAAGCAAATCAGTCCAATCTTACAGCTAACACATGTAAACTATTTTGCAGTAAACCCTTTGCATAGTAATACTCATACAGTAATAAAAATTATTTAAAGAAGTTCATTCATAAAATATGTTTTAAGTAATACCGTATTTGATACATAATATATAGTGGTGATGAAAAATATAAAGTATGCATTACAGTTAAAAGAATCTCTCTCTCTCTCTCTCTCTCTCTCTCTCTCTCTCATATATATTTATATATATTTTTGGGCTCAGGCTATGTCGTCCTGATGGCAGGTTCCTTTAGTAGCTTCCTTAGGGTATATATGACTACAGTGGATATTCCCAGAGAATTAAACTAAAGGTTTCCAGAATTCTAACTTTAGGCGCGAGTACCCTTAAGGTTTCCCTTTAGGATATCGTATAACAAGGGACGTATTCTTGACACGCCACATAGCTATCTGCACCCCACATAGCGTTTACGCTTCGAGGGGGAAGTTGGTGGCAAGATATGGGAGGAGTCGTTACAAAGTTCTCCTCCTCCGTTACTGTTATAGGTACTAGAGTGACGTCATAAGCGACGCCATCTTGGCTGACGTCATCACCGCCCGCGAACTCCATTCCTTTCGTAGTAGCGTCTTTGACCAGGTGTTTTTTCCCAGTGGTTTCGCTATTTACTGTCAGCATGTCCCAATCTTCAACTTCTTCTGTCTCTGGAAAGTTGAGTACCTTATTCTTATACTGTATAAATTAGCTCTGGCCGTAAAGTGACGCTTTTTTATCTTAAAATACTGTGTTTTGTGGCGGAGCTATTGCCTAACCGGAGGCATCCCTGACGCTGTTGTTTGCATCGCATGCTTTATTTAGTTATCCAGAACAACTGTCCCAGTTTCTTAACTAATTATCAGTATTAGTTATTTAGTCTTCATTGCTAGGAATTAGTTATATTATGCCGATAGTATTCTTTCATTTCGGCGAGTGTAGGTAGCCGATTTTATGATGCTAGAGATGCTAGCCTAGTCGCCTAGGCATGCTCGCCTAGGCATTTTGGTTTACTTTCATGCATGATATAATAAGTGTTCCTGGTGTTAATTTATTGAATGAAGATATTAGGCAATTATACATATAAGATTCAGTGATTGCACATGGGTTTTTCCTCCTTCTAGAGAGTATACAAGGGGTTTTGATGATCTTGGTAGTCGATTCCTCTGCCCCTAACCTAACGGCTTAGGGGTTTTTGTATACTTTCACACCTCCCCGGTTACCTTTACTCATAAGGTAGTCTCTCCTCCCTCTTAGGCAGCCTAGGCTACATCCTAGCCCTCCTTTCCTTGAATCGTGATTCGGGTGAGGTTAGGCTAGGATTTTTTTTCCCTGCCCAGAGCCATAGTACATGAGCTTTGAGTTAGGGTCAGAACCTCGGGGTACCAGTCGTTTGCCCCCAGCTACCCCATTAGGTGATTGAATTCTCCTTTTGGTCCCCGCTGGACAGCAAAGGAGGGGGGGGGGTGCTCTGCCCTCCACCCTAGGCCACGCCTGGAAGGGTTACGACCCTTCCTCCCTGTGGCCTAGCGACTTGTCCTGCGCCTGCCTACTCTGGGCTGGGAGATATGCTTTCCCTAGCCTAGGTTTGGCAGGCTCAAGGATTCTGTTTCTTTATAGTTTGGGACGGCGCGTCAATGCCGTTCTCTTACTGTACTAACCCACCCTAGGCTGGAGAATGTACTCTCCCTATACCTGGGGTGGTGTCGGTACCGAAAAAGAATCCCCTTTTAGGGTGCTGGGGAAGGCTTACACCAACCCCTACACCCCTTCACAGGACCCTTTCCCCTCCCCCTCTGTTCTTTGGTGATGGCCTAGACATCACACCCCTGTCCACCGTCCTACAATTCATCGAGTACCGGCGGGTTGTGGGGTTGGCCTGGTCTTTTCGCCTGCTAGGCCAAGCCGTTTAGCTTCCCTTACATAGTTCAGCTATGGGGTAGCGTAATGGCAGGTCGATCTGCCGGCGAGAGACCTCCCTGCTATCTTAGAGTGTTCTTCGGTCCTCTCTTGGATCACCACCCGCAACCCTAGCCGACCGCCGGCTGAGCTGCGGCTGGATGGAAGCCTGATCATAAAATGTTCTTCCTTCCATTTGACCCCTCCTTCTCGAGGAAGGCGAGGTTATGGTAGTGAGCTGCCGCCCTCCCCTCTCCTTCCCTCTTTGCTTTCTCTATCTCAATCAAGTGCCGGTCCATTGTTGCACAACTCTGCCGGCAACAGCCGACAGTGTAGCGTAGGTCTCCTCCCAGTCACATGGATCGATGACACGGTAGGGGTACCTACAGCCGGTTGCCTGCCGGCCGGCGGCAGTTGCCGGCATGTCGGTGGTCTGCCAACAATACTTGAGGTTGTCTCCCTTTCCCCGCCACATAGACTGATGGCTGGAATGGGTTACCCTCAACCGGTGACACGCCGGCGTCCGGCGTGCCTCCGATGTGCCGGCAGGCTGCCGGCTCCACATATTTCATATTACGACAGTGGACTGTCCTCTTTCACTAACCCTGTCTGTTGTATGGCTGTATACGGTAGCCAGTACATCTGTGATATAGTACATACCCTAGACAGAAAACTATGGTGTATAGTTATGCAATAGATAATTTTCTAGCATACTCTGTGCATCCATGAGCAATCCCTTGCCGGGACCTACTTGAATTGGGGATAATTATTTTCTCCTTTTCCCAATGCTGAATGATCATCAGCTCTCTCCCTTTCACCGCTACTAATACCTCGGAGGAAGTGCTAGCTACGCTACTCTATCCCTACGGGATAGTTTCCCCCTTAGGGCCTACCTGAACGGAACCCCTAGAGTTAGTAATGGAGAAAGGTCACGGCAATTGGCTGGGTGGGATTCACAAGTATGTCTTTCCTGCTTCATTTCCAGCTTACCTATCCTAAGCTTACACATGGAAAGGAATCTTATATTATAATTAAGATTACATTAAGATTAATCTAGTATTATTCTAAGTATCATTATAGACTCTCACATATTCATGTACCCCTTTCTTTTTTTACAGGAGGAGTACATCCGGTGTGAGAGTGCCTTCTGCAGCGTTAGGCGCCGTGATTTCTATGGCCACCTGGTGTGCCGAACCCACGCCAACTGCTCCGTCACCCAGGGATCTCTTAGGTACTGGGATCCGCAGGTTTGTACTACTTGCAAAGACCTCCATGCGGCGTTCGAGGCTCCCCCGTCTGCGGAGTCAAGGGACATCGCTCGTGGGAAACTGCGCAAGTGGGTGCGTGGTTTCCAAAAGAACGCCACGGGGCCCTATCTTCCCAGCAAGAAGATGAGAGCTATGCTCTTTCCTAAGGCATCTGCGGATAATGTCATCCCCAAACCAGAGATCCCTATCGTCCAACTGACGGTCGACCCAGATGTTTCGGACGCGCTTCAGGACATCCATCTCGACGATGATGAAAGGATGTCAGAGGTATCGGATATCACCAAGAGGACCCTGATGGCCCAGGGCCAAGAAGAAGGTGCCGCCGCGCCCTCCGTCGCTTCCGTAGTCATCTCGGAACCAGTCCCCTCTACATCGTCTACTCCTATGCCCACAAGAGCGGACGACTCCATGGACAATTTTCAGGCCATGATGGCAATCCTCGAGGAGAGGTTCCGCAAGAGGGATGAAGATTTCAAGAAAGAAATCCTCCTCTTGTCGAAGCAACGTGAGCCTCAGAGGAGGATGAACGTGAAGGACCTTCCTACCTGCTCCATGACTTACCCATGGAGGCATGCCGAGCACATGCCTATGCGGCAGGATTTTCGTCAATGACAAGCTAGGTGCCGTCCCCCTAGAAGAGGTGGAATTCTGGCCTAGCTTTGAGGCACACCCAGACTGCTACATCCGCCTCAAGTTAGAACCTGTTTCTAAGGAAGAAACCGAGCCGAAAGAGGTCATTGTGTTTGACCACACTAAGGCTCAATCACTGCTAGCTGGCTGTTTGAAGGACAAAGGCTACACCAACTTGAAGGTGCCGGCCCTTAGCAAGAAACACCCGTCCTTTCTTGCTCCAAACACCATGGTCTTCCCCTTCGTGGAGAAGTCTCTTCTAGCTGTACTGAAGGCGGTAGAGGAAGGGAAACCCTGCCCTACATTGGAGGAATGTAGGCCCCTCTCCCTTGCCCTACCCCCGGATGACAAAAACTGGAAGGACATCCAGTTAACGTTCTCCGTGGGAAAGTTGGAGGCCGACATTGCTGGACGACAGTTCAGTGAGAACCTCCCCAAGCTCTCCGAGTATCTCCTTCGTCGGGAGCAGGACACAAAAGAGAGGCTGGCCGCCTCCCTTTCCCTCCAGGTGATTATGGAGACGATGGCTGGGGAACACAGGACCCCAGGCGTCTACATAGTCTTAGCCAAGACCCACCTAGCTACTCTGACGAAAGATTTCTATAGCTTCGTCAGGGCACGTAGGGCCTGCAGAGAGTTCGTGTTTGCGTCTGCCGCAGTAAAACACGAACCAAGGAAGCTGATTTCCTCCAACATTTGGGGGAAAGATCTCTTCCCCAATGACTTGGTGAAAGAGATTGTTGACAAGGCCGCCACGTAGAATAGGAACCTTCTCCAAAAGTGGGGCATGTCAGCAAAGAGGAAATCTTCTCCGGATGAGGGACCCCAAACAAAGAAGAAATCCAAGAAGCCGAGACCACAGCCTCGTCAGGCTAAACACCAGCTTCCTGCAACCGCTGCTCCTCAGTTGGTGGCTCAGCCCCAACAAACCTTCCAACTGGTACCCCAGCCGGTGGTGACTCAGTCACCAGCCTTCACACCCGCCTACGAGAGGCAGTCGACTACCTTTCATCCCAGAGGAAGAGGCACCGGCAGAGACTCCTCTAGACGTCCCTCCAGAGGGAGAGGGGGCAGGGGAGCAGGCGATCGAGGAGGTAAACCCTCCGGCAACCAGAAGCAATGAGATGCTTCCGGGGGGAGGAAGACTCCGCCTCTTCCAGGATCGTTGGACCTTCGATCCTTGGGCTCACAGCATCATCAAGAACGGACTAGGCTGGAGCTGGGAAACACCACCACCAATTTTCCACCGATTCTTCCAACACTCCACACCCGTTCTGGAAGAATGCGTCCAAAAACTCTTGAACAAGAAGGTGATAAAGAGGGCAAAGTCCATCAGGTTCCAAGGAAGACTATTCTGTGTTCCCAAGAAAGACTCCGACAAACTCAGTCATTCTGGACTTGTCCCCTCTCAACAAGTTCATCGTGAACGACAAGTTCAAAATGCTTACTCTTCAGCACATAAGAGCCCTACTGCCTCAAAAGGCATATACAGTCAAGATAGACATGGCGGATGCCTACTGGCACATTCCAATGAATCGCCAGACCTACTCCTACCTAGTATTCAGGCTTCAAAGAAGACAGTACGCCTTCAGAGCCATGCCCTTCGGGCTATACATAGCCCCAAGGATCTTCACGAAGCTCGCAGAGACAATCATTCAACAACTACGCCTACAAGGCGTCCAGGTGATGGCTTACCTGGACGATTGGCTGTTGTGGGCAGCATCAGAAGAAGAATGCCTGCAAGCTTCCACAAAGGTGATCCAATTCTTGGAACATTTGGGCTTCAAGATAAACACCAAAAAGTCTCTACTTTCTCCAGCTCAGAAGTTCCAATGGCTAGGCATCCATTGGGACCTCCAGTCACATCGTCTTTCCATTCCACTGAAGAAGAGAAAGGAAATAGCAAGATCTGTCAAGAGACTTCTCAAATCCAAACGGATTTCAAGACTACAACAGGAACGGGTGCTCGGCTCCCTCCAGTTTGCTTTAGTGACTGACCCAGTGCTAAGATACGCATCAAACGCTCGAAGAGATCTCAAGAGACCTCTGCTGACTCGGCTACGATCACTCCTCAAGCCCAAAGAATCTGAAAAGGTCGGTACCTCTTCAACTACCTCCACCCTCGGTCGTCATCCATACTGCACTGTAATTTTTCAGTGGCTACTTTCTGCTTGGTAAGGGTAGAAGAGACTCGTTAGCTATGGTAAGCAGCTCTTCTAGGAGAAGGCCACTCCAAAATTGAACCATTGTACTCTAGTCTTGGTTAGTGTCATAGCCTTTGTACCATGGCCTTCCACTGTCTTGTGGGTTAGCTCGCTTGCTTGTGGGTACACTCGGGCACACGATTCTATCTAATTTCTCTTCCTCTTGTTTTTTAAAGTTTTTATAGTTTATATAGTAAATATTTATTATGTTATTGTTCTTAAAATATTTTATTTTTCTTTGTTTCCTTTCCTCACTGGGCTATTTTCCCTGTTGGGTCCCCTGGGTTTAAAGCATCCTGCTTTTCCAACTAGAGTTGTAGCTTAGCAAGTAATAATGATAATAACAATACAGAACAGTAAGGGGATGATGACGACTTGGTAAATTTTACCTTAGCACAATACTGTACTGTAACCTTACTGTGTCCAGTATGTAGTGTACATGTGTGCAAATGTACTGTACACTGTTCATATGATTATAAACTGTCGTAGAAACCAAATTGAAACTATACTAGGCAGTATTCACTGTGTTAATCATCAGCTCGGGCACCCGCTTGTGGCAAGGGGCAGTGGCTTTTTAGGTTAGGAGTTAGCCCACCCTACTGTAGTATTTATTCATGAAAATTCCCTTATCGCACCTTTGTCTTTAACCTATCGCAAATTACGAGGCTTCACTGTATAAATAGGATTCTAAATTTTGAATATTAAATGCATTATTATTGGATACAGTAAAGTGAAACAGTATTTTAATCAAAATCGGGTTTATTTCAAGTATAGATGTAATTTTGTATCAGTAAATGGATATACACTGTACAGAGAGAGATAGGACCAGCTGATTGTAGAGATAGGTAGTGGTGCACAGCGTTCCCAGTGTAAAGGAGCACAGGATATTTGAAATCACTGTGAAGCATGCTATTTTATTGCGAACAAATTTTTTTTTGATAGTTATTGCGTTGTTCTCTGCGCAAAAAACTGAAACTGTGAAGCAAGAACTTGCGATTCACAAATGCCGACTGTACTACAAAATTTGATAAGGCCAGGATCGGCCTATTCCAGCTGGACTGAGATGTTCAACCGAACTTTCATCTTCGTTTGAATCTTCTTAAGCTTGACCTGGGTGTGTGTGGCTCCCCAGGGATCCATCTCTGTTGGGGCGTGGGACTGCCATTGTATAACGGCCACAGTTGCTATGTCCGCCACTGTGTCTTCTCTGCTGCAGGCCCTGTGGGAAAGAGATTTGCCTCAGCAATATGAGATCATCAAAAAATGTAGCCAACCGGATACAGCTCTTGGCTAATGTTGATTTAGCAGTTTAATCAAAATCAGGTTTATTTCAAGTATAGATGTAATTTTTTATCAGTAAATGGAATTACACTGTACAGAGAAAGCTAAGACTTGGAGGGGTGTGGCTCCCCGGGTATTCGTCTGTTGGGGCGTGGTACTGCCATTGTATAACGGCCACAGTTGCTATGTCCGCCACTGCGTCTTCTCTGCCGCAGGCCCTGTGGTGAAAGAGATTTGACCCGGCAATATGACAGATCAGCAAAAAATGTAGCCAACCGGATGCAGCTCTTGGCTAATGTTGATTTAGCATTCCCCAGAGCATCGAGGTCACAAAGCAGCATCTTTGTGCCTGCAGTAGTTTTGTTATCATTTGTTTTATTACCAAAGTAATTTGACTTACACAAATATTTTCTGTCGTGTGACAATGTGCAAAGTAAAACCTGCTTGCTACTGATTTATTGTACTAAGTGATATTTTGTTAAAGTGTAAATTATCTTTAGATATGTGATAAAGTATATTATTGTAAGCATTTGCATTATTTAAATTTTTGCACTTTTTAATAACTGTTGCTACCTCGAGTCTGGTCATTATTATTTATAAAATGATTAAAATCTTAAGACCTGAACTCCCAAGTGACAGCATTTTAGAGAGAATAATTTTTTGATATGTACCAGAAATAATCTACAATTAGTTGGCAATAGGAATGAAACACTGGACACAGGTAAATGCCACTCATCTCTTTTTGATTTATCCTTGGGAAAAAGATAATGATAGCAGACAATCTGAGCCAACTATGGACGATAGTTAGTTTAGAATGGTATTTGGATCCTTTAGTGGCGAAGTCTCCTTACTTTGTTGGGTTTCATGATCATAGACATGTTTAGCACACATCTGAACAACAAACTACCAGTGTATTGTTCTCCACTTGTGGACCCAGCAGTAGTAATGGAAGACTCTTCAACATTCATGGGAAGGGATGGACGTCTATGCATTTCCCGTTCTGCATAATCCATCAGGTCTTGACAAGATCAAGCTGTCAAAAAACCTTAGCGTAACACTATTCATGCCAAGGAGCCCACTGGTGGAGGGGTACCCAGACCTCCTAGATATTTTCAGAGAAGCTCCAAGAGAATTTACAGATTGGCCAAACCTTCTATGTTAGCCTCCTATGATAAAGGTTAATAAAGCACCTTGCTGCCTGCCTCTTCACGGCTGGAAGTTATCCCGCACCTGCTCCAAAAGAAGGCTTTTTGATACCGACTGCATAGCAACTTTCAGGGTAGCTCTGTTAGTCCTCTGCATTGGTCTATCAGGCAGAAGAGTCACTTTTCTGTTATAGGTGTGGTTGAAGGAACATTACTACACACAAGCCACTATAATAATACTGATCATAGACATTTTAGTTTACCTATGTAAGGAAAAGCTTCTCAGTTACATCGATAAAATGCTACCGCTCAGCTTTAAGCAAGGCCTGTCATTTAAGCCCCCCATACATGCACAGTTTTAACTGACAAGCTGACTTAGGAAATACGATTTAACTGGTTTCGTCAGGCTAGTTTGAGCGTGTAAGGGGGTATTTTGAACTGAAGGCAGGCCGGAAAGGCAATCGGATGAACTGAAGCGAATGTCGGAAATCTAGCTGTCCGTTCGCCTGCAGTCTTATCAGTGACATACCAACCATCATGCTGTCAGCACTGAAGCCCTCCGTCGCTGATGCAATTGCTGTTTCCAGAGAGGATAAGATATTTTTTCTGAAGTTCATCATTATTTACAAAGGGTACTCACCCCTTGGGAAAATAAAAAGTAAGGATTAATCTGAAACACAAAAAGCAGTAGCCTCTGATGAAAAGCCTGATGAGGATATCAAAACTATAATTTATTCACATAGTAGTATACAGTTTACATAATTCAGACCAAAAGCAGGAAACGCAAAGAACTAAAGTATATAACGATAAGCACAGAAACTTTTTTTTAAAGAAAACAAATACTAGAGTTTTTTTTTTTCAGAGGTTTCAACATTACAATGCATCTATTTTGTGCCCCTGCCATTACAAATGAAAACCAAGCGGACTAAGTTAAAAAATTTCTGATAGATACAGTATTGACAAATTTGGAATAGACCAATCGTCACTATTTTAACCGTGTTTAAGCATTTATTGCTGTTAAGGTTAAGTCTCTCTCTCTCTCTCTCTCTCTATCATGAGGCCCTTGTTTTCAAACTCAAACAGTTGGGAATGGGTAGGTCGTTTCTTAGCATTATTATTGATTTTTTAAGTAATAGATCTCAAAAAGTTGTTGTTGATGGGCACCATAGTGAGTATAGGAATGTGATATCCGGTGTTCCACAGGGTAGTGTTCTTGGCCCATTACTTTTCATACTATATATATTAGTGTGCTATTGTAGTTAACACACATTTGGGTTCTCTTCAAATGTCTTCTTTATTGTTTTATAGTTTAGAGTTGGTATGTTACATCTTCAAGTAAAGTCTAAGTAAGTTAACTTTAAAATGGTTTATTCTTTAAGAACAGTGTTAACATCTCCATCACAGGAGTATAGCTGGTTTGGTCGGATGACCATTCCGTATGACATCGTAAAGTAAACTGATACAAATATCCATATTCATGTTAAAGTTATTTCAGCACTTAATGATTTATGTAAACACCACATTAATACTGGAAGATACTCATTTCCATTCTCACAGACAACCTTTCTCACAGACTGGGTTGGTGTTTACTCTTCATGAAAAATGTTACATTGCTGAGGTTTGGTATTCGCATCCTGCTATGATATGACTACAGCACTTCTCACACTCGCTTCTACTTCCACAGTGACCTATTAGACCATGTGTTTTAAACATATAATATATAATTATTACATAAGCTCGGCCAGCTATCTCAATTTAAAAAAAAAAAAAAAAATTTAACAACACGTCAAAATATGTTTACTAGGAGTGTGACTGGATATATATATTATTTTTTTTTTAACTTTAGCCAAAGCAAATGAGGATGAATGTTCAAATAGGCACATTAAAAAAAAAATAATAATAATAATAATGCATATTAACAGATATTACCAAAGCTAAGAAAAAATGCATGATAAATACAGATCACATATATGGTACATTGCTAGCAAACAATTATATGGTCCCCAAAAAAAAATACTGATATACATATGATTCGGTAACTGTTAAAGAATAATTGTTACCTTTGTCGGAAATATAGATTATTATAATACGGTAATTAATGAAAATATTTGTTACCTTGGTAAAGATACAATTTTAGTGCACAAACACGAATTCCTGGTAGGTACACGTACCACTGTTTCGTACATATATATATATATATATTTATATATAGGGCTTATATATTTTATTAGATGCCCATAGATTCTTTATTTAAACAAATGGGGCTTATATATTTTATTAGGTGCCCATAGATTCTTTGTTTTAAATGTTTTTATTATTAAAATGTTTGTAAAAATGTTTTTAAAATGCAAATGTTCAATAGTCTCTTCAATTACATATTACTAGCGTACTAACTGCTTTTCGTACACAACACTTTTCCAAGACATTTTTACTCTTTGAGCGAATGAAGGGGCCAGTTTCAAACGGGTTTAAATTGAATTAAATAAGGAGTTTTTTTTTTTTAAACTACCGACCGTTTAAATGGGGTATCGCATAATTCGAACACGTATAATTCGGGACCCTACTGTATATATATATATATATATATATATATATATATATATATATATATATATATACTGTATATATATATATATATATATATATATATATATATATATATATATATACTGTATATATGTATATATATATATATACTTATATACATGTATACATATATATATATATATATATATATATATATATATATATATACAAATAAATATATATATATATATATATATATATATATATATATATATATACATATATACATATATATATATATATATATATATATATATATATATATATATATATATATATACATATACAGTATATATATGCATATATATATATATATATATATATATATATATATATATATATGTATATATATATATATATATATATATATATATATACATATACATATATAGTATATATATGTATATATATATGTATACATGTACATAAGTATATATATATATATATATATATATATATATATATATATATATATATATATAGATAGATAGATATACGTATATATACGTATACGTATATATGTATATATGTATATGTGTATATATATGTATATATGTATATATGTGTATATATGTATATGTATATATGTATGTATATATGTATGTATATATGTATATATATATATGTATATAAATTTCTACCTCGTACTTGGGATCGAACGCTAGCCCCTTCTAATGAAAGGCCAGGTCGAAACCAACCATGTCACGAGAGCCCATAAAAGAAATTGGAACCTGACGCTACCAGCTGTCCGAGGATTTACCTGGCGAGACATCAGTCTCTTACCAGCGAGTTTTACCCAATTTCCCGGGCCACCACGTGACACAATTGGTAGTAATTCATTCAAATTACCCCTAATGAGTCAATATGGATGAATATCAACACAACATCGTGTTCAAATAGAAATAAATTTCTACCTCATACTTGGGATCGAACGCTAGCCCCTTCTAATGAAAGGCCAGGTCGAAACCAACCATGTCACGAGAGCCCATAAAAGAAATTGGAACCTGACGCTACCAGCTGTCTGAGGATTTACCTGGCGAGACATCAGTCTCTTACCAGCGAGTTTTACCCAATTTCCCGGGCCACCACGTGACACAATTGGTAGTAATTCATTCAAATTACCCCTAATGAGTCAATATGGATAAATATCAACACAACATCGTGTTCAAATAGAAATAAATTTCTACCTCATACTTGGGATCGAACGCTAGCCCCTTCTAATGAAAGGCCAGGTCGAAACCAACCATGTCACGAGAGCCTATAAAAGAAATTGGAACCTGACGCTACCAGCTGTCTGAGGATTTACCTGGAGAGACATCAGTCTCTTACCAACGAGTTTTACCCAATTTCCCGGGCCACCACGTGACACAATTGGTAGTAATTCATTCAAATTACCCCTAATGAGTCAATATGGATGAATATCAACACAACATCGTGTTCAAATAGAAATAAATTTCTACCTCATACTTGGGATCGAACGCTAGCCCCTTCTAATGAAAGGCCAGGTCGAAACCAACCATGTCACGAGAGCCCATAAAAGAAATTGGAACCTGATGCTACCAGCTGTCTGAGGATTTACCTGGCGAGACATCAGTCTCTTACCAGCAAGTTTTACCCAATTTCCCGGGCCACCACGTGACACAATTGGTAGTAATTCATTCAAATTACCCCTAATGAGTCAATATGGATAAATATCAACACAACATCGTGTTCAAATAGAAATAAATTTCTACCTCATACTTGGGATCGAACGCTAGCCCCTTCTAATGAAAGGCCAGGTCGAAACCAACCATGTCACGAGAGCCCATAAAAGAAATTGGAACCTGACGCTACCAGCTGTCCGAGGATTTACCTGGCGAGACATCAGTCTCTTACCAGCGAGTTTTACCCAATGGTTGGTTTCGACCTGACCTTTCATTAGAAGGGGCTAGCGTTCGATCCCAAGTATGAGGTAGAAATTTATTTCTATTTGAACACAATGTTGTGTTGATATTTATCCATATTGACTCATTAGCGGTAACTTGAATGAATTGCTACCAATTGTGTCACGTGGTGGCCCGGGAAATTGGGTAAAACTCGCTGGTAAGAGACTGATGTCTCGCCAGGTAAATCCTCAGACAGCTGGTAGCGTCAGGTTCCAATTTCTTTTATGGGCTCTCGTGACATGGTTGGTTTCGACCTGGCCTTTCATTAGAAGGGGCTAGCGTTCGATCCCATGTATGAGGTAGAAATTTATATACATATATGTATAGGTAGGATACACTATGGAGCTGGAGAATAATTGTATCCTACCTTTTTTGGACTGTCGCATACATAGATGTAATAATAGTCTCAAGTTTAGTGTATACAGAAAGCCAACGAATATCTTGGCATATGTCCATTATTACTCAAACCAAGGCAACAAAGTTAAGAAATCTGTATTTACTTCTATGTTTTTAAGAGCATTTCGAGTCTGCAGCCCTGAATATATTGATGACGAAATAAATGGTATTAGAGCAATAGGTAAAAAACTAAAGTATCCTGAAATTGTGTTAGATGATGCCCTAAGAACAGCAAAAAAGACTTTTTTCGGTAATAACAGAAAAAACTACAACACACAAAATTTACTTGTACTACCTTATTGTGATTTATTTAAAGAAATTCCCCAACTGTTAAAAAACTTCAATGTAAATGTAGCATTTAAGAGTAAAAATACAATAGAAACAGCCTTAATAAAGAATTCTCCTGACATTACTAAGGGATGTGTATATCGTATTCCATGCAATGCTTGTGAAAAATACTATATTGGTCAAACTGGTAAAGCCCTAGAAAAGAGAATTGAACAACATAAGAAAAGTGTCAGGTATGCTCAAGATGATAATGCACTCTTTGCTCACGTTAGAGATAAAAATCACCCTATTAATTGGTCAGGTGCAAAGAAATTGGTTCATTCAAATAACTTAGTGGAAAGAAACATCATAGAGTCCAGTTTCATAAAAGAAACCTTTGAAAACAACTTGAATATTGGTCATGGAATGTATAAACTCGACGCCTTTATATGTAAAGAGATTTGTAAGCTATATAAAAAAAACATTAACCACTTAATGTAGAATTGAATGTATTGTGAATAATTAACGTCGCTGTGAAATTAATATTTAGACCTAAGCTACCATTCATTAAAGGAAACAATTATTTTATATAGTATGCATAAGTATAGTGGCACTATATAGTGTTATGCTAGATATAAGTATTGATATATACATGATTATATGTTTATGATATTAATGTTGTATACATATAAGTGTATATATGCATATGTATGTATGTGTAGGTGTATATATATGTATATATGTATGTGTATATGTATGTATATATGTATGTATGTATATGTATGTGTATATATATGTATATATGTATATGTATGTGTATCTGTATGTATATATATATTTGTATGTTTGTGTATGTTTTGCTTATGTATTTATATAGATAAGGCTACCGTATTGTCATATAAATAAACTGTACTGAAAGTAAAAAAAGAAGAAAACAAGCATATACCCGCCACTAGAAATGACCCTTTTTAGCAGGTGTCTAATGAGCTTGGGGACTCCTCCTACTCAACACCTGACCCAGGTAGTTGGTAAGGGAGTGTCATTGTTCTCTAATAAATCTCTATATGTATGTTCGTACGTTTACTTTCCCTATAAATTGTAAAGAAACCTCTCTCAATAAATCAGTCCTCTGAGGAAGTATCACGAAACTAGTCAGGACTTAAGTGTATTTTTCGTATTTTCATTTTCCCTGTGGCTCTTCTGCATATATATATATATATATATATATATATATATATATATATATATATATATATATATATATATATATATATATATATATATATATATATACATAGTATATGCATACATTAAGTTCTACACTGGCTCCTCATGTTGTTTCTATTTCATTGTATAAAGAATTTACTGGATTTAGTTTTCTTGCCACAGAACCATTGTTTACATCATTTACTTTGGTGGTTTTTTTTCCTGGATGTCAGCACCCTAGATAGGCAGATTAGCAGAGTCTCCAGATGCTTGTGCGGAAGAGATGTTGCCATGGTGCTGGCTGGGTGTCAAGTGAAGTTAGACGGAGGTCACTTCTGAATAGTGTGTGGGCAAACTTGTTGCCTGGCAAGTCTGTCAGTTCAGGTGACCTGTCCGTTAAAACTGTGCGTGTATGGG
>NC_090731.1:92776656-92791656 GCF_036898095.1 Palaemon carinicauda
TTGCAGGTGCAACAATTCCTCCACAGTCAACTCGGTAGAATGGCTTTCTACAAGCTCATCAATATCATCCTTGTCGACCTCAAGCCCCAAACTCCTGCCCATGACAACAATTTCCTCAACGACATCAGTGTCATCAGAAATTACAGGGGTAGCAGTGCTTGGACCCGCCTCTGGTTGGAAACCTTCAAACTCCCTCTCTGTGACACATGATGGCCACAGCTTACGCCAGGCAGAGTTCAATGTCCTATAGGTCACACCTCGCCAAGCTTGGTCAATCATGTTAACAGAGTTGAGGATGCTGAAGTGTTCCTTCCAGAATTCCTTTAGGGTCAACTTCGTGTCACTGGTCACTTCAAAACACTTTCTGAAAAGGGCCTTGGTATAGAGTTTTTTGAAGTTTGAAATGACCTGTTGGTCCATGGGCTGGAGTATGGGAGTAGTATTGGGGGGCAAGAATTTGATTTTGATAAAGCTGTATTCTTCTTTCAAGTCATCCTCGAGACCTGGAGGATGTGCAGGAGCATTGTCCATAACCAGAAGACATTTCATTGGCAAGCTCTTTTCAATGAGGTAAGCCTTAACCTGGGGGGCAAACACTTCGTTTATCCACTCAGTAAAGAATTGTCTTGTGACCCAAGATTTAGTGTTCGAGCGCCACATAACTGGTAGTGCACTTTTACAAATATTATTTCGTTTGAACACCCGGGGGTTGTCCGAGTGGTACACTAACAAGGGTTTGATCTTGCAATCGCCACTTGCATTTGCACACAGCAACAATGTTAGCCTATCTTTCATTGGCTTGTGACCTGGCATCTTCGTCTCGTCCTTGGTAATGTACGTATTGGCTGGCATTTTCTTCCAAAATAACCCAGTCTCATCACAATTAAAGACTTGTTGTGCGATCAAATTTTGTTCATTTATGTACCGATCGAATTCCCCCACGTATTTATCGGCTGCAATTTGATCCGAACTAGCTGCCTCCCCATGCCTAGTAACACGATGAATACCTGTTCTATTACGAAACTTTTCAAACCAACCCCTGCTCGCTTTAAATGTAAATGAATCACTTTCACTGGTACTCGGACTTTTCTTCACTAATTCTTCATAGATATGCAACGCTTTTTCACAAATGAACGCTTCACTAACACTTTCCCCGGCCAACTGTTTTTCTTTAATAAATATTAAAAGCAACTTTTCCATCTCCTCAATCACTTGTGGCCTTTGCTTAGTTACCGCCGTAACTCCCGTTGCAACATTCGCCTTCTTAATCATTTCTTTATGCTTTAAAAACGTAGAAATGGTCGACTTCGCCATTCCGTATTCTACCGCTAAATCGGACACTCGTACACCATTCTCATATTTCGCTATAATTTCCTTCTTCAACTCGATCGTTGTTCGCACTGTTTTCCTCTTCTCCTTCCCCTTAACACTCATTACTTTCTTGGGACTCATTATGAAAGCTAAAAAAGCAATTAAAAGCACTGAAAATCACTAAATCACAACGAATGCTGATCGCGCGTTGTCTGAGTGACGCTCTCGAGAGAACTGATGCTTCCCGAACAAGCGAGAGTGGCCGAGATGGCGCGATCATCACAAAGCCCATGCGGTCGTCACGTGTTCGGCTGGTCGAGTACCGAATTTTTGGTCGAGCACCGCAGCAAAAATTTCTCGAAAATTTTGGTCGAACTCCGAATTGTTCGAGTATAGAGTCGTTCGACTACCGAGGTATCACTGTACAGTACTGTACTGTATGTTGATTTGTTTATTACCAATGTTTTAGTTTACGTATTTTTCTTAGGACTTCCAAATGAAATGTTTTTCTTTATGACGCCGCCTGAAACGACGGCGTGTACGCTCAGTAAACAACCACGCTCAGAACAAACAAGGCATTTAACGCGCATGATGATAGTGATAAATAATGATACAGTACATACAGTATTTACAGTAAAAGCATTTACAAAATATGTTACCTTACAAATATAAATTATACAGTATTGTACGTAGCAAAGCAGGAAAACAATTTACGAGAGAGAGAGAGAGAGAGAGAGAGAGAGAGAGAGAGAGATTGTTTTACGTACGTAAATGTAAATTTTAAACAAAAAAAATATGATAGGTTACAACATGTAGACTTTTAAAACCTTCCCTTTAACTTAATGCATACAGTACGTACATTACTAAACTATAAAACAGGCAGTAAGAATATTAAAGTAAAAAATAAAGATTGTTACTGTACTCGCCACGAAAGAAGTTGAAGAAAAACTTGAATGGTGATGGCGATGAATTTGCTGCACAGTAGAAATGATGATGATGAAGCTGATGATGTGTTCTACTGTGCAGCCAATGATAGTATTTTACGTCTCTTCAGACGGAGGTGTCTTTTCCTGGGACACCTCTTCAACTTCTTCCTGAGAAACTTCAATTTCTTCCGAAGGCGTACTAGCAGGAGGAACTGGCTCTTTTTTGCGAGGCTGGAAGAACATTGTGATCGGAAGTTGTTGCCGCTGCTTCTTTTTTCGATCCAAGAGCATTTTGTAGGGAGTCATTATGTCATCAACCTTGTTGCAGAATTGCATCGAGCGAACCATATCCTCGTCCCACTCTTGCAACATTTCTTTCAACTCCTTCGCGTGGTTGCAGGCCTTGGCAAGCCGTTCTAATGTTAAGCCCGTTTCTTCGACATTTTCTTGGGTCTCTTCCTGGGTATCACTCTCTTCCTCACTTGCCGATTTCGTCAGGTCTTCGAGGTCTGCGTCAGTTAGGGGCTGGGAATGGCAGTCCAACAACTCGTCGACGTCTTCAGTCGTCATGTCGCCAAACCCGTCACCTCCAATTATGGCAGCCAACTGCACAGATTTCCGTATTGCAGAGTGTTGGATTTCCGACGGAGTAAATCCCTTGTCGTCGTAAACAATATCGGGCCACAACTTCTTCCAGCTCGCATTCACGGTTGCAGGTTTCATCTCTTGAAGTGCCTTCTGAATATTCTGCAGGCACGTGGCTATGGTGTACTGCCGCCAGTACGCCTTCAAGTTAAAATCTTCATCCTCGTCATCTTGGGCAGCATCCACACACGCAACGAGGTCCGCCAAGGTATTCTTCGTGTAGAGGGCCTTGAACGCCCTGATAAACCCCTGGTCCATTGGTTGAATTAATGACGTGGTGTTGGGTGGCAGGAACTCAACCTGAATGCCCTCATGCGACAGGTCAGTTGTGTGTGCACCAGCGTTATCCATAAGGAGAAGGATCTTGAATGGTAAGCCCTTCTCTAAGAGATATTTACTGACTTGCGGGATAAAACACTGGTGGAACCAGTTGGAGGTCAGCATCTTCGTAATCCATGCTTTTTGATTATGCATCCAGTACACGGGAAGGAGATTCTTATTTTTATTTTTCAAAGCGCGAGGATTTTTCGACTTATAAATAAGCCCCGGCTTTAACAAAAATCCAGCAGCATTGCCACACATCACGAGGGTAACGCGATCCTTGAATGCCTTAAAGCCAGAGGCTTTAGCTTCCTCTTTGAACAGGAAAGTTCGCGACGGCATTCTCTTCCAAAGACTTGTTCCGGCTTGTATCCACCTTCGGCGATAATATTCTTGAACGTCTGGTTCACGTAAGTTTCAGCAGCGGCAGTGTCAGCGGAAGCAGACTCCCCATGCAGGGAAACGCTTTTCAGGGCGAAGCGTTTCTGAAACTTCGCGAACCATCCTTTGCTTGCGGAAAAACGTTTCTGAGGCTGGGAATCAGTGGATATCCCTGGTTGAGGATCATCTGCATCATCATCATCTTCAGCATGGTTGCCGTCGTCGTCTTTAGGTTCCTTTGCAGCAAAATTCTCATATAAACTCAAAGCCTTTGTTTGGATGGTGTTCGTATCCAACGCTATGTTCTTCTTCCGGCAGTCGGCAATCCACACAGCTAAAGCACCTTCCATGCGTACGATCGTTTTATTACGCGTTGTAACGACTCGCTTCGCTGATCTGCTAAAGGTGATTGCAGCCGTCTTTCTAATGTTCGCCTCGTCCTTTTTGATATAGCGAACGGTGGATTCGTTGATGCCAAAATGGCGGTCGGCGGTCGGCGGCCGCGTAACTTCTACCATCTTTTAACATGTCGAGAAGCGTAACCTTCTCAGCTATCGTCATCATCCTTCGGTGGCGTTTAGGCTCACTACCAGCCTTAAGAGAAGCAGAACGCTTGGGAGCCATTACAGTAGGATTTACGTACAGTACTGTAACAAAAAGTTCAACTTAAAAAGGTCGCACACAGCACAGATTAAACTTCACAAACTTAAGAACGTCTACTCAGCGATACGCGGTAACAGAGAGTGAACGATCCAGCCCCGCGAGAACTTTGATGCTGCGGGTAGAAGATGCGGGCAAAACACCAATCACAGGCTAGATAACAAAACTTGAGTTCTGATTCGTCATCTATCAGCGCTTGAACCAATCACAACCCGTCTTACAGTACTATGATGCGTTGGTTACCTACTCATAGAAGATGCCCCTCGCATACTGAACGTACGTAGATTAAGTACAATACCGTAATAATAATAAATAATGATAATAATACTGTACAGTAATAATAATAATAATAATGATAATAATAATAATAATAATAATGATAATAATAATAACAATAATAATTTTATTAACAACAACAACAATAATAATAATAATAATAATAATAATAATAATAATAATAATAATAATACACACTTTACGTACGCTATTTTACGCCTCTCTCTCTCTCTCTCTCTCTCTCTCTCTCTCTCTCTCTCTCTCTCTCTCTCTCTCTCTCTCTCTCTCTCTCTCTCTCTCGTACGCTTATTCGAAATGTGATTTTAGCAACAAAGAATATTATTGGATGCAGTACTGTACTACGTACGTATACATACAAAAGATTCATGGAAAAGAAGCACATCCATTACAGTACACACCATTCTAATATGGTATGACTGCATCTGATTTGCGTTTCATGTTCGATTTAATTTTACTACGTACTGAATTATCGTATGATCACATTCTCTTTTCGTGTTTTATTTCTTTCTGTGCTGAATTATATATCATATGTAATGCAATGAACAATCAGTAAGAGCAGATATTACTAATTACAGTATTAATGGAATTACAGGTAACAAAATATCGTATTTGGGGGTCTTCAGATTTCGCGGTATTTTCAAATTTTCCGGAAAATCCGCGATATGTATATATATATGGGTTATGGAAAAACCCCGCGAAGTGGTGAATCCGCGATTGTCGAACCGCGAAGTAGCGAGGGTTCACTGTACTCCCTGTTAACACAAGAGAGAGTAATGTTTTAAACACTGAGATTTCGTTAACGACTGCTGGCAAACCCTTTACAGCTTCGCCCGCAAGTCATTTAAAATTGAAATCTGCTAAAACTCCTGCTGATACAAGATGTTTTTCAGGTTCACCACGACCACGGCTCTTCCTATGGGCATGGGTCAGGTATCTCCTGCTGCTTCGAAGCAGAGATTCAGTGCACCCTCTACTTTGATTTTAGCTTAAGATACATTTGTTCATCCTCGTCCAGTGTCGTCTGTTGTTACCTCGACCACTGTTCTAGTACCTCGGAGGTGGCACAAGAAGAGGAAACGTGGGTGGTATTCCTCTCCTAGTTCCTCCTCCTCTCTCTCCTCCTTTTCGTCTTCATCTTCTGACTCTGATTCTTCTCCCCCAAGGAGAAAGAGGAAGGGGAAGAAGAAGGAAGCGAAGAGGGCCAGGAAGGCCAGTCGCAGTCGAAGAGACATGGCGCCTCGAAACACCTCTTCTCCTCCGGAGGATGCGGGCGACGCGAGAGATTCCTGTGTTCCCCGCGCACGCGGGATTGTTCACGGCGAATCTCGCGCAAGGCTTCCATGCACGACAACAGCGTTCGAGGGCATAGGTATCGTCTCCCAGAGCACGGTGACGGGGTCCTTGCCCCCCCGAGCTGCTGTTCAGACTCGGGTTGAACCGCTCTTGAGCGGGGAAATGAGAGTCCCGGTTTCGGCACGAGAAATCCCAGCTGTGGTCTCTCGTGAAGAATCTGCGGTACGCACGACTACCTCCACGGGGGTAGCCACGCAGACCGACTCGCCACTTGTGTGTCGCGTGAGCAGGGAGTAGGCCCAGACAGCTGCGCACTCGACCCTCTTGACTCGGGCCCGGCACGGAGCCACCTCGTGGCTCAGCCCACGACATGAGTGCTGGTCGTGCGCGACCAGGCTAGCTCTCACGCATACCAGCCGCGCAAGGTGCAGCCAACCCCCATGCTTTCTGGCCGTGTAACTGGTGAAGCCGCGCACACCATTCGCGCGACTAACTTGTCTACATCACCTGGTGTGAGCGCTGTAGTTCCCAGCGACCCTGCTCGAGCTCCTTCGGAAGCTTCGTGGGGCTCGCAGAAACCAGTCACTTAGTCGGTCGCATTTGGAACCTCGATGCATTCTGTCGGGGATGAACCCTGCCAGGTCCTTGCTCGACTCCTGAATACACACCTGGTTCGGTCTTAAGACCAGAGCGAGCGTATTCATGGGGGATGTTATCATCCGTGCAGTATGTCGCATCCCCTACACCTCAGGATTTAGCGGGATCGAGGGATCAGCCAACTCCACAACCTTCACCTGCTGTGGAGACGGGAGATCCCGAGGTGGAGTCGCCGTTCCTAGAGGTCATTAACCTCATGCGTGAGATTAATAGCCTCAGGGCTCCTAATGCGGTAGCGTCTGAGGATAAGTGTACAGCCTTGGAGATCCTATGGGGAGCTCCCAAAGGTAGTTCACAGCCCATCACGCTACCTGGTCGAGACAGGCTGCTCGAGCATTGGACCGAGTGAGTGACCAGATCGCAGGACCTGGTGACTCGCTTAGGAGCCAAGGTTCGAACAAGCTTCTCCCTCAACCACTCAAGCGACAGAAGAGTTACTACGTCACAGAGTCTTCTGTGCCTTGTCCTCTCCCTCTCGACCCCGGGGTCAGAGCACTTGCTGGGGGTTCCTCGGTCGAGAGTTTGAAATGTCAGAGTGTCTCCTTCTTGGGCTCTGAGATTTCAACTATGGAGTCCATCACTGTAGCTGCTTTCCAGGCTGCTTCATGGCTCAACTGCTGGTGTGGTACGGCCACAGTGTTCGCGCAGAACACCAAGCTCACTAACCCCGAACACATGGAGCAGTACAGGAACCTAGCTGTGTCTGGTGGGAAAGCTGTTGCCTTTCTCTTGGACCAGCTTGCTACCTAGTATGCCAATCTGATCCTCAAAAAGCGCGAGGCAGTAGTCGCTTGTTTGGCAAGACAGATTGATTCAGGAGAGGCCCTGACACTCGGGAATGCTCCTATTAGAGCTGCAACTTCTCTCTTTCCACCAGAGGAAGTTCGGGCTGTTGGGATAAATGGCGCCTTGACTCAGACTCTATTATTCACCAGGCGTAAGCTGCGAGTTTCAAGGGACCTGGTCCCGCAGAAACCGTCCGCGGCCAGGCTGAGTCAGGCCAAGCCCACAGGAAGTAGCAAGGGTATCGCTGGTCGTGCTCCTGCTGCTCCTGTGGAGCCGCCGAGACCTGCTCCTGTTCAGAAGGGTTCTGCTCCCAAATAGACCTTTCAGCCTTCCTCGGGAGCTCCTCCACATCGTGGAAAGAACAGGGGCAAGCGAGGGAAAGGGAAACGCTGAGCTTGGCTTTCCCCTTCCCATGCTACCGTTTGTTCAGCAAACTCCGATCAAGATGCTGACAGTTCACGCTGTGCTGTTAGCCATCAGGCAGTACAACTTCATGCTTTTGATAGACTTGAAGGACGCGTATTTTCAAGTACCAGTTCATCAGTCGTCTCGAAAGTACCTCCGATTCACCTTCCAGGGCACAGTGTACCAGTTCAAAGTCCTGTGCTTTGGACTGTGCACAGCTCCCCAAGTGTTGACGCGAGTGTTCTCAATGGTAGCAGCTTGGGCCCACTCGAGGGGGCATCCACCTACTGATGTACCTCGACGACTGACTGACTCTTGCTCCCTCGCAGGAGCAGTCGATTCAGGACCGAGACTTGCTTCTGGCAGTTTGTCGCGATCTGTGGATCGTGGTGAACTACGAGAAGTTGAACCTCATTCCCAATCAGAAGGTGAAGTATCTGGGAATGCTGATAGACTCGGCAGCAGCTCGCATTCTTCCCTCGTAAGAACGGATCAGCAGACTCTGAGAGGTTGCGCAGCCATTCTTGTCGCAGGAACAACTTCCAGCCCTCCAGTGGCAAGCTCTACTAGGTCACTTTGAGAAGCTAGTTTCCTCGGGCAGATCCATCTCTGCTCCCTTCAGTGGTGTCTGAAGGAGCAGTGGTCAGCAGCCACTGATTCTCCCTCTTGTCAGGTTCTCATGGAACGCGAGGTAAGGGAGGATCTCCTTTGGTGGCTAAACGAGGAGAACCTCATGAGAGGGTTTGTCATAAACCCTCCTCCACCTCAGTTCCGTCTGTTCAGATGTGTCCACGGAAGGTTGGGGTGCACACCTGGACGACCTAGTCGTGTCAGGTGTGGTGGGAAGAGGAGAAACACCTGCACATCGACGTGCTGGAAATGATGGCAGTCTCGAGAGCACTCATTCATTTCCAGGCCAGTTTGAGAGAGCACTCAGTAGTGCTGATGAGCGACAACACGTCCGTGGTCGCGTACGTCAACAAGCATGGGGGCACGCTCTCACGTCCCTTGCAGCAGTTGACGAGGCGGATGTTTCTGTGGGCAGAGAGTCAACATGTAACCTTGTCACCCAGGTACATTCCATGCAAGAGAAATGTTCTGGCAGACGCCCTAAGTCACAGAGACCAGGTAAGAGGAGCAGAATGGTCTTTTCACCCTTGGGTAGCGAGTCAAGTACTCGACCTCTGGGGAGAACCATGCATCGACCTATTCGCAACACAGCACAACGCCAAGCTTATCGTGTTTTGCTCTCCAGTACCAGATCCAACGGCTGCGTTCGAGGATGCACTGCAACATCCTTGGGATCGACTGGATTACTACGCGTTTCCCCCCATTTGCTTACTTCGCGCAGTCCTGTCCCTGGTCCTAGTAACCTCAGGACTCAGGATGACTCTCATTGCTCTGCTATGGCCACACATAGAGTGGTTCCCGATGTGTTGTCGCTCCTGGTCGGGGTACTGAGAGAGCTACCACACTGGCCCAATCTCCTTCGGCAACCCTTGTCGAGCAGATACCACCAGGCGGTGCAGTCGCTCAGACTTCACACGTGGAGACTATCCAGCATCTCCTCAGAACGCGAGGCTTTTTGCGACTCGCTGCGAGAGAGATGTCAGGGTACCTTAGAAGATCCTCCTCCTCAGTCTACCAGGGGAAGTGGTCGATCTTCTGTGATTGGTGTAGGGGAAGGGGTATCTCTCCGGTCGGAGCCTCTCTGACTCAGATCGCAGACTTCCTAGTCTTTCTTCGCAGAGATAAGCTCCTTTCGGTTTCTGTCATTAAAGGGTACAGGTCTGCCCTTGTAATGGTGTTCCGTCTGAAGGGCATAGATATCTCCAACACCCTTGAGATTTCTATGCTCATTAAGAACTTTGAAGTCGTGTCCCCCGAGGGAACTTCGAGTTCCCCAGTGGGATGTCACTCTAATTCTCGGGTCTCTTACTCGTGCTCCGTACGAACCCTTGAGCCATGCCTCTGATAGTCACCTGACCCTTAAGACTGTTTTTCTGCTAGCCTTAGCATCGGCGAAGAGAGTCAAGGCATTACACGGCCTCTCTTGTAATGTCACTCACGCAGAGGGTTGGAAGATCTCCTTGAGTTTTGTGCCAGAGTTCGTGGACAAGACTCGGAACCCAGCGATCCACGATCCCAGGTTCGAGGCCTTCACTACTCCTTCCTTATCGTGTGCGGTAAGTGGTGGTTCAGGCGAGGGGCTTCTCTGTCCTGTCAGGTGTCTCCGGCGCTATCTTAAGCGAACTCGACATCTCGAACCTGAATGTCGACGACTCTTCGTTAGCACCGGCAGAGCCAAGAGGTAGGTGTCGAGGAACACGATATCCTTCTGGATCCGTGAAACCATCCGCAAGCTGTATGAGATTTCCTCGAGTCCAAGCACCAGTGACGGTTAAAGATCACAAGATCAGGGGCATTGCCCCCACACTTGCTTTCAAGAGAAATATGGCAGTGGGCCAAGTGCTGAAGGCTGGCGTTTGGAAACGCCAGACCACCTTTACGGCCTTTTACCTGAGGGAGTTTACGCACAAGTCCTTGGACACCTTTGTTCTTGGCCCTGCGGTAGCAGCTCAAGCTATTGTCTGACCTCTCCGGTTCCTCCGGGACGGGACAGGGAAGTCTCTTGTCTTGATTTTTATGGTATGTTTGGCAGTGTAAAAGCAGTGTGCATGTGCTCCGCCTTTCTCTCTGTCTCCTCCCTTGGAGTCCCATACATCAAGAAAAGTCTTCCCAGGTAATATTGCTAGAGTTTGTTTACAGGTATTCTCCCCCATCTTCTGCTAGGCAGGGAAAATGGTGGATGTATAAACCCTTTGCCATTTGGTTATGGAGATTCATCCAGTCACTGCGACCTTAGGGTCGAGTTTCGCTTACATTCACGCTCTCAGGTCGCGTGATGCTCTTACCCATCGCACCACCCGGCTCCCAGTCTCTCAGACCCCACCATCATCATGTCGGGTCAAGAGACAGGGTAGGTGGATTTAGTTCTCTGCTCTCATTCAAGACCAGGTCTATATCCGGGCAGTTAGCTGTTCACAAGCAGCAAAGGCAGACCTCTCACCAACCAGTGAGTCTTCCTATATTAAATGATTACGAGGTTTGTATATCGCGTCGGAACAAATGACAATTTGTCCTAAATTGTATTTTCCCTAGCTATACGAACCCGTAATCATTTAATATAAATGCCCGCCTCTACCACCCCTCTCATGATCCACATTGAGCCTAAAGCGTTTGAATGACGAAAGTGGGCTGGCGGTGTGGGGGCCGGAGCTTAGCTCCGCCCCATACCGCCAGCCAACCAATCAGCACAACTGCCTGGTTTTCTTTCTCTTCGGCTGTTTCAGCTGCGCTGAAGCGAATTCATATAGTAAATGATTACGGATTTGTATAGCTAGGAAAAATACAATTTAGGACAAATTGTCATATTTTGTTTAGTCCTGCAATGCTGTCAACTACCAGTCTTTCACTATTAAGTGATTTTTCCTGAATTAGTTTCTAGATCCAGTCTAACTAATTTCCTACTTGAAAACTACACTGAATTGAATTTTACATGTGCTAAGTATTTCTACCCACCATGTCCTATTTAGGTGCAGGTAGCCATAGTTTAAAGGTTGCTCATGAATGGCAGAGGTAAGGGACAGGGATATTGCCCTACCAAGCAGGACAATGCCCTAGAGACTGACCATATATACATATGATCAGTGCCCAATCCCCCTCTCCACCCAAGCTAGGACCAGGAGGGCTAGGCAATGACTCTTGATGACTCAAGTAAACCTATAGGCTCTTCCAAACCCCCATCCTTAGCTCACAGGATGGTGAGATTGTATGTAGATACTGAGGGAACTAACGAGGTTGAACAGGATTGGAACCCCAGTCTGACGATCATCAGGCAGAGACGTGCCAATAGGCCATAACAATCCTGATAGCAAGCTGTATTTATTCATGTTGATACGAGATTTTAGCTTGTTATAGTATTTTTATTTCATGGCAGCTTATTTTCAGAGTTTTGTACACATTTCAAACTGTAAGAGATTATTTTGGTTATTACTGTATAAAGGGAGTGCAAGTTTTGTTTAATGTAAACTGGCTAACAAGTTATTAGATAGCATTCAAGAAGTGAGTTTGTCTTATTTTTGTCTTTTTGTCTGTTTGTTTCCTATATTATACAGAAGAATAGACTTGCTACAATTTCCTTCTCTTTCTTTGTGTGAAGAAGTGAAGAATTAAGTTTTCCAATATTGCTCTGAATCATTTCTTTGAATTATTAGATATTAATTTATAAGAGAAAGTTTCATGGCATCTGAATACAGGCCCTCCCCCCATTAATGGTGGGGTTGGTGGTAACAACCCTGTCGGTAATCAAATTTGTTGTTAAACAAGTTACCCTTATAGTCAACATCTTGAGCATAAAATTTCCTAGTTACATAAATATCAAGTCACTTGTAGGCTAGGCCGTAAAAATTCTTATCTGATTTAAAGCATTCCAGATCAGCATGTATGTTTCCTTGAAAAAGCGGTAAATAAATTTATGAAATAGTTATAGTATATGTACTATGCCTACTGTATACTGTAGTAAGTCCTTTTTTACAGGGAGGAAATATCTGAAAATTTGCACCATTTTCTTCAGTCACCTGACTGCTAGTTTTGGCATACAATACAGTATAGAGTGCCAGCCCCTAATTTAAAAGCTATATAGTACTCTGGAACAACAGTATTATCATCATCATATCTTGAGATGTTTTTTATTTATGCATTTCTTATTCAAATAAAATTACTGTCCTTTTCTTTCATTTGTAAAGTTTACTCATTATCAGCTGTTTACACACTACTCCTAACAAAAATATGAGTACCTAATGAAGAAAGCTGTAGTAACTACACTACAGTACACTAACTGATTTTTCATTATTGATTTATCTCTCTCTCTCTCTCTCTCTCTCTCTCTCTCTCTCTCTCTCTCTCTCTCTCTCTCTCTCTCTCTCTCTCTCTCAATGAGAAAATGCCTTGATGCAGTCATGTGGTTTCTTCATATTGTTGAAGAATTGTGATGGGCAAGAGGGCTCTCAAACTTGGAGAAATTGCTCCCCAAGTTCGTATCTAAATTTCTCTCCCTTTCCTCTATTCTTTCTGCTCAATACAGTATTACTTCGACCTTCTCCTAATTTTATCAACTTTCTTTTGTCTTGCTGTCCTTACTCTATGAGTATTATTTATCTTATGTTTATATATATGTATGTATGTACAGTAAATGTATGCATATATTATATATATATATATATATATATATATTATATATATATATATATATATATATATATATATATATATATATATGTATGTATGTATGTATGTATGTATGTATGTATGTATGTATGTATGTATATATATATATATATATATATATATATATATATATATATATATATATATATATATATATATATATATATATATATATATATATATATATACAGTGATGCCTCAGGATACGAAATTAATCCGTTCAGGATGCGGTTTCGTATCCTGATATTTTCGTATCCTGAGTCGCGTTTTACATGTAAATAGCCTAATCCGTTCCAAGCCTTATAAAAAGTCACCTTTTCTTTCATAAACACGCTAAACTGTAGTAATAAACATGCAATGCAGCCATTTCTATCATTCAATAATTAACACAACCGTTAAAAACAGCCTAATCCATTCCAGAAACCACTATGAGATTATTCAATAATGTAGTTATAGCCAAGTTATCCCCCCCAAGCCCAAAGAAAACGGTCCGTTTTCTTTACTACTGTATAAAAGTTACGGTACTGTATGTACGTAAAGCATTTAGATCAGTGAAGGTGTATTGTTACCTGTACGTACACCTAAATTAATGATTGATACCTGTACACTCTGAAAAAAAGGTTACAGTTAATTAGTGTAACAAAAAAAGTTGAAACTTACCTTTTGATTGAGACGATGTCCAATAGCGAAGTCGCGGCAGAGGAGGATGGCTTAAGGCAGAAAACGTAACAAGTGACAGACTACGTACAGTAATTTACACACTTAACACATTAACACTTAAACTTTACGAAATAAAAAAATGGCAGAAATAATTAACACTTAACATTACGTATGGAAAACTATAAAATGAAAGAAAAAAATTACTTTAACACTTAACGGTAACATAAAACTTAAAATTGAATATTTTTTTTTTTTGCTTTTTTATAACTTTACGTTTTTCTTATTTTCTAAATCTCTTCTACTTCTTCATCACTTTCTTTTTCCTGTTTCTTTTCTGTACTTTCACCTTCTACTTCTTCATCACTTTCTTTTTTCTGTTTCTTTTCTTTACTTTCACCTTCGTCTTGGCCTACTAATACCGCTGGCCTCTTTAATAAGAAACTATCCATTGAAGCTTGTTTCTGCCTACTTTTCAACACATTTCTGAAATGCGTTAGGCAAACGTCATTGCAGTGTTGAAGCGCACGGTTGGTATAAACTTTTTCTGGATGTTCCTTTTCGACGTAGTCTGCCATTTTATGGAAACATGCAAGAATTTCCTTGATGTCTGCCGTTTTCAAAGGTGCAACATCCTCCTCATCACCGCTAGAGAACTGCTCTTGAACATCACTCACTTGCATCGTCTCCAACTCCTTCAAGTCGTCCGTCGTCAACTCCTCGTGGTGCTCCTCGATAAGTTCATTGATATCTTCCGCGCTAGCTTCCAGCCCCATGGACGTACTAAGATGTACGATGTCAGCCACCTCAGACTGCTGAATTGGTTCATGATCGTCAACGATCTCGGCTTCTCCTCCAGGCTTCCCGAACCCCTCGAAGTCTCGTGCAGAGACAGCATCAGGCCACAGCTTCCTCCAAGATGAGTTTAGGGTACACCTCGAAACTTCCTGCCAAGCGAGATCGATGAGTTTGAGGCATATCACGATGTTGAAGTGATCTTTCCAAAATTCACGCAGAGTGAGGTTTGTACTCTCTGTGACTTGGAAACATCTCTTGAAGAGATGCTTCGTGTACAATTTTTTAAAATTAGAAATAACTTGCTGGTCCATGGGCTGGAGGAGAGGGGTGGTGTTAGGCGGTAGATACAGGACCTTTATGAAGGAATACTCGGCCAGAAGATATTCCTCGAGGCCAGGAGGGTGAGCTGGAGCATTGTCCAACACCAGCAGACATTTCATAGGGAGGCGCTTTTCTTCCAAATATTTTCGGACAGTCGGACCGAAGCAGACATTCACCCAATCAATGAACAGTTGCCTCATTACCCAGGCTTTTGCATCCGCTTTCCACATCACGGGAAGGTTCTCCTTAATGA
>NC_090731.1:92796656-92899156 GCF_036898095.1 Palaemon carinicauda
AACGGCGTAGCCCTACCCTTGAAGAGATGGAACGCCTTTTGTTAATATGGATCAAGGACAGGGAGATTGTTGGCGATACGATCACTGAAACTATCATTTGTGAGAAGGCCAGCGCTATCTACAGTGTCTTGAAGGCGGCAGGCTCTGGGGGTGACGCAGGGGAGAGTTCAGCCGATCCTACGATGGAGGAATTCAAGGCGTCTCGAGGTTGGTTCGAGAAATTAGGAAACGGGACCGGATTCATTCAGTTGTTCGGCATGGAGAAGCTTCAAGTTCGGACACCAAGGCTGCTAAAGACTTTGTTAAAAAGTTTGAAAGCATCGTGGCGGAGGAAGGCTACATAGATCAGCAGGTGTTCAACTGTGATGAAACCGGTCTGTTTTGGAAAAAGATGCCTAGTCAAACATACATTACCGCCGAAGAGAAGAAAATGCCTAGACATAAGCCAATGAAGGATCGGTTGACTCTTGCGCTTTGTGCCAACACCAGCGGGGACTGCAAAATTAAGCCTTTATTAGTTTACCATTCTGAAAACCCTAGGACATTTAAAGCACATAGAATTAATAAAGACCTGCTACATGTTTCTATGGCGTTCTAATTCTAAGGCTTGGGTTACTAGACATAACTTTGTGGAATGGGTAAACGTAGTTTTCGGCCCTGCTGTCAAGAAGTACCTTCAGGAGAGGAATTTGCCTTTGAAGTGCTTGCTTTGTTTGGACAATGCACCCGCTCACCCCCCCCCCCCCCCCCCCCCCCGGACTCGAAGATGATATCATCGACGAATACAAATTTATAAAAGTGTTGTATCTTCCACACCGAACACCACCCCTATCCTCCAGCCCATGGACCAGTAAGTCATCTCTAATCTTAAGAAGCTGTACACCAAGCACTTATTTAAGCAGTGCTTTAATGTCCGCAAAGCACCAACTTAACTTTGCGTGAATTTTGGAGGAGCCACTTTAATATCGTGCACTGCTTAAAGATCATAGATCAGGCTTGGGAGGGAGTAACTCGTCGGACCCTGAATTCCGCTTGAAAGAAGCTTTGGCCTGATGCTGTTGCTCCCAGAGATTTTGAAGGTTTTGGCCCCGAGAATGAACCTGTGGTTGCCGCCGAGGAAGACGTCGAAGAGATTGTATCCCTTGGCAAGTCCATGGGTCTGGAGGTGGATGAAGATGACATCACCGAACTCGTCGATGAGCATCATGAAGAGCTTACCGCCGAGGAACTCTAGGAGCTGCAAGCCATGCAGCATGATGAGTTCCAAGTGCAGTTGAGTGAGTCGGAGGAGACCGAGGAGGTAGGCCAAATCTTAGGTACGGCTGAAATAAGACAGATGTTGGCATATCATGAACACGTGGTTGATTTCATCGACAAGCATCACCCACAGAAACTTCAAGTTTGCCGTGTAGTAGCGCAATTCGATGATGCTTGCTCAACTCATTTCAGAAAAATCCTCAAAAGCCGTACCAAGCAACTTTCTCTCGATAGTTTCTTTAAAAAATCTACAAAACGGTCTAGTGATCATGATGAAAAGAAAGAAAGTGAAGCAAAGAAAAGGAAGACCGAATCGAGTGAAAGTGATGAAAATTAAAAATACAAAAAGAAAAAATGTAAAAGAAAAAAATATAAAATTATAAAAATGAAAAAAAAAAAACAAGCTAAGTTAAGTTAAAGTTCACGTAGTGTAAGTTAGTGTAAGTTATCGTACATTATCGTGGTCGCCGTCCCTACCTCCTCGCTGATCTTCCGTCTCCTCCTGCGTTGCAGTCCCCACACCTGCGCTGGCCTGTCGCTAAGGTAAAGTGTTAATAAAACCCCCTTTTTATTTATTATTTCTTTATTACTGTATTATTCTTTTTTTATATATTTCTGTATTATTCAATTGTATTAATGTTGTGTAATAATGTGTAACTATTTATAAAGGAGTTATTATGGGTTTTTAGGCTGAGGAACGAATTAAACAAATTACCGTGTATTTTTCTGGGAATATTTGCTCGAACATACGATCTTTTAACATACGAAGCAGTTTCTGGAACAAATTAAGATTGTATGTAGAGGTATCACTATATATATATATATATATATATATATGTATATATATATATATATATATATATTTATTTTATTTGTTCATTTATTTATTTATTTTTATTTTATTTAAATGGCGCGGACATTTCCACATTCGTTATTACTGCCTGCTTAGAAGAATGGGATAAGGGATCACGGTTGGGAGGTATTTGCATTCAAAGCTATATATGAGAGTATTGGATGATCTCAGCCATCCCGAAGATGGTTTGGACCTTTTTGGCTGAACCATTTTCAAGTGTTGGGTCTTTGGAATCCAGGGGGATCCAATGCTTGGGGTAGGACTCTCGGCTTTTGGCCGGAAGCCCGTCATTACAGATATGGGGTGGATGATTCCATAGTTTCTTGGTCTCAGTCCTAACAGGCGGGTTCAGCTTACACCTGTGCCTATATCTGTTTTGATGCTATCCTTCGGGTAGTGTATGGAGTGCACCATCTGGGAAGTATACTCTCATTGTGCCAATAGTGGAGAATGCAAATTTCCTTTCCAGCGTATGATACTTTCTTAAAATTCTCAAGCAGGTAAACCAACAAAACAACTAACAAAAAACAAAAAGAAAATCCCACCCTTAAATATGGACCCTTCAAACGCTGACTCCCCATCCCCTGGATTTGCTGACTCCCCCCTGGCACTGTTGACGACCTATGATAATGTGAATAGGGAAAGTTCTGTTGATGACCTCGGAACGGAAAAGGACCATTTTACTGAGATTTCAAAATAGAGTAATTTGGGTAATACAAGGAAACTTTGAATCCTTCATGTTACCCAAATTTCAATAGAAACAAACTATGATCTATATAAAGTATTTGAGTGCTATGGATGTATAAAAGAAATAAGGATGGAACTTGAAGATGAAAAATGGCATTCATGGATATCTTACAGTAGTTATGACGAAGCTTTTAGTGCAATAAGTAACATGAATAACATTAAAATTAATAACTTGAATGTAGCAGCTGCTCTCTGCGATAAGGTACCAAAGGACTTGGATGTATATAGTCCTGCCGATTGGTTGGGAGAAGACGGGGATATAGTTATGCCTTCCAAGAGAAAGCCAAAACCACCAATATGGCTTATAGCTGAATCAAAGGGGGCTACAGGGAACTATTTTAAAATATGCAAATTGATTCAGAAGAAAGTAGGAACTATTGCACCGGGCGATGTATCTCATTTTGGAAAAAAATAGTTTCCTTATCCATGCCAAATCAAGTACACAGTCTGTAATTCTGTCCACCATAAAAATATCTAATGATGATATTAAGTTAGATTTCAAACCCCACCTAAATTTTAGCTACGGAAGAGGAGTAGTTTTTACAGAGGAGGAGATACTGGCCATGTGTCCACTAAATGTATGGAAAGTTCACAAAGTCCGAGGTACAACAATGATAATCCTTACGTTCCAAGATGCTGATGTACCTCTCCATATTATTATAGAAAACGAAATGATTAATGTACGACCATTTAAGCAGAAGCCACTGCAATGCTTTAATTGTTTTAAATTTGGGCACCCGTCAAAAGTTTGCAAAAATGAAAAAATGTGTGGTATTTGCTCCAAATCTTACCATGGAGAATGTGTACTTGGAGCCAGATGTTTAAATTGCAATTCGAATCACAAATCCACAGACAAGAGCTGCAAGTGGTATAAGTTGGAAGAAGCTGCCCTTAACAAATCTAATTTGGAACATATAAGTGTGGGACATGCCAAAAGATTATTAAATAAATCAAATAGCCATGCTAAGGCATTAAAATCAAACCCACCTAGTACTGCCAATAGTAGAAAAAGAAATATACCGTCTGATAAAATGTCAAATGACGAGGTAAGCATATTACCTCCTAGCTTTAGAAAAAGAAATATACCATCTGATAAAATGTCAAATGACGAGGTAAGCATAATACCTCCCGAGGCTTTACCACGGCGTATTAACACCAAGGCATTGCCCATATCTGTACAACCCTCGTCCCCCATTACAAAAACTAGTACAAACTTCTCACAGGCCATGTCCTTGCCTGATTTGATGGAGGTTCCACTTAAAACCAACTTATCTGATGCACCTGTAGTGGGAAAGGTGCAAAAACTTTGAAACCCACCATCAATTAATCGTAAAAGAGAGAGACCTCCATCTCTCTCACCCCCCTCCATTAGAAACATTAAAGTTATGACATCAAATAAATTTGATGTTTTGTCTGTTGATGTTTCTAATTAACCAGGAGATAAACTGAATAAATCAGAAATTCAAGTTGAGGTACACCATCCGCCTCAACAAATAGATCAGAAGGGCACAATGAAAAGTACAAACGTAAAATCCAACATATCAAGACCATCTCTGAAGAAACCTACAGGTAATAATGTTAGATTAAAACTCCTAATGGGAAGACCTCATCCTAGATGTCTTCCAGAAATAATCCATAGTTTTCTCCCCCAATTTGCAATGGAATTGCCAGGGTTTAAGGGCCAAGTATGTAGAACTTAAGATCCTAATTCATGAACATTCCCCCATAAATGTATGTCTACAGGGAAGTAACTTGATGCTAACACTCCTAGTCCTCGAGAGTATGTTAGCTATAGAACACCATATAATCAACAAGCAGGGAGCCGTGGCGGAAGTCTGATGTACGTTCGTCGAGATGCTCCCCAAAAACCTTTGTCTATTCGTACATCCCTGCAGGCAGTGGTTGTACAAATTGATATAAGGAGAAAATATAAAATATGCTCTCTGTACTTACCTCCAAATGATAATATTCTATATAATGATTTAGTAGAGGTCATTCAACAACTCCCTCAACCTTTTCTCTTACTGGGAGATATGAATGGTAGACATCCTTTATGAGGTGATGTTTTGGCAAACACAAGGGGCAATATTATCTCATGAATTGTGGAAAATGAGGATGTGGGACTCCTTAATACAGGAGAGCCCACACACTTCCATTTTCAGACAGATACCTTGTCATGCATTGACCTTTCAATTGCAAGCTCTAACTGCCTTCTTGATTTGGATTGGAGGACATTAGATGATTGGCATACTAGTGATCATGCACCAATCATTATAAACACCATCAAGGGTCTGCCTTTACAAAGATCGCCACTATGGAATCTTGACAAGGCAGACTGGGTTAAATTTTGTGAGCTATGTGAAATTGAAGGGAGTACAGAACAGTTTGAAAGTATTGATGATGCCATAGACCTACCGAATGGAACTTTCCATACAGCAAGAATCAATTCGATTCCCAAAACCACAGGATTATTCAAACGACGACCAGTCCCGTGGTGGTGGTGTTCAGAATTAACAGTCTTGCACAGAGCCACCCGAAAATCTCTGACTAGATTGCATAGACGCCGTACTGATGAAAATTTGATAATATACAAAAAGTGTAGAGCACAGTTTCGTCATGCCATGAAAGAAGCTAGACGCAAGTCTTGGGTGTCATTTGTTTCCTCCATTAACAGTAGAACACCACCATCTTCTGTATGAAGGAAAATGAAGAAGATTGCCGGCAAATTTACCCCAAACCCACCACCTGTGCTGAAAGTGAACGGTCAGTATGTGACTAAAGCAAATGATGTGAGCAATGCCCTGGCCGATCATTTTTCAAATGTATCATGCAAGTGTGTAGCAGCTCCTGGTCACCAATATTGGAGCATTGAGGAAAATAAAATTTTAAATATTGCTACAGGAAGGGAAGAGTCATAATTCTCCTTTTACTGAAAGAGAATATGATTCGGCACTTTCCACTTGTAACGATACAGCCCCTGGACCCGATGGAATTCCATATGCAACGATTAAACATGTACATTTTAATACAAAGTTATTCATTTTAAGCATTATTAATAGAATATGGCATGATCATAGTTATCCAAGTGTTTGGGAACTAGCCATTATTTTAGTCTTTTTAAAACCTGGTAAGGACAAGTTTTTAGCAGCAAATTATAGGCCAATTGCATTGACATCTTGTTTATGTAAAATCATGGAGAAGATGGTTAATGCAAGGTTGATGTGGTACCTTGAAAAGAAGGGTATTTTATCGCTTATTCAATGTGGATTCAGAAAAATACACTCAACGACTGATGTGTTGATACGACTTGAGTCCTCCATTTGTGAAGCCTTTGCTTCCAAACAGCACCATGTGACAGTCTTTTTTTTTTTTACCTTGAAAAGGCATATGATACCACTAAGAGATATGGTATACTTAAAACAATTCATGAATTGGGATTGAGAGGAGAGCTACCACTATTTATTCAGACATTTCTTTCACATAGTTTTTCAAGTGAGAGTGGGGGAAACTATCAGAGAGTAAATGCCAGGAAGGAGGAGTTCCTCAGGGTAGTGTGCTGATTGTAACCTTTTTGCACTAGCAATTACAGTGAACCCTCGTTTATCGCGGTAGATAGGTTCCAGACCCGGCCGCGATAGGTGAAAATCCGCGAAGTAGTGACAGCATATTTACCTATTTATTTAACATGTATATTCAGACTTTTAAAACTTTCCCTTGTACGTAGTACTGTTAACAAACTACCCTTTAATGTACAGCACACTTAATGCATGTACTAGCGTACCCTAAACTAAAACAGGCACAAATATTAAGGGCGACTTTATATCATGCGTTTCCTAAACACGCCAAAAAGCACGATAAAAAATGGCAACCAATGTTTTGTTTACGTTTATCTCTGATTATACAGTGAACCCTCGCTACTTCGCGGTTCGACCATCGCGGATTCACCACTTCGCGGATTTTTTCCATAACCCATATATATACAGTAATATATATATATATATATATATATATATATATATATATATATATATGTATGCATGTATTTATGTATATATGTAGGTATGTATATGTGTATACATATAAATATATATATATATATATATATACACACACACATATATATATATATATATATATGTGTATATATATATATATATATATATATATATATATATATATATATATATATATATATATATATATATATATATATATATATATATATATATATATATATCTATATATCTAAAGTAGGAAGATGTGATGTAGTTCTAAGGGAAAAGTATGGGAAATATGTCTGGGTAATAAGCAAAGCTCTACCTCCAGTTTGTTTCTACATTATGATCAGAGATAAATGTAAACAAAACATTGGTTGCCATTTTTTATCGTGCTTTTTAGCATGTTTAGGAAATGCATGATATAAAATCACCTTTAATATTTGTGCCTGTTTTAGTTTAGGGTACTGTAGTACATGCATTAAGTGTTCTGTACATTAAAGGGTAGTTTGTTAACAGTACTACGTACAAGGGAAGGTTTTAAAAGTCTGAATATACATGTTGAATAAATAGGTAAATATGGTGTCACTACTTCGCGGATTTTCACCTATCGCGGCCGCGACTGGAACCTATCTACCGCGATAAACGAGGGTTCACTGTAATGAAGAAACAAACGCATTTACACATCTGTGTATAGGTTAGTTTCTGCATCGATTATATTGATTATTCAGTACAGTATGTTGATTTGGTTATTACTAATGTTTTACTTAATTTTTCTTAGGACTTCCAAATGAAATGTTTTTCTTTATGACGCCGCCTGAAACGACGGCGTCATAAAGTACGCTCAGTAAACAAACTAAGGAATTTAACGCGCATGATGAAAGTGATAAATAATGATATTACAGTAAAAGCTTTAATAAAGTATGTTATTACAAATATTATTTACCGTATCTATATAAAATCATACATACGTAGCAAAGCAGGAAAACAATTTACAAGAGAGAGAGAGAGAGAGAGAGAGAGAGAGAGAGAGAGAGTTGTTTTACATACGTAAATGTGAATTTTAAACAAAAAACAAATAGCCCCATTTCATATAAAATAGATTACAAATATTTTACTTTATCATATTACAGTAGTCTGTATAATACTGTAAAGTTCAGTACAGTATGTTGTTGTTAAAGTCGTGGCGATGAAATTCTCACGAAACAAAAACACGCCATTTGAGTACAACAGCTGATTTTCTCTCTCTCTCTCTCTCTCTCTCTCTCTCTCTCTCTCTCTCTCTCTCTCTCTCTCTCTCTCTCTCTCTCTCTCCCTTCGTGTTATACAATACTTACATTTAGATGAAGAAGCTAAAATTAGTTTTCTTAGTGTCAATTAAATACGAAACGAAATAATTAGGCCGAGTCTACATCCATTTCAATCATAGCTAAAAATACGGCATCCGATTTCATCAGCAAACCACTATTTTTTGGGAAATATCATTTTATTCTAGAAAATTGCCACTCTTTAAATAGTTAATTGCACATTAAGAAAGCGTGTACTTTTGTTTTTAAATTTCGGGTTTGTTTTAAAAATCGAGTATTGTTGACTTCTTTTTTTTTTTTACTTTTGGGTGTGATTAGATCACCTGTCATCTAGCTGCCGCTCTTTAGTGTGTACGAATACACTAACAAAGTATCATTTATACCATTTCTTAACTTATTCAAACCGTCTATAGTATACAGTTGATATTACATAAGCACCAATGTGTTATAACCTATCAATTTTTTTTGTTTATTACATTTAAACCCCCCCCCCTCTCTCTCTCTCTCTCTCTCTCTCTCTCTCTCTCTCTCTCTCTCTCTCTCTCTCTCTCTGTGGGCTACTTTTCACTACCTCCCATTCCTTACCTCTCTCTATCTCTCTAACAAATTATATCTTTGTTGCTCCTCAAAGTTTCATTTTCATTGAAAATCAATCACGATTCAATTTTCCTTACTTTCTCCAATCTCGCTCCATCGGTCACTTCGCGGTATTTTCGATATTTCTGGAAAATCCGCGATATATGTATATACATGGGTTATGAAAAAAATCCGCGAAGTGGTGAATCCGCGATGGTCGAACCGCGAAGTAGCGAGGGTTCACTGTAGTGGAATATGCTCAGCCATTCTCCTGGATGTTCTCTCAACATTATTTTTTGATGATCTCTTCATATCATTTGCTGGAGCTAGAATGGCAATGGTTGAGAGAAAACTACAATTCTCAATTGACAAAATTATCCAGTGGGCCGATATGAATGGATTTAAGTTCTCGGTAAGTAAAACTACTATGGTACATTTCTGTCGTATCCGGGGAGCACATCGAGACCCGGATATATACATTGAAGGTCAACGGATCCCAAATGTAGGGGAAGCTAAATTTTTAGGTTTGATATTTGATTGTAGACTTACATGGGTTTCTCACCTAAAAGCATTAAAAGCTAAATGTGTTGAGGCTCTGAATCTTTTATTTAAAGTATTGTTCCATACATCATGGGGGCATACCGCAATACTATTTTAGAATTATACAAGGCCTTGATTTTTCCAAAATTAGTTATGGATGTGAAATATACTCCTCAGCCACCCCAAGCCAACTAAAGATATTAGATTCAATACATCATGCTGGTATTAGATTGTCCACAGGAGCGTTTAGAACCTCGCCTATCCCAAGTCTCCTTGTTGAGGCTGGAGAGTTACCTCTCGACCTTTACCGAATGTCTTTCATTATTCGGTATTGGTTTAGATTGCAAAGACTCCCTAATTCTTAGTCTTTCAGACTGCAAGCCTTGTAAGGCACTCGACATACTTTGAGTTAACCCAAAATCTCCTCAACCTTGTAGGTTTCGGGTGAAACAATTATTGAACAGTCCGGATATAATTAGAAGTAAGATACTTCCATTCAAGGTATCATCAATGCCTCCATGGAAATTACCAGAGATATCTTTTTGTAAATAGTTTATTGGAGTTAAGAAGAATATATCTGACTTAGAATCCAGGTCTCTGTTTATGGAACATGTTGAAGAACATAGAGGATCGACTTTTATATATACTGATGGCTCCAAATCTGATGCTGGCGTTGGATTTGAAGTACATAGTAATGGTTTTAACTGTAGAGGTGCACTTTCTCTAACAGCTTCCATATTTACTTTCGAACTGTATGGCATATTAACCGCTATTGAGAAAATAGCGTTAGAGAAGGAAGGTAATTTTAAAATTTTTAGTGCTGCAAGGAGTGTCCTTCAAGCTTTAAAAGTTTTTAATTCTAGTAACCCTTTAGTTTTAAAGATTTTAGAATGGCTTTTTATTATTGGACGGAGAGGTATAAAGGTTCGATTTTGTTGGGTTCCAGCACATGTAGGTGTGTGTGGGATTGAGAAGGCAGATTCACTGGCAAATAATGCTGCATTCCCTGTAATGATTTCCTACCTAACATCAAGAAATTGGTTTGCAATAAATGGCACCAGCACTGGGATAGTCTAGATGACAATAAAATGAGAGAAGTAACAAATATCATATCACCTTAGAGGTATAACATGATGCCCCGAAAATGGGAGACGTCTCTTTGTCGTCTCTGTATTTGTCACACTCGGTTGACACACGAGTTTCTGCTGAAGGGCCAAAACCAACTGTATTGTGACAACTGTTTAGTACCTCTAACAGTGAGGTATTTGTTGACCGAATGGCCCAATTATAATAACTTGAAGAATAGATATTTGTTTGAGGCTCGAGGTGAGGATTACAGGTTCATCCTTGCCAAGATTCTTGGACATGATGTGTCCTACTATGCAAGTGGCATTTTTAGATTTATTTCGGAAGCAGGTCTTCTGAAAATTATCTAACTTTTATAATGACATTCAACTTAGATGCCAGGATGCCTAAAAATTTTAAATCTCTCTCTCTCTCTCTCTCTCTCTCTCTCTCTCTCTCTCTCTCTCTCTCTCTCTCTCTCTCTCTCTCATTATTTTCAGGTTATATCCTTTTAATATTTGACTGCTTCCTGCATAGTAAATTACAATCATTTTAGTCTAAATAACTAGAATGAAAAGATTTTGAAGTCCTCAATATTTATTGTTTATAAGACAAAAATTACTGTGTATTCCACAGAGTAGAGAACATGTTCTAAAAATAGCTCGGCTACCTCCCTTCAAAGCAAACAGCAATTTGTTTGTTTTATAAATATATGTTTTTCCTCTATCCTCGTAACGGAAACCTTTCAACTTGTTATTAAAGAATTCTTAAACATAGCACAAGGCAAGATCATGAAACGCTAAGCACAAGGCAAGATCATGAAACGCTTACCCCTCTAATTTCTAATCCCATTCAATTTGTTAAAAATTAGCTACAGTCAAAGTGAAAAAATGACAACTTTGATTGATTTACAACCTAAGGGAACTTTTGGAAGAAGGTAATTTAATTTAAATTTGTTTGATCTGGTGCATTAGACTAACTTATCAAAAATTTAGTTTATTATAATAGAAGAAATTTCATAACATATGAGGGTGATTAAAATTTCAGAGTTACCAATTGTAAATTATATATGAATTCTAATATTAGTTTTCTTCATGGAAATGATTTTTCTGAAAAAAAATTATTCAACCATATGATAATCCAATAATAATCCAATTTATATATATATATATATATATATATATATATATATTTATATATATATATATATATATATATATATATATATATATATATATATATATATATATATATATATATATATAAATAAATCATATACCAAGGCTCATCCCCCAATTTTGGGGGGGGGGGGCGGGGTAGCCGACATCAAACAAATGAAACAGAAAAGGGGACATCTCTTCTCTACGTTCCTCCCAGCCTGACAAGGTACTCAACCGAGTTCGGCTGGTACTGCTAGGGGTGCCACAGCCCACCCTCTCTCGTTATCCACCATAGATGAAGCTTCATAACGCTGAATCCCCTACTGCTCCTACCTCCGCGGTCTTCCAAGGCAACGGAGAAAGCAGCAGAGCCTAGCGGAACTGCGTCCCAATCGCTTGCCATTCATTCCTATTTCTAGTAGGCTCTCTTGCCTCTCTCACATCTATCTTCCTATCACCCAGAGCTTCCTTCACTCCATCCATCCATCCATCCACCCAAACCTTGTCCTTCCTCTTGTACTTCTCCCATCAACTCTTGCATTCTTGGATGAGTTTGCTGGGAACTCTCTCCTCGCTTGAACAGTTTGTCTCTCTGGGAAGACTGCACCTCAGACCTCTTCAACACTTCCCATCAAGGGTGTGGGACAGGAAGATTCAGGAGGACTCCTTTTCCTTCCTCATTCCAGCAGAAATCAAAAGTCGCCTGATTTGGTTGCTGGATCCAGCTATTTTAGGGGAAGGAATCTCCCTGTTCTGGAAGTACCCAGACCTAGTGTTGTTCTCAGACGCTTCGGAGTCAGGATGGGGAGCAACACTGGGAAGCAAGGAGATCTCAGGCTCTTGGGGAAAGAAACAAATGGCCATTCTGTTAGGACTGAAGGCCTTCAAAGACTCCATGTCGGGGAGGATAGTGGAGGTCAATTCGGACAACACCACGGCTTTGGCTTACATCAGAAAGCAATGAGGAACTCACTCTCCGTCTCTGTTCGAAACAGCAAACGAGCTTCTGTGGTCAAAGGAGAACAACGTAGAACTTTTAACAAGATTCGTGCAGGGACAGAGGAAAGGGCAATTTCTTCCCACGGAATGGACCTCAACCATCAGGTCTGTCAGAGTCTGTGGAAGTTATGGGGGAGGCCTTTAATAGACCTCTTCGCCTCCAACCAAAACAAAAGGATCCCCAACTACAGACGCTCCCCCAATTTACGAACGAGTTACGTTCCGAACGATCGTTCGTAAGGTGAATTCGTTCGTAAGTTGCTTCAGTGCTATATTTTGTATTATAATTTATGTTTAAGGCCTATATAAGTATATTGAAGGTTTATATAAGTATGTTTAAGGCTTGTATAAGTAACCTGTATTGGTTTGTACTGAAAAAAACATTTAATAAAATGGAGAGAATACGTACAGTACTGTACTACGTATGTTAGAGAGAGAGAGAGAGAGAGAGAGAGAGAGAGAGAGAGAGAGAGAGACACACAGTATGTACATGTACGTAATAAGATAAATAAAATGAAGTTTAACTTACTTTTGGAAGATGTACTCGATGCTTAAGGAGATGATGGAGGAGGAGGAGGCAGAGGAGGATTTTATATCATGAGAGCGTCTTCGTCGTCGCTGGAATGGGCTTCAAAAGTTACTTCCTCCTCCGTAACTTCAATGTAGGAAGAAGTTGAGGGTCGAGGAGGAGAAGAAGATGAGGGTTGATGAGTATCTTCCTTGGAGGATTTACTAGAAACTGGCCGAAAGAAGCGATCTAACGACGATTGCACAGTTTTCTTCTTTTTTTCATCATAAATGATGCGGTAGCACTGTATGGCATCATTCAATTGATTTGCAACCTTTGTGCAACGTTCAATATTTGGGTCTTGCTGCTCGAAGAGTGCGATGGCTTTATCTATGAGCGAAAACCCCTCGGCCAAGAGTTTCGTCTCGAATTTCTTCATGGGGACAGGCGTTTCCTCCTCCTCCTCCTCCTCGACACGTTGCTGAGCCTCCAACTCCATGAGGTCTTGGTTACTCAATTCCTCCCCATGGGACTCAGGCAATTCCTCGAAGTCCTCCTCCTGCAGGTCAAGCTCGAGTTTGTCACTTAGGCCGACAAGAGTGCTGAGAATTTCTTTATTGATGCCCTCCTGATCAAAGCCACGGAAGTCGTTGACGAACTGAGGGCATAGAGGCCTCCACACGGCGTTGAGGTTGACCTCGGTAACCTCACGCCATGATGCATCAATGTTTTTTACGCAGTTAAAGATGTTATACGACTTCCAGTAGCTCCGTAAGGTCATCTCGGGGTCAGAATCCACTGCTTTCAAGGCCATCCTGTACGTCCGTCGGGTGTAATATTTCTTGAAATTGGCGATAACGCCCTGGTCCATTGGCTGCAGAAGTGAAGTTGTATTTGGCGGCAGGTACACAATTTTGACATCAGGATGAAAATCATCCAAGTGCGTGGGGTGGCCAGGGGCATTGTCCTGCACCAGCAGGATCTTGAATGGAATTCCATTTTCCCGGCAATACAACTTCACTTCTGGGATGAAATGGTGGAAGAACCAGTCCTCAAATACAGCGAGTGTCACCCATGCCTTCATGTTTGACATCCATATAACGGGGAGAGAGCTTTTCGTCACGTTCTTCAGGGCTCGAGGGTTAGCTGCCCGGTAAACTAGCAGCGGCTTCAGCTTGTAGCTCCCTTCAGCATTCGCCCCAAGCATTAAGGTTAGGCGATCTTTAGCCGCTTTATATCCGGGCATCGTCTTCTCCTCACGGCTAATGTAGGTCTTTTCTGGCATTTTCTTCCAAAAAAGACCCGTTTCGTCGACATTGAAGATCTGCTTAGCCGAATAGCCACCCTCCTCAATGATCTCCTTCAACACTTGGGGGAATCGCTCGGCAGCCTCTTTGTCCGCAGATACTGCCTCTCCGGACACGGACACATGGTGGAGATTAGCCCTCTTCTTGAAACGGGAAAACCACCCGTGGCTGGCAGAAAACGTTTCCTCGGCAGCGCTTTCCCCAGCCTTAGCCTTGACATCCTCAAAGATAGATTTGGCCTTCTCCTGAATGAGCATAAGACTCAGAGGAATACGCCGCTGCTGCTGATCCTCGAGCCAAATGGTGAGAAGTTTCTCCATCTTTTCTATGATTTTCCCTCTTTTTTTTTGCTAATGATCGTCGATTGCATCGGCACTGCACCTTTCACGTGTTCCATTATACGATTTTTCTGTTTATAAATGGTACCGACGGTCGAATGATTCAAGTTGTATGCCCGTGCAACGCTCACCATTTTCTCACCCGTATCAAGCTTCTTTATTATTGCCACTTTCGTTTCAAATGAAATGGCTTGCCTCTTCTTTGCACTACCACTCTCACTAGAAGCCTTTCGCTTTTCACCAACCATATTGAATAATGGATGCACGAGATATTTAATGATAAAAATGAAAAAAGTTCTTTGCGCACTGGAGATACGTTCACGCACTTACGCACTGCAACGAACTGGGCAGAGGAAGGTGGATGCTGGGTGATCTCTCACAGCGCTAAGCGTCGGTATTAGCAGCGGAAAGAAGGACAACTCGGAAAAAGGCGCGCAATACAAAATCTAACTTACAGCATCTCTTTCCGAACATTTTTCGACATACGCGCAGACATCTTCGTATGTACCGTTACTCATAACTCGAATGTTCGTAAGTAGGGGAGCGACTGTACTGCTCTCTAGTCCTGGACGAAGAGGCAATAGCAGTAGACGCATTCTTGATGGACTGAACAGGGATGGACACCTATGCGTTCCCCACGTTCAAGATCATCAATCTGGTCGTCAGGAAATTCTCTCTCCTCGAATCAGGAAGAATGATCCTAGTAGCTCCATTCTGGATAGCAAGAGAATGGTTCACAGAGGTGGTGGACATGTTAGTGGACTTTCCAGGAAGCCTTCCTCCAAGTCCAAAGCTTCTCAAATGGCCCCACTTTGAGAGGTATCATCAAAACTCCCTCGCTCTACGACTGACTGTCTTCAGACTATCGAGAAGCTTGTCAGAGCGAGAGGCTTTTCTGCGCAAGCTGCTAGAGCTATCGCCAGAGCGAGGAGGATCTCTTCGCAAAGAGTCTAACAATTGAAGTGGGAAACCTTTAGAGCATGGTGTAAGCAGCACAAAGTTTCCTCAACCACTACCTCTGTGAGCCAAATAGCTGATTTTTTGTTGTCCCTCAGACAAGACTCTAAACTGGCCGTATCCACTATTAAAGGGTACAGGAGTATGCTTTCAGCTGTCTGTAGGCACAGAGGCATAGACTTAATTCAGGATAGAGACTTGAAAGATCTCTTGAAGTCTTTTGAAACAACTAAGCAGGCTCAGTTAAGACCCCCAGCTTGGAATTTGGATGTGGTTCTGAGGTTCCTATGCAGCAAGAAGTTCGAATCCATCTCACAAGCGTCCCTTAGAGATGCTACTAAGAAAACCCTCTTCCTGATGGCTCTGGCCACAGCAAAAAGGATCAGCGAGGTTCACGCTATTGAGAAGCAGGTGGGCTTTAACCAGGATGGAGCAGTATGTGCGTTGAGGATCGACTTCCTCTCTAAGAACGATAATCCATCAAAACCCTGGCCGAGGACGTTTGAGGTTCCTAACCTCACTTATGTGGTGGGTCAAGAGCAGGAGAGGCTCTTCTGCCCAGTTAGAGCCCTCAGGGCATATTTATCTCTTACTGAGAATGTTAGAGGTGCATCCAATTCTTTATGGTGCTCAGTGAAAGATCTGCAAAAGACCCTCTCATAGAATGGAATATCATTCTTCTTGAGGGAAACAATAAGAGAAGCTCGCCTCTTGTGTGAGGAGGAGAACTTCGGTCTTTTAAAAGTAAGGGCTCACGAGGTGAGAGCCATTGCTACTTTACTGGCATATCGTAAGAATATGTCAGTTAGACAGATTATGGAAGCAACGTTCTGGAGAAGCAACTTTGTGTTCACCTCTCATTACCTCAGAGAGGTAAGAGTAGATTATGAAAGGTGTTACAGTACACCTTGAGCCCATACATAGCTACTGCTTTTGTATTGGGCAAAGGAGTTACTACCTCCCCTCAACCTTAACTTTTGTATGCCTGTGTTTGGTTTTTGGTTTTTATGGTTGTCTGAGGACTCTGACTTGTGGTACAGTGCCCTCATTCTAGCTAGATAGTTAATATCTATTCTGCAAGGTTAGGTGGTTAGTTTGAGTAAGGTTGCAGTTTTTAAAAAAAAGGGGCATAGGTAGTGCTGAAGTCTAGTCAAGTTGTTGGTCTCATCCCGTTTGACAGACTCGATTTAGTTGTTTCAGCATGACAGGTCCACACCTGGCTGACACTCCTAAGGGAAAGCGACTCAAGAGGCAGGAACCTTCGAAGTCAGCTACCTTTGCTGGTAAGGAATCAAGGTGTTGTTTTCCCAACGATGTTAGCTGTCTGTCACCCTCCTCCAAATATGTGAATCAGCTATATATATATAACTGCCAGGTAAGTTTTATTCATAAAAATGGAGTTTTTAGGATAAAACTAAGTTTTATGAATACTTACCTGGCAGTTATATATATATTTTAAGTCCCACCCACCTCCCCTCAGGATACAGGTCGGGCAAAGATGATCTGAGGAACAGAAAACGGGAATGATTCCAAGTACCACCCTGTAAGGGTTGTCAACCACCTAACCGCACAACCACCACACGGCGGTTGCCGCGAGTTTTGAAAAATTCTGCCGGACGTCAGAGACTATAGCTATATATATATAACTGCCAGGTAAGTATTCATAAAACTTTGTTTTATCATAAAAACTCCATTTTATTCGTGTTGGTCCCAGCTAGCCTAGCTTAGAGAGTGCTAGTTTTGTCAGAGATGGGTTTGGCGATGGCGATCAGGTCTTTCTTACTGGTCTCATTGGCAGCGGCCTTTTTACCTTTAAAGGGTTTTTTCCTCTTTTATACTAGTTTGCTGAGCCCTTTATGTCTGCTGCCTTCGATCCTCTGTTTTTTTTTTCGACCTATTAGGCTTAGCTTAGCCTTCGTTGGTGAATCCGTTGGTCCGCCATGTTGCATTTGTTCACGATCTCCCATGCCAGGACTTTGCAGTCCTTTAGAGCTCCCCTTGTCGGTGCTCCGACTTTCTTGTACTGCTGTTCTATTCTAGCCTCTGGGATTTCTCGATCGACTTGCGGCATTGACCTATTAGGCTTAGCCTAGCCCTTGGTGGTGATTGGATTAGCCCTCGTCGGCGAATCTATTGGGCTGCCATGCTACATTCGTTCTTTATCTCCCATGCTAGGACTGTGTAGTTTTTTTGAGTTCCTCTTTGCGAAGGGTGATCTCTACTTGTCGGTGTGCCGAGTTACCTGTTCTGCTGTTCCATCATAGTCTCTGGGATTTCTCGATTGACCTGTGGCATTGACCTATTAGGCTTGGCCATTCTGCATTCGCTCGTGATCTCTCGTGCTAGGACTGCGCAGTCCATTGGAGCCCCTGTTTGCGAAGTGTGATCTCAACATGTCGGTGTGCCGACTTACATGTACTGCCATTACCTCCTAGTCTTTGAGATTTCTCGATCGGACGGCAGCTGCCGTTTCTGACGCCGTGGCAGATATTTTGATGCATGGGTATAGCCACTCCATGTCGTCACCTCCCTTTATATCTTAGCCTTTCCAGGACGGACATTGCACGAATTTTATCATTATGCTGCTGTGTTTTTGCATTGGTTGATCTTGGGGGTTGGTTCCCTCTGGGATCTGACCTTCCATGGCCGTCGTTATGCTTCTTCCTGAGGGGTGAGCTATCAGACTGACGACAGTGCTGGTGCCTACGGCTTTGTAGTCATCTTTTGGCACACTATCCTATTGTACCTTTACTAGCGATGCGTCGCTGCTTGCGGCAGTGCCTCCTCTGGCGGCGCTGCCTTCAGCTATGGCATGGTTTTTCTGCAGGAACCCTTGCCGTTTGTCTCCGCCGCCCTAGGCACCTTTTCCCCTAACGGCATTACCGTTACAGACGGCAGGGCTAGTACTAGTGTGTAGGAGTGATTGACTGTGCCAGCACCTTAAGTCATGTAGGATGCTGGCGGCAATGCTATTACCCCCTAGAGCTTCCGGCAACACTGTTATATCTGGCGCACATGCCTTTGGCAGTGCCAGAATAACAGCCATGTCGCCACCTTTCGACACTTTTAAGAGTATCCACCAAAATTGGATTTTTCCTACGTAAAAATCCGTTCTATAGTACCCGTTTTGGCGATACGTCGCTGCTTATGGCTGTGCTGCCATTGGGGACACTGCCTTCTCTTTTGGCAATGTGTTTTCTGCGGAAACCCTCGACTGTTTTCTCCGCCGCCCTTGGGCACTATTTTCGGTAGTGGCTGTGGGTTTATTACTAGTCTATGGGAGTGGATATCTGTACCAGTGCCTTAGGGCCCATAAGATGTTGGCGGCAATGCCGTTCTCCCCTGGTGCCTATAGGGCACATGCCTTTCTGCCCTTTTTTATCTGAGACCATCTTACATAACTAAGATGAGTTCACTACTGACTGTAGTTGAATTCTACCACAGATTAACATAAAAGCCTTACTCCTTCAACTTTTGAGGCTTCTTTATGTATGTTGAGCCTGGGAACTCCTTCTATGAAAGGTTTTCTAGGCCCCTGCATTGAATAACCACTACATATGGTTATTGGTTTCCTACCAATTTGTCCATTTCCCTTTGAGGGTGTGGATTGGATAGATGGTTGGTAACTCTATAGGCTAGTTCCCCCTCCCGGGTCTTTTGTATTGAGGTTATCATTTTGTTTTTATAGCCCTTGGGTTGCTATAGACTCTTGCTCATTAATCGATGCGTCGATTGCTTAAATTATTAAGTTTACCTGTACTGTTGCCTTCTAATTGGCCATTTCTCTGCGTAGATATAGGAGCAACTGTTCTTTCCATGGGCATTTTCCCCCCCCCACCCTTTCCCTATTTGGGCCAATAACAACGGAGCTTTATGGGGCTATTTTTCCCAATCTCACGTTCTTTAATAGGGGAATGGACATTTCGTACTTTATCTCCTCCTTTCTCACCAATTGCATTTACACACAATTTGGGGATTACTATTCCTTCAATTGTTAACATGGAGTGTTAATAACCCATTTCTTTCAGCTTTTGGTGTCTGTTGGAGGATGTAGTACTCATTTAAACCCTTTTCTCCTTACAGGCAGTGCCTATGACGGAGATGCACTGTTGAGTGCAGATTTGTGTCAGGGCTGTGAGGCATCCTTGTGGTCTCGATATTTTCCGCACACATGCGAAGTGTCGGAGGATGAAAGACCCAATATCGTACTGGGACCATCAGGATTGCAGTGTTTGTAAGGATTTACTTCACTCTGGATGGGTCTCGGAGGATGCCTCCGATGACGACCGCATGGTCTTCCCGCGGTACCTTCGCACCTGGTCGCACCTGGGTAAGAGGATGGGGTAAGTCTGATCTCATCAAGGATTCAGTGGTGTTTACCAATTTCAACTCCACTATGACATCGGTCTCCCGATCTACGGTGGCGATTGCTTCTTCCGTGACGGGGGCTGTTCCTGCCCTTTTCTCCTCCCAACATCATCTGCTAGGCTCATGGAGTCCCTCAGTTCCCGAGTACAGTATTCCCTCGAATATCACGGTAGATAGGGACTGAGACCACCCGTGATATTCGAAAAGCTGCGAAGTAAGACAAAACCATTATTTTTACCTTATTTAATTATATACAGGCTGTTTAAAACCATCCTTTACTATATTAATAATAATAGAAAGATTGTAACACTTTTTAGGTTGTACAGTACACTATTACAGTTCAGTACTGTACATAAATACACCTTTAACACTAGAGAATTAAGTACGTACATGCAACAAGTTAGTTACTGCAGCAATACATGTACAATACATACATACAATTATGTAAAAAAAAATAGATTTCTAAAAAGAAATTACAAATTAAACAAATAAATAATTATTAAAATAAAATAAAAAAAATTATTTAAGCGAGTAGAGAGAGAGGGAGCGAACCTTACAATACGTACATACGTATGAAAAAAAAAAATTAAATAACCTTTACAATATGTACATATAAAAAAAAAATTCAAGTTTTTATCTGAAACAAAAATTACAAAATAGAGGCAAATAATTATTAAAATAAAAAAATTTTTTTTTTCTTTTTTTGCTTACCATGGAAGAAGTAGACGTCAACTTGGATGATGAAGGATTCTTGAAGTTGAATGATTGCCTAGGCTACGAAGACGATGACGATGATATGATGATGATGATGATTTGACTGTGCAATTGATATTATGACGATGACGGCTTTTATGACTCTTCTGAAGTTGGGGGCGCCGTATCTGACACCGCCTCCTGAACTTTGGCTGTAAGAACTTTTTTTCGGCGCCCGAAGAACATGGTGATCGGTAACTGCCGTCGTTCTTTCTTCATTTTTTCTAAAACGACCTTATACGGCTGCATACCACCGTCCAGATTGTTGTCATATTCCCGTGAAAGTGCCTGCGCTTCTCTCAATAACCTGCAAATGGTCGAGAGCCGTTCTAAGGTTAGGTCAGGGTCAGGATCCTCTTTCTCTCCCTCTTCCGAATCGTCTTCCTCTTCGCTAGCTGACTTCATTAGTTCTTTAAGTCCTCTTCAGTTAGTTCTTGGGAGTGGCAGTCAAGCAGTCGACGTCGTCTGTAGTCATGTCTGCAAATCCTTCACCACCAAGGATAGCAGACAACTTCACAGCCTTTTTTACTGCTGAATGCTTGATTTCAGCAGACGTGAATCCTTCGTCATCGTAGACGATCTCGGGCCACAACTTCTTCCAGCTGGAGTTAATGGTGGAAGGCTTCATCTCTTCCAACGCCTTCTGGATATTTTCAAGGCATGTAGCAATTGTGTACGTGCACCAATATGCCTTCAGGTTGAAGTCTTCTTGTGCGTGCGCACCGTCCACTTTAGTAATCAGGTCTGCCAGGGCATTTCTCGTGTAGAGAGCCTTAAACACCCTAATAGCTACCTGGTCTATAGGTTGAATTAGGGACGTAGTGTTAGATGGCAGAAACTTCACCTGAACCCCAGGGAATGTCAAGTTTGTTGCGTGGCCACCAGCATTATCCATAAGCAGCAGGACTTTGAACGAAAGATTTTTTTCCCAGGAGGTAGACCTTATCCTGCGGGATAAAATACTGGTGGAACCAGTCACTTGTCAGTACTTTCGTTATCCAGGCCTTAGGATTGCTCATCCGATGGACGGAAAGGCAATTCTTGTTCTTATGCTTCAGCTCCTTCGGGTTTTGGGATTTGTAAATGAGTGCTGGCTTCAACATAAACCCATGGGCATTGCCGCACATGACGAGGGTCACATGATCCTTATAGGCTTTAAAGCCAGAGGCTCTGGCTTCCTCCTTGAAAAGGAATGTACACGATGACATCTGTTTCCAAAATAAGCCAGTTTAGTCCATATTAAAAACCTGCTCTTGAAGATATTCGCCCTCAGTTATAATATCTTGGAACGTATCATGTACGTAATCCTTGGCAGCCTCCTTATCCGCAGAAGCAGCCTCGCCATGCATTGCTATGCTTTTGAGTACGTATCATTTCTGGAATTTGGCAAACCACCCTTTGTTAGCGACAAACTGTGCCTTTTTCTTTGTTGATCGGCTGGAACTTCTTCGTCATCTTCCATTTCTTCATCGTCTTCTTGTGGTTCCTGTGGTTCCTTGGCAGCATACACTCTGTAAAGTTTCCGCGCCTTTGTCTGGATCATGTTCGTATCCAACGGAATATTTTTCTTTGTACAATCGCTTATCCATATCGATAATGCTGTTTCCATCTTCACAATTGCCTTGTTCCTTTGAGTTACAACTCGCTTTTGTGTTTTATTGAAGGTTATGGCACCAGTTTTCCTAATCTTTACCTCCTCTTTTTTTATAAAAAGAACTGGGGCTTCGTTCACCCCGAAATGGCAACCGACGGCTGCATACGTTCTTCCTTCCTTAAGCATATCGAGAAGTTTAATTTTCTCGGGGATAGACACATTTTACGTTGCTTCTTAGGCTTGCTGTCAGCCTTGGAGGTAGCAGGACGTTTAGGAGCCATTACAAGGGATGTACACTCGAATAAAGTTCACAAAAATCACAATGAAATCACACACGGCACAGATAAAGTGAAACACGTGATGCTGAATAACGGAGCGAAATGGAGGAAGCAAGGCTGGGAGGAATCTCTAGTGATCGCATCCACTCTCCCTGAAACGCCAATCACGTAACTGTTTACAAGTTGTGATGTTCTCTTTGGCCATCTTGTTCTCCACGAACCAATCACAGATCTCCTTACAAGTGACGTCAGTCTCTCTCTCATAGATGCTACGCTACGCTTGTTGATGCGGCTAGCGAACCGAGAAACCAAGCGTATTGCGGCCGTGTTCCAGTAATTATTTTTTTAGTGTATTTTTTAAATTAAGTTGTTATACATAGATATTTTTTTTTTCACATTTTCTCCCTATAATATAAATAATATTTATAATACACAATTTTTTATATTTTAATAATTTTTAATATTTAATTTTTGAATATTCATTATCACTGTTTTTATGGATTTATGGTGGAAATCCATGATATTAGTATATTGAAAAATCCGTGAAGTAGCGAATCCGTGGTAATCGAACCGCGAAGTAGCGAGAGGTTACTGTACCTTATGTCCTACAATGCATCTGGTACTTATGGCTAACACGAAAGCCTTCATGGAGGGGGAATTAGTAATACCAGATGATGATGTTCAAGGCCTCATGTGAAGAGATGCAGGCCTAGGAGAAGCAAGAGGAGTCTACTAGGTATAAGGTCTTGCACTCCTAGCTACCTTATTGCACGCGGCAATGATGACGGCAGGGGCTATCAATATACAGATTGTCGCCTTTGGTAAGAGCTTGGCCTCCTTCCTGGCTCCGGACAAAGTGGTCTTCCCCTTTGTTTTGAAGAGCTACGTGGCAGTGGAGTTAGCCATTTGTGAGGGTGAGCCTCTCCCAGCTTTGGAAGAGTGCACACCAGTCTCACCTGTCTTGCCACACGTTGCCGTCCACTGGACCAATGTCCAGTTTACTTTTGCTGAGAGTAAACTGGATAAGGATGCGGCCGGCCACCAATTTCTTGAGAAGCTGCCCAGGATTCCTGAACACCTTCTTAAGTCTTAGTCGTAGGCCAGATAATGGTTGTCAATGTCGATGTCTCTGTAGTGATTTATGGAGATGATGATCGGGCATTTTGCAGATGCCTCAGTCTTTCCTTTCTGGCAAAAACTCATGTCGCCACCTTTATGAAAGACTTTTATGTTTCTTTTCAGGCCTGTTCTTGGCATGGCTACTATCCGCCAGGAGCTGAAACGTTTCTCACCTCTAGCATCTGGGGAAAAGACCTGTTTCCTTAGAAGGTTGTGAAGGAAGTTATGGATAAGGCTTTCACAGAGCTTAAAGCCTTTTCCAGAAGTTGGGATCTCATTGAAGAGGTAGTTCACCCCTGGGAGACGCCACAACCAAGAGGTCTTGCAAACCGACTTATCATCGTAAGTCGTTTGTTCTCTCCTATGCCGCTATCCCTCAGACTGTCTATGCTGTGCCCTAACAAGTGGTGTCACAGTCCCCAGGCCTTCCACCCTGTGTATGAGTAAGGGTCGTCTTCCGAGGCAGTCTTGACAGTGGAGGCAAGTCCAGGGGTCGTGAACTTTGAAACGGCAGTGGAGGAAGAGGTTCACGTCCTCGACACAAAATAATGAAGGTCTCCCAGTAGGGGGACAATTAGCCTTGTTCAAGTATTGTGGGTTCTTCAGTCCTTGGACACAGAACGTCATTTCCAACGGCTTTGGTTGGAAGTAGTAACAAAGGCCACCATAGTTCAGGAGATTCTTCCAGAAACATCACCTTATTTGGAACATTATGTATAAGATCTCTTTAAGAGGGGAGTTATCCGCTGCGTGAGATCTATGAGATTTCAAGGATGTCTATTTTATGTGCCAAAACGGTTTCGAGCTTACCTCAAACTATTCTCGTCTTGTCCTGTCTAAGCCTGTTTGTTCAGTGCGACAGGTTCTGGATGTTGACTATTTCGCAGTTACGGACCTTACCCCCTTTGGAGGGTTTCACTGTTTCTATAGATCTTACCGACTTTAGGTCAACACTTCTCCAACTTCCTTGGTTGCAACCTGGAGAGAAAGGGCTACATTCAGAGCTATGCCTTTGGGGCTCAACGTAGCTCTGAGGATTTCCCCGAAGTTTACTGACGCAGTCGTACAACAACTTCGGGAGAATGGCCTTCAAGTAGAGGCTTCCCTGGTTGACTGGCTAGTGTGAGTTCCCTTGGCACAGTGTTCTCGGAAACAGCCAATTGAAACGTATAGTTCCTCTAGTCCCTTGGATTTCAGATCAACTTTAAGAAATCAAAACTGGCTCCAGCTAAAGATTTCCAGCGGTTGGAGATTTGTTGGGACCTTAAGTCTCACTCCCTATCTATTCTTCCCTCCAAGGGAAAGGAGATAGAGACGTTAGTCAAGTCCCTGATCAAGTCGGGGATAATCACCAGGCGACGCTCAGAAGGGGTTCGAGGATCTTTACAATTCACTAACCTTGTCCTCAATGTACGACTCAAAGATGCAAATAGAGTTTGGGGAAGGAGAGCCTCCAAAGCTCTTCTTGACCATCAGAAGCAGACCCCGGTTTTACTGCAGGAGCAACTTAGACCGTGGTCCACTGCCATAAGTTTTTCATCGACAGTGCCGTTACGCTTTCGTCGTCCAGTAGTGACACTGTGTGGACGCCTCGTTGGATGGTTGGGTGGGTCATAACCCACCCAAGAAGGTGCAAGGCTGTTGGTCTCAGAAATTGTAACAATACCACATCAATATTCTGAAGTCCATGGCAGTCTTCATGTCCCTCAAGAAATTATACCTGAAGGAGAACGTTCATATTCACCCAAATCTCTTTAACAGGGTTATAGTCTACTGAATCAACAGACAAGGTCGAGGTCTCCTCAATTAAACCACGTAATGATAATCGTCTTAATGTTGGCTCAGAAGAAAGGTTGGCACTTGTCAACATCTCTCCTTCAGTGAGATCAAGTCTCTGGCCTTCAAGTAGATTTATTTGCGATGAGTCTCAACATGATACTTCCCTGCTAGGTAGTACTGAAATTGGTTCAAGCAGCAGTGGGCATGGACACAATGTCCCTGGATGGGAATTGTTGGATGACGATTTACCTGTTTACACTGTTCAACCTCCTCGTGAAGGTTTTGGACAGGCTTAGATCTTTCAAGGGATGGTGACTCTTGTGGCTCCTTGGTAACCAAAGAGCAACTGGTTTCCCATGGTCACGGATTTGAACCCCAACTTGTGCCGTGACCAACCCGATTCTGTCTCGGGATGGACAGCAGGAGATTGTTTATGCTTCATCATGGAGATCGAACAATCTTCATCTCGTGATTGGTTTCGCCCTAGTCCTGGGAATGAAATTTAAAATTCAACGTGATAAGTGGGTATTTGCGGAAACTATGAGTCGTCTAACACCATGACTTGGTATGAAACGTCATGGACAAAATGGGTCAAATATGTCAAAGACATAAATCCATGGTCGATTACTATGGATTTTTGTTTAAGTTTCCAGCTTACTTTGCATGTTTGAAGTCTAGCTTCCTCCACAATTTCGTCGTACAATTTGGCCCTCACTAGAACTCTACTATACGCCTTTATGTCGACTTTTACTCGGATCTCTTCAACAAAGTTCCAAAGGTTTGTGCAAGGCTACGGCTGTCGGCTCCACCAAAGCCTATCTCTTGGTCTTTGGACAAAGTTTTCAACTTCGCCTCGGTCGTAGGCAATCAAAAGGCTTCTACAGTGAACCCTCGCTACTTCGCGGTTCGACCATCGCGGATTCACCACTTCGCGGATTTTTTTCATAACCCATGTATATACATATATCGCGGATTTTCCGGAAATATCGAAAATACCGCGATGTGACCGATGGTGCGAGATTGGAGAAAGTAAGGAAAATTGAATCATGATTGATTCTCAATATAAATGAAACTTTGAGGAGCAACAAAGATATCATTTGTTAGAGAGATAGAGAGAGGTAAGGAATGGGAGGTAGTGAAAAGTAGCCCACAGAGAGAGAGAGAGAGGTAGAGGTAGAGAGAGGTAGAGGTAGAGGTAGAGAGAGGTAGAGGTAGAGGTAGAGAGAGGTAGAGGTAGAGAGAGGTAGAGGTAGAGAGAGGTAGAGGTAGAGAGAGGTAGAGGTAGAGAGGTAGAGAGAGAGAGAGGTAGAGAGAGAGAGAGAGAGAGATGGAGGGGGGTTTAAATGTAATAAACAAAAAAATTTGATAGGTTATAACACATTGGTGCTTATGTAATATCAACTGTATACTGTAGACGGTTTAAATAAGTTAAGAAATGGTATAAACGATACTTTGTTAGTGTATTCGTACACACTCAAGAGCGGCAGCTAGATGACAGGTGATCTAATCACAGCCAAAAGTAAAACAAAAAGAAGTCAACAATACTCGATTTTTAAAACACACCCGAAATTTAAAAACAAAAGTACACGCTTTCTTAATGTGCAATTAACTATTTAAAGAGTGGCAATTTTCTAGAATAAAATATTTCCCAAAAAATAATGGTTTGCTGGTGAAATCGGATGCCGTATTTTTAGCTATGATTGAAATGGATGTAGACTTGGCCTAATTTTTTCGTTTCGTATTTAATTGACACTAAGAAAACTAATTTTAGTTTCTTCATCTAAATGTAAGTATTGTATAACATGAAGAGAGAGAGAGAGAGAGAGAGAGAGAGAGAGAGAGAGAGAGAGAGAGAGAGAGAGAGAGAGAGAGAGAGAGAGAGAGAGAATGAATCAGCTGTTGTAATCAAATGGCGTGTTTTTGTTTCGTGAGAATTTCATCGCCACGACTATAACAACAACATACTGTACTGAACTTTACAGTATTATACAGACTACTGTAATATGATAAAGTAAAATATTTGTAATCTATTTTATATGAAATGGGGCTATTTTTTTTTTTTAAATTTACATTTACGTATGTAAAAAAACTCTCTCTCTCTCTCTCTCTCTCTCTCTCTCTCTCTCTCTCTCTCTCTCTCTCTCTCTCTCGTAGATTGTTTTCCTGCTTTGCTACGTATGTATGATTTTATATAGATACGGTAAATAATATTTGTAATAACATGTTTTATAAAAGCTTTTACTGTAATATCATTATTTATCACTTTCATCATGCACGTTAAATTCCTTAGTTTGTTTACTGAGCGTACTTTATGACGCCGTCGTTTCAGGCGGCGTCATAAAGAAAAACATTTCATTTGGAAGTCCTAAGAAAAATTAAGTAAAACATTAGTAATAACCAAATCAACATACTGTACTGAATAATAAATATAATCGATTCAGAAACTAACCTATACACAGATGTTTAAATGCGTTTGTTTCTTCATTATAATCAGAGATAAACGTAAACAAGACATTGGTTGCCATTTTTTATCGTGCTATTTGGCGTGTTTAGGAAACGCATGATATAAAGTCGCCTTTAATATTTGTGCCTGTTTTAGTTTAGGGTACATTAGTACATGCATTAAGTGTTCTGTACATTAAAGGGTAGTTTGTTAACAGTACTACGTACAAGGGAAGGTTTTAACAGTCTGAATATACATGTTAAATAAATAGGTAAATATGGTGTCACTACTTCGCGGATTTTCACCTATCGCGGCCGGGTCTGGAACCTATCTACCGCGATAAACGAGGGTTCACTGTATTCATGATCCCCCTCAGAAAGTCATCTTCTTAATTGCGATGGCTTCCGGTGCTCGGTTAGTGACATTGTGACAATTTCTAGAGACGAGAACCATATTGAATTTGTGGATAATGGTGAGGTAATTTATACCCTGATCCCACTTTTCTGGCTAAAGATGTTCCCTTTTCACCTTGGGGTCTCTGGGAAATAGTTCCCCTACCAGGTGATCCTTTCCTGTGTCCAATACACTGTCCAAAATTGTATTTGCTGAAACCAGTGCAGTTTAAGGGGGGTCTTTTGTTTCAAAATGTTACAGTGGGGTCTGATTTGTCTCTGAAACAGTTAAGAGCTAAGATTACTTACTTTATATGAAGAGCGGACCCGGCTAGTAAGACATCGGGTCTCGACCCTAAAGATGTGGGTTCCTTCTTGAACTTTTTCCAGTATATGTCCATCGAGGGACTGCAGGCATATACTGGTTGGAAGTCCACTTGGGTTTTCTTCAGGCATTATATGAAGCCATTGGAGGAGACACGCCATTTTGTGGTGGCTGCGGGAGTGTTACCACACCCGCTGCAATGATGTAGCCCACAATGTGTCCTAGGGCACTCCTTCAGTTTATTATTAGCAATGAGTAAACAGAAGTTTTTGCTTCAAGGTAAAAAGGAAAAAATGCACTTCTTCAATTCCTTTTCAGATTCACAGATGTCTTTCCGATGCTTTGTGTGTTCCTTCAGTGCTACAGCCTAATTGTCTAATTGTTAGTTAGCTATATCTCATTTGGTTTGGGTGATTACCCCTCAAGTTTCCTATGGTTCCTTATGTCATTTATTTTTCCCCTTTTGTTAACTTATGTATGGGTATGGACGGGATGCATTTACTTTGTACAAAAATTTTCCATATGCAGTTAATGATGGTTGCTTGCTAACCTTGGCACTGATTATTGTGAGTAAAAGGCTGTGAATTGTTACATGCCTGTTACTTTTACACCCTACTATTCTAATTATAATTACTGTAGTGGCATTATCTTTAGTGTGCCGTCTCATTATTATCCTTCCTGAACATAATTGGATTTAATTTCATGGCGGGTTTTTGCTCCATACGCCTCACCTTTGATGCCTCCTTTAGTTTCGGGCTCCTTAGAGTTCCCGATACTAGGATCAGGTGATTTTCCAATTGCGGAGAGCGGTCATTTTGTCCTTTTTGCCTCATTGTCGGGCCATCATGCTTGTCAATTCTGCCTCCGAAATGTTCTGGGATATATAGTTGAGAGGGATACCTATGCCTTGCCGGAGTAATCCTGTAAGTGCATTTCGGTATTGGGACCTCTCCCTTTGAGGCTTCCTACCGAGGCATAGGTAATTCTGTGGTGCACTTCCATGGCTCAAGCCAGAAAAACGGATCTTGACGTAGGAAGAATCTATTTTTGGGTGAGATAGCCATGTCATCCTGATGGCCCATCCGTTACGTTGTCCCTCCCCGATGCCTCGTCGGATGCCTCTTCTCACGGTAGTTGCACTACCATGTGGAATGAGTTTATCAGGAACGAGTAGTACTATTAAGGGAGAGGATATGTAACGGCTCCTCACCTATCCTCTTTCTTAGATTCATAGACTGGGGTAAGTCTTTTTGGGGTGCAGGTATTTATGGTTATCTACGGATGCGTCCCTGATTATACACGATATCTTAGGATAGTCGTTCCAGGGGTTAGAACCCCGTGATAACTGACGGTGATTCTCTTGTAATATCACTCACAGAAATATTATACAGTAGGAAGCTGCCCGAAGGAACTTCCATCAGGACGACATGGCTATCTCACCTAAAAATAGATTTTTCCTACGTCAAAATCCGTTTTATTATACCATCATTAACACTACCACTGAAACTATCGAAAGGTTAGAGAAAGATGAATGTTGCCGATAAGTAACCACAACTCTCGTTTACATTTTGTCAGCAGGACTCTTATAGTTTCAAAGTTTATTTCATTGTTGATATGGAATTTTTACTTAAATATGCTATTTATTATGAAATTGTTAATAAAATGTAAGATAAATATAGTTTGGTTACATTTATCAGGCACCATACCTAGGCCTACAATAATACTTGCAAAGACTTAGATTTGATTAGTTTTGTGGTGGTTGACTCGCAGACTTTGAACAGCTTCGCAGATACAGAAAATTAATTTTTTGAAAACTGGCGACCGCATAAATAGGGAATCGCATAATTTGAATACACATAATTCGCGACCGTACTGTATAAGTTATAAAATTGTTATACTGTACACGTCTCCATTGCTTCCTGTGAGGGAGTAATGGGATACGTCTTGTTTTCCTATATAAACTTGAAGGCATTCATACAAACAACAACCTCTATTTTACTGCATTGCATATGCCGCGAGTATATTTGCTTTGTATATTTTAGCATGGTGTCAAATTTTTCCCTAGACCACAGTCATATACTGTACTAGGTAAAACCGGGTCAAGAGAGTTAGTGTGTGGACGTGTTGTGCGGAACTCCAATACATGTATACACGCTCTGAGTCGGGTTTTAGCTTTGTGTATCTCGCTTAGAATATCATTGAAAAGATATTGGTTAGTCCTATGGAGAAACCTAAGTGATAAGAAACAGTACACTATGCCTGCTCCTAACTATTTCTGCCTCATATGTAATAACACGGAGGGAGAACGTAAAAAATGGATAGGAGGTGAATGTAAGAGACTTTACCATAAGAAATGTGTGCATATAGTGATAGGCATCACTAATAATGAACGGAATAACCTAGATTGGTTATGCCCATACTGCATACGTGAAGCCAGACAAAACAATTTAGTAATATAAAAATTAAAGGAAGATGTGAACGTGAGAGATCTGGCCCTTAGTGAACAAGATGCGAGAATATATGGACTTGGAAGACAAACTTGCAGACATTAGCGCAGACGCAGCAAATTCCACCCAGACCACCGACCTCGCTGAGAAAGTTGACATTCTTGCTGTAAATATGGAATCAATTAAAGCAACACTTAAAACATTGATAGACCCAAAACTGGAGAAACCGACATTTGCTGACAAAGTTAAGGAAAAAAATCTGTTTAATTAAATCTAATAATACAACTAAAATTACTGGAAAAAAACGTGAGATTGAACAAGCACTTAAGACATTCCTATACTTAACACGAGGTCAACTACAAATGGAAATGTTGTAGTAAACTTTGCAAACAATATGATCAGAGAAGAGGCGGCAAACAAAATTCAGACATTGGTGGCTGACACTGAAACAAGAAAAATTTAAGAAACTAAAATCAAAAATAATATGCAATGTATACAATGATAAAGATAGTAAATGCTTTGATTCGAAGAAATCGCTGCCTAGACCAAATTCAAAATATAGAAGTGAAGATAAGTGTAGTCCTGAAGAAAAATGGGGGGGGGGGGGCACCCACTATTTTTCTGCAATGTGATCCTGAAGTTGGGAGGGTTATTCATGATAATGGGGACAAAGTTTCGTTATGATGGGGTATTTACAACATACGTAATAGGTACCACGTGATCACCTGCCACCACTGTCAGAGGTATGGACATCTTGAAAAAGATTTGCAAGTCTAAGAATGAAGATAAAGTCTGTGGGAAATGTTCAGGGAGACACTCCACCAGGGAGTGTAATTCGCAAGTGTCAAAGTGTATAAATGCACAAAGTTGAACAAACCAAGTGACCACACAGTAAATTTTTTAGACTGCAAAGCTTATGACTAGGAATTGAAAAGACTAGCGGAAAATACTGATCATGGTTACTAGGGATGTCATAAACTGTGGGTATGTAGATGTACAATCTGTAGGTAAGAAGACTATTCAAATCTGAGAATTGATAAACAAGAAATATTTAGATTTACTAGCATTATCTGAAACATGGCTAAATAACTTGGACAAGGCAAAGATCACTGAAATGATGCCCCCCACACATGCCTCCTTCCACATACCGAGAGAAGGTAGGTCTGGTGGGGGTGTCAGACTCTTTACTCATAAAAGTTACCCAAATCTCAAAATGTTAAAAAGAAATAGTGTAACAAGCTTTGAATATATATGAATAAACTTTATGCCAAAAAACAGAAAAATATCCATGTAACAATCTACAAACCTCCTAGAGCAAACACTAGTATCTTTTATGAAGAATTCGGTGCTCTCATTGAGATGATTATCATGGAGAAAAACGAATTAGTTAAATGTGAAGACTTCAATTTTTGGATGGATGATGCATCAAATCCTGACACTTTGGCATTTAGCGAGTTACCAGAATCATATCGACTAGTGAATAATTTCGACTGTACAACTACATTAACTGGGCATACGTTAGACTTAGTTTTAAGTGATGTCATGATAACATTGTATCTGATATAAAAGTTGAAGAGAAATGTACTATTTCCCCAGTACACAAGCTTATTACGTTTAGTCTACCTCTACAGAAACATGCATTAGTAAAGAAAATAAACTTTAGACATAAATCAAATTTTTCTCCAACCGTATTTATTGAAGAAGTTACAAAGAAAATAAATGATGCTACCAACATTCCCAGTGATCATGATGACCAACGTCTGTTAGGAGCTAAGTTTGCTAACTGTCTTACGACCACTTATAATAAAGTGAGTAAAAGTGAATATGATACCATGTGCCCACCTATGGAAAAGACTATAACTGTAAAAGACCAATCTCCTTGGTTTGATGGAGAGACTTTGGTAAAAAAAAAAAAAAAAGTGAAAAAAGATGTAAAGAAAGAAAGTGGAATAGGTTGAAAACTGAAAGTACTGTACTTGGGTAGAATACAAAACTGCTGCATGTCAATATAACTATGTACTAAGAAGGAAAAAAGTGAATACTATAAGAGAGAGATCCTCGAAGCAGCAACAGACATAAATAAGTTATATCGTCTCCTGAATGGTATCATGGGAAATGTAAAAGAAAAGAAGCTACCTGATGGATACAGTGACCAGGAACTAGTAAATAATTATCTAGTATTCTTTACAAACAAAATTGAAAATATAACCAGGTCATTTATAAATACTCACCCCAGATTAATGATACACCAGACACACAGACAAAATTAATACGATTTAACAACAGAACACGAGATGACATCACCATAATCATCAAGAGAGCAAAGAAAAGAAACTGCCCTATCGATCGTATGCCAATATCTGAAGTAATTGGAGAGAAACTTTTCTAGTCTAGCCGAAATAATAATGAGAATAGCAGATGCAAGCATTGATGAATGTAAGTTTCCTAAATCTGAGAAAATGGCTATAGTCACACCAGTTCTGAAAAATGCACTGGACTACCAGGAATTAAGCTCATATAGACCTTTGTTTCAAAAGTGCCTGAATATGTAATTCTTGAACAACTAGTCAGTCACTGAGAAGTAATAGAAGCTTTGCCTGACAACCAATCTGCTTACAGAAAACTATACTCTACGGAGACAGCCATCTGCTCTGTTGTAAATGATATGCTGGAAATGATGGAAGAAAATGAATGTGGTATTTTAATACTGCTCGATCTCAGTGCTGCATTTGATACAGTTGTGCATGTACTGCTACTAAATGATCTACGGTCCTTCTGCGTTGAAGATCAAGCCTTCGAATACCTAAAAGATTACTTAGTTGGTAGAAATTACGGTGTACAAATTGGAAACTTATTCATCATATGAACCCTTAAACAGAGGGGTACCCCAGGGGAGTGTACTTGGCCCATCTTATTCTGCATCTAAACTATTAGTCTATCGAAAATACTACAAAGGCATGGCGTGAAGTTCAAACTATTTGCAGATGACACACAATTTTACTTCTCCATAAATGATGTAGATGACACTACTGAAACTCTAAACCAAATCCTTGATATTGTCAGAGAATGGATGACATTTAGATAACTAAAATTAAATGAGAACAAAACTGAATTCATGGTGGTGGGTAAGAGTAACAGCGTGAGAAGCTTGGGTGATATTCAAATGAACATAAATAATGACTCGGTGCCGATATCTAGTAAAGTTCGAGATCTAGGTGTATTTCTTGACTGTAACCTTTCTCTAAATGCCCAAATAAATAATATAATAAAAACTGCTGGTTATCATCTAAGAAATATTGCGTTTATAAAAAAGTACCTGGACGAAAATTCTGTAAAGAAACTTGTGATAGACTGTTTTATTACCAGGATAGACTACTGCAACTCTATCTATTACAATTTACCAAAAGTGCAACTTAAAATATTACAAAACAGTAAGCAGAGGAGTAAGACTGATAAAAGGTATCCCACCTAGAGAAAGGATCACCCCTATACTAATCGATTTACACTGGCTGCCGATTAAAGCGAGAATTGAATTTAAAATATGTACGATAACCCACTAAGTTACCAGAACCGGTCGTCCAAAGTACCTAAAAGAATTGCCACATATTGCGCAGCTAACAAATCGTGTCGATACGAGAATAATTACAGATGGCTTCAAACTGTTGGAACCTAGTTATATGTCTACTTTAGGCTCCAGAGCCTTTAAATATGCGGCCCCGAGACTATATAATAAGCTCCCACAAAACATTTAAATGATTGAAAACATTAAGGCTTTCAAGAGGAAACTGAAGACTTTCTTATTTAAACAATCCTACAACAGTGACGATTTAACAGTAAATGAACAATACGTGATCTGAAACGATAAATACTCTGAACGAACAAGGTAAAACGACAGTGGAGGTCCTGTAGAGAGAGGGGTTCTCCTGCTGTATGGGACTGGAAAAGCAGCCATCAAAGTAAGTAAAGTCAAAGTAATGTCCATGCCAGATCTAGGACTTCCACCCACCTAAGAGTGTGTCATCCACATAGATAATGGAAGGTTTGTTAGTATGGGAACAAATGACAAATTTGGAGATAATTTGTATTTTTCCCTAACTAATACAAACCTGGAGTTATTTATATAAATTGGCCTGCCATCACTTGTCCCACAGAAGTCCTGTCTGCAATAAAAAGTGACGTCTCTCACTGCTGTAAGAGTATATATAGAGGTGGCTGGTTATGTCCTGAACAGAATGTGTATATGTGTGCCTGAGAAGTCGGGGTAACTAGTAGCCCCAAAGTGGCTGCTGGCGGAGTGGTATCCAGATCTGCTAAATTTCATCGAAATTCCTAGAGAACTTCCAGAATGACCAAACCTACTGTGCCAACCACATGTTTGAAAGTTCCATGAGGCAGTCCTCTGCCTCTCTCTTCATGGCTGGAGATTATCCAGCATCTCCTCCGAAAGAAATGCTTTTCAGGACAAACTGCTAAACAACTTTCTGGATTCTTCTGAATGTCGTCCATAGCTGTCTACCAGGCTAATTGTTCAACTTTTGGTGGCTCGTGTTGTAAGGGGAATATTGCTCCACTCAAAGCCAATATGCCCCTGATTGCTGACTTTTTAGTGTTCCGCCCTCTTAACGAGAGAACGCCTTGACGTAGTTGTAGTCGGTCATCTTCAACACTGAGTATAGTTTCCTTGTTGAAGCATTGTGATGAGGAAGAGAGCTCTCAAACTTAGTGAAACGGCTCCCCCAGTTCAAATCTAAATTTCTCTCTCTTTATTCTATTTCTTATTCTCAACATTACTCCGATCCTCTCCTAATTTCATAAACTTTCTTTTGTGGTGCTGCCCTAACTCTAGAACTGATCTATCCCTTATCTTTATGTATTTTCTTTATTTATTTTTTTATATTTTCTTAATTGGCATGGATATTTCCACAATTGTTATTACTGCTTGCTTAGATGAATGGGAGAAGGGATCACAGTTGGGAGTTATTTTCATTCAAAGCTATATGTGAGAGTATTAGATGAACTCAACCATCCCGAAGATTGTTTGGACCATTTTTTATCGGAACTATTCTCAAGGATTGGGATATTGGATTCCAGGGGGAATCCAATCCTTGACGTCCCTCTTAACGAGAGAATGCCTTGATGAAGTCATTGGGCTTCAGCTCGGCATATCATTCCCGTGCTGAAGGCTAGTGACGGGCAAGAGGGCTCTCGAACTGGGGAATTTCTTTTCCTCAGTTTGACTCTAAATTTCTCTCATTCTTTTTCTATTACCTCTTATTGCTTATTCCTCCTTCATAATTATCAGCTGTCTCCAACCTTGCTGTCAAAACTCTTACCCATTTCACTGTCCAGGTTTTTTAGAGGGGACATTGTATCCATGATCGGTTTTTATTTCAAAATCAATTGTGGGAGCTGTGGTGGTCTTGCCAACTGCCCGAAAATGTTTGGACACCTAGGAGTGTCAGTATTCCCATACTGGCACGCGGAACTATCTCGTAGGAAATTTGGCCTTCGGATTCCAGGGGTTGGCGATTTCATAGAGATAGGACTCTCGGCATTCTGTCCGGTTTGCCTGCCACTATGATTAGAGTGGGGATGATTGTATTCTTGAAATGCTCTCAGTCCCATCAAGCGGGTTTGGCATACACTTAAGCCACTCTAATCATAGTGGTACCATCCCTTTGTGGTAGGGTAGGGAGTGGACATTTGGTAAGCAGCTTTTACAGGTGTCATTGGTGGAGAAATTAATTCCAGGAAAGGCTAACGGTGTCTTCTTTGGAATTTCAGACAGTCTTAATTTTTTCTCTCCCTTGAACTTTATTTTTTTCCATTGTTTTTTTTTCATTGTTATTATGACCCCTTCCCTCCCCCTGAAAAAATAATTAATGAGTAAACTTAATATTCCCCGTACCCCTGGATCAAATGGCGAACCCCAGACACCGTTGACGACTTCTGCTTGTTTAAATAGGGAAAGCTCTGTTGACAACCTCTGCAATAAAAAGGATTCCTCCAACAATACTTCTCTGACCAGTGTTGTTAAAGACAATTTATCGGCACTGGTGGAAAATGATGCTTGTATTAACAGTGATACTTTACTCTCTGGTTCTGGCTCATTACCAGATCCAACAAAAAATCTGAAAATTCTCCACTTAAAAAACATACCAATTGGTTGTAGCTATGACATAATTCATGAAGCCTTCTGTAGATTTGGGGCAATCAAAGAAATTTTAATGGAGCTTAATGGTAGTAAAGGCTTTTGGGAAGCTTGGGTATCATTTTCAAGTTTTGAGATTGCTTTAGAAGCAAATAAAAATTTAGAGAGCATAAAAATTGACAATTGTTTGATTTCTGGGGCTCTATGTGATAAAGCACCAAGACACCTAGAGGTATATAAACCAGAAGAATGGATGGAAAAAGAAATAGAGCATAGACTTCCAGAAGTAAGAACCCCCAAGCCCCCAACATGGATAATTGCATCTGGGAAGATGGATAATTATAACTATTATAAGATTAGTAAATTTATACAAAAAAAAGTTGGTTTAATTAAAAGTAAGGATATTAGTAGATACGGTAAGCAATCTGTTTTGATTAATGCAAAATCAGATACTCAAGCTCACATGCTTTGTGGCATGAAGATTGCAGAAATTGATCCTATTAAGGATATTAAACCACATATGAGCTTCAGCTATGGTAAAGGAGTAGTTTTTGATAGAGATCTATATGAATTCTCAGAACCGGAAATTCTGGACATGTGCCCTGCTAATGTTTGGAAAGTAAGTAAGATCCCTCAAACAAGCATGGTAGTTTTAACATTTGAAACCCCTGTTATACCAGATCATATAATTATTGAGAATGAAAGAGTACGTGTTCGTGAGTATAAACCTAGGCCTTTACAATGCTTTAATTGTTTCAAGTACGGTCACCCTTCCCGGTACTGCAATAATACGAAGATCTTTATTAACTGTTCTTTGTTTGAACATGGCCAATGCAACAGAGATACAACCTGTGCAAACTGTAAAGATCATCATAAACCAAATGATAAAAGATGTAGAGAATACAAGAATGAAGAAGCTGCAATCTTGAAAGCAAATGCTGAACATATAAGTGTAGGTTATGCAAAGCATTTACTCAATCGGCAACTTAATTTTGCTCACGCGGTTAAGATGCCAACAAAAGATTATAATCCACTACCCCTTACTACCACAGGGGGACCAGTGGCAGCACCTGGCCCGTCAGGTGCATCTCCCTTAGTGGTAGTAGCCCAGCCATCTGGGTCAAGTGCTCTGCCTATAAAAGCCAGAGCACAAACCTCCAAAGAGGTCAATATGGTTTCCAATACACCAAAAGTATTGTCACTGATAGGAGCATCTCCCCTAGAGGTAGTAGCCCAGCCTTCTGGGTTAAGTGCTCGAACTGTTGAAGTTCTAGCGCAATCCTCCAAGGAAGCCAATGTGGCTTCCACCACCTTAAATGTATTGTCTCAGGCAGAATCTCTACCTGATTTGATGGAGATTGGAAAACAAGATCTTCCAAAGAGGAAAAGGTCCCCATCATCCTCACCTTCATCTAAGTCAGGTAAGTGCCCTACTGCTCATGATCCTAAGGTTGACTCTTATAAAGATCCTAGAAAGAAAGAAAAGAAGAGTGGTGGCCTAGTAAAGCCTTCCATCTCCAGGCCTTACATGGCTTCATCTGAAAAGTCCCAAAAGACAAATAAGACAAAGAAAAATAATAACAAAAGATAATGTCTATCATCCAGTGGAATTGCAGAGGTCTAAGTACTAGCATTGAGCAAATAAAAACTTTAACTAGGGACTCAGACACGAAGGTAATTTGTCTACAGGAAACCAAGATCAGTGACAAACCATTTAATCCTGGACTCAATTATCATTTTTGTAGATCCCCTCCTTTGCAAGCTGCAAGAGCTCAAGGTGGTACAGGTTTTATTATTCACAAATCTGTAAAATTTGAAACAATCCCACTCAATACACCACTACAGGCATGTGCAGTTAGAACTCATATCGGGAAAAAAATTACTTTATGCTCGCTATATATTGAACCATCCTTAGAACTTTTCCTCTTAGATCATGCTGGTAATCCAAGAAGGCTTAGACTTTCTGACCTCCAAGACTTGATCAATCAGCTTCCTGCCCCTTTTATTTTGATGGGTGATTTTAATGCAAAGCATACTTTATGGGGTGGAAATGTGTGCGATAGATGGGGTAATCTTGTTGAAGAATTAATCGACAACAATGATGTCATACTAATGAATGATGGTTCTCCAACTAGGTATGATGTATTCCACAACTCTACATCAGCCATTGATTTGTCAATCTGTTCCTCATCCATTCGATTGGACTACCTTTGGTCAGTAAATGAACACCTACATGGCAGTGACCATTGGCCAATAATGTTAAATTATGTCCATAATCTTCCTTCTCAGTGTCCACCAAAATGGAAGATAGATGAGGCAGACTGGGCAGCTTATGAAAACTGTTCACACACTGATAAAGAATATGATGAATTTGCATCTCCAGTGCATGCCTATCAACATCTTGAAAATATTATTGATGATAATGCTAGCAAGTTTATACCTAAAACATGCGGTTTACCTCATCGCTCTGTAGTTCCTTGGTGGAGTAAAGAATGTGCCAACGCAAGAAAAGTGACCCGAACTTGCTTCAGAAGATACTTGAGGACAAACTATTTAGCAGATAGAATAGCATATCTCAGAGCCTGTGCCAAACAAAAAAGAATTTTTAAAAAAGCAAAGAGAGCATCTTGGAAGAAATATATATCTAATATTAATACCAAAACTCCTTCAAAGGAAATATGGGACAAGATTAGAAAACTTCAAGGTAAATTCGTCCCTAAGCCTCTACCAATATTAAGGGAAAATAATAGATATATATCTGACCCCAAAGATGTAGCAGAGGTTCTTGCTAAGCACTTTGCTCATGTATCAAGTGCTGACAACTATTCCCCAGCATTTCAACAAATTAGAGCATCAACATCTGTTGTTCCTCCTGCTTCTTCAAATACTGAAGCTTTTAACCTGGCTTTTAGTATGGAGGAGATGCAAAATGCTATCTCCAGCTCTTCTTTAACTGCCCCAGGTGAGGATGGCATCCGGTATGAAATGATATCACATCTTCCAGTGGATACCAAGGAATTTTTATTAGAAACCTTTAATGGTCTATGGGCTTCCCATACATCTCCTGATTCCTGGCATACTTCAATTGTAATTCCAGGCCACAAGTCTGGTAAAGACCCAGAACTGCCATCTAGTTATAGGCCCATATCCTTGACCAGTTGCATATGCAAACTATTTGAGAGAATGATCAACAACAGACTTGTGTGGTATCTAGAATCAAAAAATCTTTTATCTAACAGACAGTTTGGTTTTAGGAAGAACCGAAGTACTCTAGACCCTTTGCTGATGTTATCAAGGGAAATTTCAAATGCTTTTTCTAACCAAAACCAGGTGGTGGGTGTCTTTTTTGACCTCGAAAAGGCATATGACACCACCTGGAGGGGTGGTATTTTAAAGCAATTGGCCTCGTGGGGTATAGGAGGACATATGTTCTCTTTTATTGAAGAATTTTTATCAAACCGCTCCATTAAAGTGAGAGTAGGGTCGGAACTATCTTCATCCTACATGCAAGAAGAAGGTGTCCCCCAAGGCAGCGTATTGAGTGTGACCTTGTTTGCTGTTGCAATTAATAGTCTCATTAGTCACATACCTCCTGGCATACAAGGATCACTATTTGTCGATGACTTTGCAATTTATTGTAGTGGATCATCTGCACTTCAAGCATGCCAAAATCTTCAAATTGCAATAAATGCTGCTTCCGCATGGGCAAATTCTCGTGGATTCATGTTTTCTCCTCAGAAGACCAAAGCCATTCGCTTTACTTGTACTCGTAAAAGGGAAGAGATCCCCACCCTTTTCTTAAATGATTGTATTTTGCCATATGAGGATAGTGTCAAGTTTCTTGGAGTCATTTTCGACAAGAAAATGACATTTGGTCCCCATATAAATGACCTATCTATCAGGGTTAAGAAGTCACTGAACATTCTGAAAGTGATATCGCATTTTGATTGGGGTGCTGATAGAACAACTTTGCTTAGAATTTATACATCTTTGTGTCTGAGCAAGTTAGACTATGCATGCCAAATATATGGGTCAGCTACAAAGACTTTACTTGGAAAACTTGATATTGTTCACAATGCTGGGCTTCGCATCTGCACGGGTGCTTACAGAACATCTCCCATTGACAGTCTCTATGTTGATTCTGGCATACCTCCCCTTTCCATTCGCAGAGAGGAGTTGAGTTTGAGGTTTTTAGCTAGGTCCCTTGCTGTGAGAAACAATCCTAACTGTAAATATGTTAGGGCGCCTTTAGATCGGGCTCCTAACAGATCTAGAGTGCCTAAGCCTTTGGAAGTACAGCTGAAAAACGATGCTAGAGAAGTAGGCTTGTTAACAGCACAGATAGCAGAGGTAGGATATCCCAAGTCTCCTCCTTGGTGTAATCCACCTGTTAAAGTATGTTTTACGGCAGGAGGGAAAAATACCTTACCTAGTAGGGTAATGAAAAGTGAGTTTTTAAATCATGCTGCTCAACATCATGGGAAACATGTTTTAACAGATGGCTCCAAATCGGCTGCAGGAGTTGGAAGTGCAGCTGTGGTGGGGGATATTGTTATTAGAAGGAAACTCCCATCCTCTTGTTCAATTTTTACTGCTGAGCTGTACGCAATAATTCTCGCAGTCCAACATATTTTTAAAAATGGCAACCAAAATAGTTTTTATACAATTTTTACGGATTCCAATAGTGTTTTACTCTCATTAAAACAAATTATGCCAGGCCATCATCTAGTACAAGAGGTGCAGGACTGGTTAGTACTTCTGCAGTCTAGGAAGAGTATCAGTGTTCACTTCTGTTGGGTCCCTGCCCATGTTGGGGTGGATGGGAATGAACAAGTAGATAAGGCAGCAAAGGAAGCTTCAGGGCTAAGTAATCCATCCCCCTTGAGTATTCCTTACAAAGATCTTAAAAGTGAGATTCATCTTTACTGTAAAAATAAGTGGCAAGCTCGATGGTCTGAACTGACCACCAATACAAAATTGAAACAAATCCACCCATTGGTGGATAAATGGTCATCTTGTAATTCTACAAGTAGAAGGGATACCATTATTTTAACTAGGCTGCGTATTGGCCATACACATGCAACGCACAATTATTTAATGAAGAGTGGGGAAGGGAGACAGGCCCCTCTTTGTAATACCTGTCAAGTGACAATGGATGTTAAACACATTTTAGTCGATTGTCCTGTTTTTAATCTTCAGAGGAGGACACATTTACTCCAGGACAAACCTTTAAGAGATATACTGGGGGAAAACTGTAATACCCTGAACTTGAGAAAATTTGTACAAAGTATTGGGTTATATTATGTGCTATAATTGATTTTATTATTTTTTTATTTATTTTACCCTTTTAATCCCTATTTATTTCACATCTAGATTTTATTGTATGAAAGTGTTACGATTTGTATTAAAGGTTAAAATGATACTAAATGGTGTGAGTGTACAGATATGATTGAATGATTTTCATTATATAGCGCTGAATGGCCTTAGATGCCCCAGTGCTTGGCTTAATGCCTAAATCCTATATTCAATTCAATTCAATTCAATTCAATCCTTGACGTAGAACTCTTGACTTTCAGCCGGAATTCCATCTTTACAGATATGGGGAGGATGATTCCATATTTTCTTGGTCTCATTTCTAACAGGTAGGTTTAGCTTATACCTGTGCCTCTTCATCTATTTTGGTACTATCCCACAGGTAGGGTATAAAGTGGACCATCTGGGCTGTATACTCTCTCTGTGCTGATAGTGGAGATTGCAAATTTCCTTTCCAACGTATGATAATTTCTTAATATTCTCTAGCGGGTAAACCAAAAAAAAAAAAAAACTAAACATCGCCCTTATGGATTCTGCTGATAACAATCCTCCCTCCCCTGTATATGCTGACTTCCCCTTGGCACTGTTCACGACCTCTGCTAGTTTAATTAAGGAAAATTCTTGACAATTAGGAACTAATAAGAATTGCTTTTCAAGTGTTCAGAAAACTGATGGTAATGTAAGGAAATTAAAAGTCCTTCACATGTGTGATATACTCCTAAATTGTCATTATGAAACATTGTGGATGGCTTTTAAACCTTACTGTAAAATTAATGAAATCAGAATGAATTTCAAAGAAAATGATAAATGGGAAGCATTGATTTGTTTTACTAACCACAAGGAAACTTTCAAAGCAATAATGTATGTGAAATTTCCAAAATAAAGATTGACAATTGTGAAATAATGAGTGATATGCAATGCAGTTCCTAGAAACTTGGACATATGTTGCCCCAGTGACAGGTATCAAAGTGAATCTGGTGACACTAAAATAAATCCCATAGAAAGAAAGCTTAAACCAACAATGTGGATTATTGCAACATCTAAGGCAGAAAAAATGTAACTTTAAATTTAGTAAAATATTACAATAGAAAGTGGGTAGTATAGAGCAGTGGGACATTTCTAGATTTGGCAAGAAGTTAATCTTAATTCACACCAAATCTAGAATGCAATCTTTTATGATGAATAATCTAAAAGTAGAAGGAAATTTAATGGTGAATATCAAGCCACATTTGATATATAGTTATGAAAGTGGTGATTTTTATTAAAGATCTTTGAGTTTAGTGAGGATGAAATCTTGCATAAGTGTCCAAAGGAAATATAGAAGGTTCATAAGATTCCCAGAACCACTATGATTATTTTTCTGTTTGAAGACTGTGATGTACCCTCTCACGAAAATGAGAGAATTACTAGTTTGCATGTATAAACAGAAACCTTTGCAGTGCTATAATTACCTCAAATTTGGACATCCATCGTATATAAAAATGTAAGGATCTGTGACACTTGTTCTAATTCTGAGCATGGACCCTGCAGTAATATTGCAAGATATACTAATTCTAGCCAGAATCACAAACCAACCAGTAAGAAATGTCCTAAATATCAAATAGAAGAAGCAGCTGTTCAAAAGTTGCTTGGAGAACATATCAGTATGGGATATGCTAGGCAACCTCTAAGCAAGACAAAAACTCAGCCAAGGCCTTAAAATCTAAGGATGCTGGACATCCAGAGAGAACTGTAACACCAGCTAGACCAGGTAATGGAAAACTTCCTCTTTCTAAATTCTGTGCCTATCGTCAAAAAGGTACCACCTCCTTCCTCTGAATCTGCCAGTCTAAGGCTTTTATCTTGGGTAGTGTTATTGCTGGATTCAGGGAAAGAAACTTATGCTAGAGGTGCACCTATCTATGCAGAGGTACATAATCCACATAGCTTTCCATCTTTTAATGGAAAAAGATGACGACCACCATCCCTATCCCCTCTGAGAAATGCAAAAATGCCAATTGCAAGTAGGTACAAGGTCCTATCGGAAAAGGATATCCCTTAAAAAAGTCAAAATATATCAGAGATTAAAGTCGAGGTTCACCATTCCCCTCGATAAATAAATAAGAATGCTGCTAAGAAAAATACGAAATAAAGTTTAGCAAGATCTACTTTTTTCAAAGAGAGTATCAGAGACTCCCATTAATTCCGAAAACTGATAGGAGCTTTTTTAAAGAATCTTCCAAAAAGTAAATTTTTTATATTTTCCTAAATATTACAGTGAAATTGTCAAGGTCTGAGGGCTAGATATGAAGAGCTGGAGCGTCTATTTCACGACCACTCACCTGTAGTTTCATGTCTATAAGAAACATTACTAGATGTTTTTACTCCTGGCCCTTGAGAATGGATTAATTACAGACCACCATGTAATCCTCAGGGAAGAAGTCATGGTGGAAGTCTCGTGTATGTCATCCATGACATTCCCTAAAAACCTTTAAATCTATGTGCTACTCTACAAGCGGTAGCATTACAAATAGATCAATGTAGGAAGCATACCATATGTTCACTATATTTGCTACCTAATCGACAGTATTTCCTGTGATGATGTGGCCGAGGTGTTAAACCAACTCTCTCAACCATTTCTTCTTCCGGGTGGTATGAACAGCAGACACCCATTGTGGGGAAATGTTTTAGCAAACTCGAAGGGAGGTCTGCCAGCATCACTAATAGTAAAGGAAGATGCTGGGATTCTAGACACAGGTGAGCCCACTCACTACCATATCCAGACAGGTACTTTGTCATGCATTGATCTTTCAATAACAAACTCTTTCTGGTAGACTTTCACTGGAGAACATTAGATGACTGGTTTACAAGTGACTATGCACCAATGTTAATTAAAACGCACACAAAAATTTAAAAACTGAGCAAAGTAGAAGGTAATGCATATGAATTTCAAAATGTTGTTGATGCCATTGATTTACTAAATGGAACGCTTCACACAGCTGGAGTGCATTTCATAAAAAAGCGACAGGTCTGTTCCATCGACAACCAGTTTCTTAGTGGTCGCTAAATTTTTTTAATTATCAGTGTTATTAACAGAATATAGCAAGACCATAGTTTCCCAACAGTTTGGGAAGTGGCCATTATTTTGGCTTTTTTAAAACCTACAAAGACAAAGTTTTAGCTGCATGCTACTAATCAGTTGCATTGACATGGTTATGTATAATCGTGGAAAAGATGGTCAATTCAAGGCTTATATGGATACTAGAAAAGAGGATGATTTTATCACCAATTCAGTGTCAGTTTTGAAGAATTCGCTCTACAATGAAGGCACTTGTTTATCTAGAGTCATCCGTTTGAGAGTCATTTGCTTCAAAGAAACATCATGTGATGGTATTCTTTGATCTTGAAAAAGCATGTGATACCACATTGAGGTATGGTATCCTTAAAACTGCCCAAGAGTTTGGTCTAAGAGGGACACTGGAGGCAGTTGTTTTTATTGTTTGTTCCTGACTTTGTAGCAGACTCAAAATATGTTTTCACTGGGAACTTTGATTACTGCTGGGAAAGTGTTGTAGTGATCCTAGCTCCTCTACAGGACCAAAATTATCATGTCCAAGATAGCTTGGTCCCCTTTCCTCATCTTCTTCCTCTCTCTTGCGGTATAGCTGTTGGAATCCTGTATAGATGGACAGACATCAATGTAGGTAAGCATCACCTCCAGCTAGCAGCTTTTCTATTTTACTAAATAAAAGTTTTCAATGAACCATCCTCTGTCCAATGGAGAGAATGGCTATGTACAGGCAAACCCATCATTTTGTTAGTGCCTTAAGTCACAGGCTGACTTGTCCAAAGATGAAGGGATTTGCTCTGCAACAGCTTAGATTTCCTGGCCCATGAACCTGACCATACATTCAACCCTGGTTTGTGAGTTGTATAGGATGCTATCCCAGGATGTTAACCAGCTAGTTTGTTAAGTGGAGTTCTGCCCACTTAAGGATGAGTCTTCTAATTAAAAGATGAAGGTTTGTATTTGTGTAGGAACAAATCATAAATTTTAGAAGTAATAGTAACTTCCTGCTATCACTTCCCCCGAAAGTCCCAGATGCAATCAAAATAACTTGTTTAGTATACCAGCAAGGGGGCAGGACTTCCCTCGACCGGCCGGTGACTACCAACATCTACCAGATGAATTTAATTTTCCAGGATGTACCGCAACAGATTTCCATCACTATCCTCTGCTTATGAGGTAGACTCGCTGTGAACGGGAAGATATTTCAGAGAAGGGAAAGTTTCAAGGGCATCTCTAATAGGAACTAGTTCAGTCTCGATCTAGATCTAGATCCAGATCCTTAATCACTTATAATTATAGAAGATTCATTAGGATTTGTATCAAGGTGAAGCATCATATTATTATGAAGATACAAGTCTTATCGCCGTATTGTCGACTTTGGAAAACCTCCCATGCTCAGGTGATTAGGTGGTGTTGTCTTATTGGTGCTTTCTTGCTAAACCCAGAAGTATACATCTCTGAGGTCGAGTGGGTCATGACTACGTACCCTCAATTATTATCATTATTATTATTATTACTTGCTAAGCAACAACCCTAGTTGGGAAAGCAGGATGCTATAAGCCCAGGGGCTCCAACAGGGAAAATAGCCCAGTGAGGAAAGGAAAAAATAGAATATTTTAAGAAGAGTAACAACATTAAAATAGATATCTCCTATATAAACTTTAACAAAACAAGAGGAAGAGAAATTAGATATAGTGTGCCCGAGTGTACCCTTAAGCAAGGGAAATGTTCATGTCCATAAGGAAGGTGTAACTCACTGCCCTTTTACCTGAATATAGCTGGCCAAACACCTAACATATTTAGTGAATGAATGATTTAATATCAGCATTTTCTCCCCCCTGAATCGCAAGATCTGACTGTTGCTATATCCATGTCATCGTGGCTTTAACCGCTGTCCATACCATGTTTCTCCTTGTGTGTTGTGCTTTTTTTTTTATTTCTTTTAGAACTTTTATAATTTGAGTGTTTCTTAAAGAAATATGTGGTGGCCGATTGGAAACGTTCCTGCCTGGTAATCAGCCAGACTGATTTGAGTCCTGCTCAGACTCGATAGTTTCTTGTAGTTTCTGCAACCTCACAATCCTTGTGAGCTACAGGTCTACTTGCTGAGTCATAAACAGCTATTGCCTGGCCCTTTCTCTTTCAGATTATTGCTTCCGTTCTATGTCTTCCTCTGCTGAAAGCAAGAAGAAGGCTTCCTTCCTGACTCCTGACCTTTCTCTTTCAGATCCATGCATATCAGAGTTTTCTCAAAAATCAGATACCCCAATGAGACGGCATTTTGTTGATGGGTTATCACATATTATGATTAGTGAACCTAAGATCATACACAGTGATGTAGATCCTTTGTCTTCATCTCATTTCCAACCAGAGCAAGAGACATTATATATTGAAATGTCTTTTCCATCCTTGATGAACCTTAACAGGTCTCCATTTTCCCCCTCGAGTGTGATTAACTAGGGAGATCGTATTTTTGCAGATTTTACAGATTAGGTGGCTTTATTCGTCCATGATGCAAAAACACTACCGGTAAGAATTTAAAAAGTATAGCCTAAATGTACGCCTAAGCGAACACTACTCTGAGAGGTGACAGATCGGCTTACTTCACCAGGTAAAGAAGAGTCTTTATTAGAAGAGCTTATGTTCCTTATATCCGCACTCACAATGATTCTGAGCTTGCTTGTATTCCTAGAAGTTCTAAAGGTGAGTCTTTCCCTCAAAAGAAAACAGCCAGCTTCTCTCCAAGGAAGACCACTTTCTTGTTAAGATTTTTCAGTTAGATCTCGTTAGGAATTACAGACCTTGTTATATTGGCCTAATGTGAGTGCTTTGTTAGCATAATTGGTTCATATTTGTCCTTGAATCTTCAAGTTAAAAAAAAACTTGTATCTTTTGGGGTTCCTCGACTATTAATAGGTTGTGATTACCTGAATCTCAAATTCCATCCATATACCAAGGCACTTCCCCCAATTTTGGGGGGTAGCCGACACCAACAATGAAACAAAACAAAAAGGGGACCTCTACTCTCTATGTTCCTTCAGCCTAATCAGGGACTCAACCGAGTTCAGCTGGTACTGCTAGGGTGCCACAGCCCAACCTCCCACATTTCCACCACAGATGAAGCTTCATAATGCTGACTCCCCTACTGCTGCTACCTCCGCGGTCATCTAAGGCACCGGAGGAAGCAGCAGGGCCTACTGGAACTGCGTCACAATCGCTCGCCATTCATTCCTATTTCTAGCACGCTCTCTTGCCTCTCTCACATCTACCCTCCTATCACCCAGAGCTTTCTTCACACCATCCATCCACCCAAACCTTGGCCTTCCTCTTGTACTTCTCCCATCAACTCTTGCATTCATCACCTTCTTTAGCAGACAACCATTTTCCTTTCTCTCAACATGGCCAAACCACCTCAACACATTCATATCCACTCTAGCCGCTAACTCATTTCTTACACCCGTTCTCTCCCTCACCACTTCGTTCCTAACCCTATCTACTCGAGATACACCAGCCATACTCCTTAGACACTTCATCTCAAACACATTCAATTTCTGTCTCTCCATCACTTTCATTCCCCACAACTCTGATCCATACATCACAGTTGGTACAATCACTTTCTCATATAGAACTCTCTTTACATTCATGCCCAACCCTCTATTTTTTACTACTCCCTTAACTGCCCCCAACACTTTGCAACCTTCACTTACTCTCTGACGTACATCTGCTTCCACTCTACCATTTGCTGCAACAATAGACCCCAAGTACTTAAACTGATCCACCTCCTCAAGTAACTCTCCATTCAACATGACATTCAACCTTGCACCACCTTCCCTTCTCGTACATCTCATAACCTTACTCTTACCCACATTAACTCTCAACTTCCTTCTCTCACCCACCTTTCCAAATTCTGTCACTAATCGGTCAAGCTTCTCTTCTGTGTCTGCTACCAGTACAGTATCATCCGCAAACAATTGATTTACCTCCCATTCATGGTCATTCTCGCCTACCAGTTTTAATCCTCGTCCAAGTACTCGAGCATTCACCTCTCTCACCACTCCATCAACATACAAGTTAAACAACCACGGCGACATCACACATCCATGTCTCAGCCCCACTCTCACCGGAAACCAATCACTCACTTCATTTCCTATTCTAACACATGCTTTACTACCTTTGTAGAAACTTTTCACTGCTTGCAACAACCTTCCACCAACTCCATATAACCTCATCACATTCCACATTGCTTCCCTATCAACTCTATCATATGCTTTCTCCAGATCCATAAATGCAACATACACCTCCTTACCTTTTGCTAAATATTTCTCGCATATCTGCGTAACTGTAAAAATCTGATTCATACAACCCCTACCTCTTCTAAAACCACCCTGTACTTCCAAGATTGCATTCTCTGTTTTATCCTTAATCCTATTAATCAATACTCTACCATACACTTTTCCAACTACACTCAACAAACTAATACCTCTTGAATTACAACACTCATGCACATCTCCCTTAACCTTATATAGTGGTACAATACATGCACAAACCCAATCTACTGGTACCATTGACAACACAAAACACACATTAAACAATCTCACCAACCATTCAAGTACAGTCACACCCCCTTCCTTCAACATCTCAGCTTTCACACCATCCATACCAGATGATTTTCCTACTCTCGTTTCATCTAGTGCTCTCCTCACTTCCTCTATTGTAATCTCTCTCTCATTCTCATCTCCCATCACTGGCACCTCAACACCTGGAACAGCAATTATATCTGCCTCCCTATTATCCTCAACATTCAGCAAACTTTCAAAATATTCCGCCCACCTTTTCCTTGCCTCCTCTCCTTTTAACAACCTTCCATTTCCATCTTTCACTGTCTCTTCAATTCTTGCGCCAGCCTTCCTTACTCTCTTCACTTCTTTCCAAAACTACTTCTTATTCTCTTCATATGACTGACCCAGTCCCTGACCCCACCTCAGGTCAGCTGCCCTCTTTGCCTCACGTACCTTGCGCTTTACTTCCACATTTTTCTCTCTATATTTTTCATACTTCTCTATACTATTACTCTGCAGCCATTCTTCAAAAGCCCTCTTTTTCTCTTCCACTTTTACCTTCACTCCTTCATTCCACCATTCACTGCCCTTCCTCATGCTGCCTCCAACAACCTTCTTGCCACATACATCACTTGCAATCCCAACAAAATTTTCTTTTGCTAACTTCCACTCCTCCTCTAAATTACCAGTTTCTCTTACTCTCACCTCGTCATATGCCATTTTCAACCTTTCCTGATATTTACTTTTTTACCCCCGGTTTTATTAGCTCTTCAATCCTCACTAGCTCCCTTTTACATTCACCTACTCTATTCCCCCACTCTTTTGCTACAACTAATTTTCCTTCCACCAAAAAATGATCAGACCTACCGTTAGCCATACCCCTAAACACGTGCACGTCTTTCAATCTTCCAAACATTCTTTTAGTTATCAACACATAATCCATTAATGCCCTTTCTACTACTCTTCCATTTGCCACTCTTACCCATGTATACTTATTTTTATCTTTCTTTTTAAAGAAGCTAGCACTTATTACCATCTCTTGTTCAACACACACATCTACCAGTCTCTCACCACTCTCATTTTCACCTGGTACGCCATACTTCCCAATGACACCTTCTACCTCTCCAGCGCCCACTCTAGCATTCAAGTCACCCATGACAACTACATAATTCCTTCTACCCAGTCCTACTACACACCTACTTAATTCATTACAGAACTCATTCTGCTCTTCTTCACTTTTCTCACTTGGCTGCATATTATTATCCAGTTCAGTTTCACATGCATTGCATTTCCCCTGGGACAGGATAGCCATTCAAGACTTAACTCCATTTTGCCTAATCTTTCATATCCTAAACAAGATTTGAAGACCACAAAATCTCTGAGTAAGAACGGTATCAGGTGGAGTGGTATCCAAACTTTTTTAATCTAATCATAAAGCTCTAAGGGAGCCCCCAGATTTGCCAATTCTACTACGGTAACTGTATGTAAGAAAGTTACCCGCACAAGTTTTGTACCTATCTCTTCACACTTGAAGGTTACCCAACAACTCCTTTGGAAAAAGGGCTCTTTGAAACTGATTCCGAAGTAACTTTCAAATTGCTCCACAAGTCCTCCATAGAGGTCTTCAAGGAAAGGTGATCCTAGCTCTGTGACGGTGCCTTTTACAGAACATCAGCCACTCTGGACCACTATTCTTGATAGTTATAAGAGTACATTCATCTTCGGGAGAAGCATCTATTTGGTCCACTTCCGAAGCACATAATACATGTGGTATTGCGGCAACTATGGCTTCTGCAAGAACTATAATAGTACCCTTTCCTTCTTGTAGCAAGGCTTTAGATTGAAACCTAATACTGAAGATAGTCTTACTTTTAGCTCCAGCATCATCAAAAGAGAGAACAATTTTTATGACCTAACGTATCATGTTTTACACTCTAGGGGTGGAAAGATTTGTCATTTTCAGTCCTTTCATACCAGAATTTATGGGTAAGATCCCAAATCCTGCTAGTAATGTTACCATTAAAGGAGGTAACTAATGATCTGGACAGTTACTTGTCCTGTAAGGGCAGCTTGCTTATACCTTACGAGGACTGTTCCCTGCTGCCCGTCCTTCCCTATCTTGCCTATCTTGTTTGTTAGCACGTGTCAAAACAAGAAGGGAGGGTCCAAGATCACAATCTTTCTGGTTATGAGAAGTAATTATGAGGTTTTATATCTCTTAATGTTTTGCAATACCCACTCAGTAGACATGAACAGAGATCTATTATGAGAGCTTTCAAATCCTCAGGGGTAGGGCCGAGGGTCCTCCCAGGGTTTACAATATTCATGGGCTTGCCGCAACCATAGCTTTTCGAAGGACCCAAAATTCACCGTTTTGTGACATTGTCTGAACTCTTTCATCATTGATGACTTAGAAGAATTACTACTATGCCCGGTTAGGGAAGTCCGTCTCTTATTTGATAAAGATTACATTATTCCTTGTTGTCCCAGTGTCTTCAACTTATTTGTCAACACCAAATGAAAACAGAATAGTAACCAGAAATATAATTTCTCTTTGAATGCGAGTCTATTATGAGGTCTACAAACCCTTGGGAGAAGTATTTACAGGGGCCTCTCCAATGGCTTACGATATTCGTGGTCTCGCTGCAATCATTGTTTTCCACAAGAACTACCGGGTATTGTAGGAACTTGGAAGAGGAAGAATACTTTCCTGCTCACTATTTGAACAACGGTGCCTACAAGACCTAAGATACCTACTTTCTAGGCCCTGTAGTGGCTGCCCAATAGTTGATTTAGAAACTATGCTTCTACAGCACAATTGTACTAGTTTGAGCTTATCAGTTACTTATTTATACCTGACATGGGATAGTGACTGCCCAACAATTGGTATAGAAACTATGCATCTGTAGCACAGTTAACCTAGTGTCATATCTTAATTTTTAATATCAGATGTGGGAGCCGAATGTAAGTGACCCTTTCGCTCCATTGTAATTCTAGTGGCCGTTGAAGTATTAGCACTGATGGACACTCAAGCTGGTAGGCGCACCTATTTGTATCCTGCATTATGTAATTTAGCTATGATTTTATAATACATATAATTGTTTCAAAGCATGTTGCTTTCTTTGTTGGGCAGGGATAATGTTTCCTATTTTCATGTTGCTTGAGGACTTTGGTATGCCTGTACCCCTTATCAGAACTGGCCATGACCTTCCTGGGCAGAGGGACAAACAGACACCCTTTTTCTACCATTGGGACTTCCTCCTGTCTAAGGAAGATCTCCCATTAAAATGACGAGGGTTTGTATTTGTGTAGGAACAAACTACAAATTTTGAAGGTAATTTGTATTTTACCTAACTATACAAACCTGAGTCATTTTATTTATATTGCCTGCCTCTGCCAAAAGACAAAAGAGACGATGTGACGCTAGCGTCACTTCGCCGATGATTGGGTGGAAGCATGGTGCAACTGTACATTGTTGCCATATCCACCAGTTTTTCTTTGTATGATTGGAACAATTGTACACTAAGAGCTTACCCATTTAAATAACTTGTTTATATAGTTAAGAAAATTACAAATCTTTAAAAGTTATAGTTTTTGAATATATAAAGAGATTATGAAATTCTATTTTATATACTTAAGCATCAAGCTCCTTGGGAGTACCACTCTTGAGGGTATGACAACAGCTTTTATCTATGAAGTTTGTTAAACTATATTTTTTAGTAAGATAATCACACTTACTCCTGGTAGTAGATGGTAATTATCAGCCTTTTTTTTCTTTTTACAGGTATCCTTATGTACGGAGCCCCTTACCGAATTAAGTAATCCTGGCGCAAGTGGATCGATATTTTACCTCACTAGTGATGATGAATTCATCATTAAAACGGTACAGCACAAGGAAGCTGAGTTCCTTCAAAAGCTGTTGCCAGGTTATTATATGGTGAGTGTTGCAGGGCTTTGCACTATTATTTTTTTTTTATGCATGTACAAACTTTTCATCTTTTGAGTTAGGAATGTCCTCAGTTAAGCTAGAAAGTCTGTTGAATTCATTAATAAGGTATTGACGGGTGGTGAGCACAGACAAGTACAGTATTCCCACCTACTCTTGTCAAAAGACACTTCACTTTGGTCTTTTGCTGTAATAAGTAGGGAAATACTGTTGACCTGATAACCAAGGCAATCAATCCATTATTGTATTCTTTCAATTTTGAAATATTGCTGGCTGGCTTCATTTATTATTACTTTATGGAGACAAAGCAGAATGTGTAAATGCTGGGGGTAGGATGGACAATGTAAGAAATTTGTAAGCTATTTGCAAGCTATTTGCAGTAGGCACAATATTTTACATTCATTCCCATGTAACAAGTGTTGATTGTGTTCTATTCAGTGGTAAGCCTTCACTTTGAAAAGGAAAAGAAAGGCTAAGAACTCTATGGTATCCTCCTTGGTAATGGCCCAAGCTGAGACTGAAGATGTCGAGCAATGAGCAAAGATGCTGGGAAGTTGCTGACCAGGATAAAACGGTCCCCTCAGCTCGTCCTTGCACTCGGGTTGTTGAGAGCGATGGTGTAACTTTGATTCGTGACTCGAGTACCCAGCAGGGATCCCCACTAAATCAGCAAAGTTCCCAGCAACCATCAAGGCAAGGATCCAAAAGGAAAACCAGACTCTTTCAAAGTGTTAAATGGTCCCTTGGGGAGAAGAAAGTACTCTTCTTCTACTTCACCTACTCAATGTGTGAGGGGTGGAGCAGACGTAGAAACCAAGTATTCAAGGAAAAAATTAGAGAGATTTATAACCTGAGAAAATTGCTGTCACCAATACAAGACTATTAACATAAATAGTTTTACAAATTCCAAAATATCTCCCTGAAGAAGAAATAGATAAGAAAAAAAGAGGCTAAAGCAAAATGTGACTGCGAAGAAAGATTAGTAAGTGAACAACAAGAATACTATAAAAGTAGATGGGACAGGAAAGGAGAATGGGAATTGATATGGGCAATGGAGTATGCCAAAGAAAAGTTTACCAGACAAAGAGAAAGATAAAATGAGTGGCAAAGAATATTCCATCATCACTGCCCAAATAAGATTGGTATATCTAGATCAAAGCTCATCACCTAGAAATTTAATTTCATTGCAGGTAAACACTTTAATGAAGCTGAAATTCACAAGATAAGGGAGGATATTAAAGAAATGATAAAAAACAACAAATGCCCCATAGAAGAGCCCGTAGAAATGACACTGGGGAATACTGTGGAAAATACAGATCGTCTGGTAAAGACCATTACTACCAGCACCTCAGAGCCCCACAGCCCCAATGCAAGAAAGACAAGTGAGGGCGGCAACACGAGAACCAATGGGCTTCCCCTCTTCAAGATCTAGCACGGGCACAGAAGAATCAAGCAGCCCTGCAAAAAGAAATAGAAACCACACTCCACCTAGGCGACCAAGAAATATCAAAACTGAGCTTGACCCAGGACAACGGGAATTAGAAGAGGAACAAGCCAATAAAACTGAAGAAAACAAAACAGCTGATCAAACTTCAAGAAAATAAAGAACTAAATGCCTGAGAGAAAAGAATCAACACTTGGATTGCTAGAATGGTCCCGGCAGGATTAAGTCTAACAGAAATTAGTCATATCAATTATGGTGTGGCCTGGTACATACAAAGTAAGATCATACCAGATTATAAAGAAAAGAGAGAAATCCAGCCAAAGAAAAGAAATGTAGAGCCGATCATAGGAAAAGAAACCTGATAAAATAAACCAGTTAAGGGCCAAAATCTCTTAAATGACCAAGTATATGAAAGACCAAAATCACACTCAAAACTGCTTAAGGAAATAAGAAAAAGAAAAATTATGGAATAGATAAGCAAATGAGTAGGAAACTGGCAGAACACCATGTCACAGTAAAGGCCCTAGCTGCACAAATAAGAAACAAAGAACATTAGATAAAATCAAAACAGATAAACAGGCAGTTTGGTGAAAATACGAAGATTGTTTATAGAAATATGGTAAAAGAATCAGTCGAGGTACGGACACCACAGCGCATGGAAGATCTGGAGAGGTTTTGGAAGCCAGTGTTTGAAGACCCGAGACAACACCAAGAGAATTCATGGATTGACACCATGAGGAAGAAGAACAGCCAGAAACAACCAGTGCCCCCAATAAGGTTCACCACAGAAAAGTTAGCAAGAAAAATAAAAGAATATAGTAATTTTAAGACACCAGGAGTAAACAAGATTCCGAATTTCTGGATTAAAGATCACAGTACTACACCACAACTACGAATAAGTCTTCTCAAGAATGATACAAGGAGAAGAAGAATCACCAGAGTGGCTTACAGCGTGAAACGCCACTTTCCTCCCTAAGAGCTCTGAGACCGTACTCTACCAGCAACTTACAAATGGCTCACAGGAGTCATAGTAGATGAAATGTATGAACACCTAGATTAAGGAAAATATATGGAAAAAGAACAAAAGGGATGTATAAGAAACAAACTTGGAACTAAAAATCAATTGCTAATTAACAAAACAATATTAGAAGACTAAGAAAAGGCAAAGGAACCTTAATATGGCTTGGATAGACTATAAGACAGCATTTGACAGTGTGGCACACGCCTGGATACTTAAATGTCTGGAGTTATATAACATCAGTGAGGAAATAAGATCATTCCTGTCACCTCAGATGGTTAAGTGGAAGACCACCATCTGTCTTAAAAACACGAAGGGCCAGATAGTAATTCCAGCCTTAGAAATACGAAGAGGAATATTCCAGGGTGACAGCCTCTCGTCACTTCTCTTCTGCTTGACTATATATCCACTTGTTAAAATCTTGAATGACCTTAACACCGGCTATGATCTAAGTAAAAACAGAAGTAGAAAAGACAATAAGAGTGAACCACCTGCTCTTCATCGATGACCTCAAACTATATGCAGACATGGAAGAAAAATTGGAAGAACTAGTTAGAACAGTCCACAAATTTTCAAGAGACATCCGCATGGGCTTTGGATTAGATAAATGTTCTAAGATTTCCATCATGAAGGAAGAAAGTAACATCAGAAGGAGTGAAAGTAGAGGAAGGCATGTTTGTGCAATATCTGTCAGAGGAGTGTGCATTTAAGTACTGGGAAATAGAAGAAAATACTTGTGTAGAACACAAAAAAAAAATGAGAGAAAAGATAAGGTAAGAGTACATTAGCTGTATAAAGAAGACCTACAAGTCAGAATTAACAGCAAATATTATAGATGTGACAGTACCAAGTGATTTTGGCCTCAATAGAGCTGAGAGGCAAGAAATAACAAAATATCAAGAACTAAAGAACAAAATGAAAAATACATGGAAACTGAAAGAAATAGGAATAATACCTGTGGTGGTGGGGGCAACAGGACTTATGAAGAAAAACCTGAGACAATACCTTCAGGTAATATCAAGTTGCCAAGCATAAATGAGGTGCAAATTGCTGGCGTCAAGGGAACGGTGAGCATCTTGAAAAGAACCCTCGGATACAAGGTTAGTGGAGCATAGAGGTACAACTACAGACCCCAGGCTGGGACCATTGCACCACTTATATAAATTTAAAATAATTAAGGTATTAAGACAAAGCGGAAGAAGCTATGTTGCTCCTTTCTGTCAAAAGTGCAAGCCACTGAATCTCTTGTAAATACATCCATGGCTTGGTTCCAAGGAGGACATGTCAGGAGCCAGTAGAACTTTGATTTTCATCAGCAAGATTTTCATGTTTTGGTGGCATGTGGACTTTCATCAGGGAACGCCCAACAATGACTCGTGCTGTGACCTCTAGTTGCTGTTCAGAATGGCAACAATGATTTCGACTTAAGGAAAGGGTGTCCATCTTATGTCCTTCAGGTGAACCATGTGTGGAGTTTTTGAAGGAGCTGGTAACAAATGCTACTTTTGCCTCGAGTGTCCCTAGAAGTGAAGCCAGTTGGTGCGAGGCCCTAAAATGTTCCCCCTCCAGTCCCAGCCTTGTGCAGGTAACCTCAATGCCAGTTAAGGGGGCTGGCTGGCTAATGTCAATTTTTAATAACAGGACTTCATCCTTCATACATACCACTTAATAAGGTGACTTGGGGCATCTCAAAACTATATAGGATTTTTGCTTCTGACCATGGGTTTTGTGACGCCAGGGCGATTTATCCTGAAAATTAGTGTTTTTCAAATTTTATCTCATCCTCTGATGATTATTACTAAGATCTGGGATTACTACTCTATATAGACCTGATATAGACCTCAAGTAATATGAAGATTTTTTTTCTTAACCCACGAAGGACGACCCGTCCATTTAATGGATGCATTAATTGCTATCAACTAGCGACCGTCTATATTGTGGATGCATTTTTTTCATCCTTTCTCCCTCCTACATATGACTTTAGCTCCGCCTTCTATTGACGTCACAGGCTACTTTAACCAATCAGTGATTGTTTACAAAGCAAAGTTGCCAGAAATCTTATACTTTGAGGTTATAGGAGTGTACTAAGCATGCGCCGTTGGCGGTGGTGGTAGGTGCCGTTTGGCTTATCGATCGAGATTTTGTTATCTGTTGGCAAGATAAAAGATAACTTTTTTTTATGCAAAATTAAGAGTTAATTTGTTTTATAATGGCTAATATGGAATATCTTTATGATTCAGAAACAAATGCTGATGATTTGGACAGCCATAGTGAGCATGATAGTGATGATTATATGACTGATAACGATGTTTATGACAACGATCTTGACATTGAACCTGTTGCCTCATCCTGGGCACGTGTTTATCCGCCTGAGGGTATTAACTGTGGGAGTGATTTGGTTTTTACCCAAAGAAATGTAGGTCCTTTAGGGATTCCTAACCGTAATTCACAGCCTATTGAATACTTTTCTTTATTTATAACTGATGATGATATAGATATTCTTGTTCGTGAGACTAACATATATGCCAACAGATTTTTAGCTAGTAAGGAAGAGTGGATTAGAGAACATCCACGAAGCAAATACAGAATCTGGAAACCAGTAACTCATGAAAGAATGAAAAAGTTTTTAGCTCTTAGTTTGCTCATGGGATTGATAAAAGTGCAGGATATAAAAGATTTTTGGAGTACATTTCGTTCAACTAGAATTTCCTTTTTTGGAGAAACCATGCCACGCGATGAATATCTTCTAATTAGTCGATTTCTTCATTTGAATGATAATACCTTGAATAAGCCCAGAGGTGACCCACAGTATGACTCATGGTTTCGAGTACCCCCTTTTTTAGATTCCTGCAATAAGTTATTCAAGGATCATTACAATCTTCAGCAGACTATCTCCCTTGATGAAAGTATGATTGGTATGCGTAATAGGTGTGCATTTATACAATATATGCCCAATAAACGGCACTGTAGGTATGGGATAAAAAAGTTTGAATTTTGTGAAGCTTCCACTGGATATGTTTATCATATAGATTTGTATTCAGGGCGTGATTTTTATGCTACTGGAAGTCAGCAAGGCTTTACTCATACAGTAGTAATGAATATAATGGAGAAAAGCAAGGTTCTGAATAAAGGTTATCACTTGATTACTGACAACTTTTATACAAAGATTCCTCTAGCAGAAGCTCTACTAATACAGAAGACATCCCTCACAGGAACAATAAAGATCAATTCTAAATTTTTGCCTCAAATTTTGGTCAAGCAGAAGCTCAGCACAGGTGAAACTGTCTATGTAAGAAAAGGAAAGTTGCTTACCTGTGGTTTCAAAGAGAAAGCAACTCGCAAGCCAGTTTACCTTTTGACAACATATGCTCATGCTGAAAATGTCACATTGCAGACAAGACGGAGAAAAAATCAAGCCTAAAGTCATATGGGAGGTGTTGACCTTTCAGACAAAAAACTTTTATCATTATGCTGCACAAAGGTCAACCAGGAGATACTGGAAGAAAATTTATAGTAATCTTATAGATGTATCAGTTCTAAATGCTTATATTATCTATCAGCAAAATACTGATAGGCCATTCAAGAGAGATGATTTTCTTCGTGACATTATTGAATGTCTGTCAATCCCGGATGCTGCATCTTACCCTCTCATTCCACAGTCGCCTGGTAGCCGACATTCTAATTCACCAGGTCGTAATCCTATTCCTGTCAGTTCACCTGGTTCAAGCCATGTATATGCTAGGTTAGATGGTTGCAAGCAAAGATTATGTGCAGTTTGTCCCAAGCGCTCGAAGCACTGGTGTCCTGGATGCAATGCTGGCATTCATGAGCAATGCTGACCAAAGCTGCAACATTACTTCAGGGTGAAAGGTCGTCCTAAGAGGAAACATGAGGACAATGATGACCATGAAGACTGTCAGTAAATTCAAGTCAATAATTGTGGCTACTTTTGTGAACTCACTTGATAATTATGAATGTTGTACAGTAATATTTTTGTAAATTCGCGTTACCAAATGGTGAAAATGTGTCACTTGATATGTTGATATATATTTTTTTTACCACGCTATCACTGAATAGAATAATCTGTTTTTTTAGGACTTTTTCAAAATTACATTCTTTACAAAATTAGCACTTTTATAACAAAAAGGAATAATAAGTTTTGTAATAATCCAGCTTCAAAGTGACTGATTTTTTTGCAACTGTGATTTCTAAAGATATTTTTTTTTATATCCAAAGTAATTAAATATGTATCAAACAATAAATGCCCTATTCAAAAAGCTCATCTTCTTGCGGTTTCAATGATACCAAATACTTGTATATTAGAGTGAAAAATATATTTACAGATTTTTTTTCTTTTTTCTATAAATATCAATAAACCGTCGTCGTCTTTTGGCGGCGCGGCCCGTCGTCCTTCGTGGGTTAAAGTAATTTTTTTGCCAGATATGAATTTTTTCATGATGGTAAAAAAATAAACCCTAAAAATCAGGTAAAAAAATTAAGAAAAAAAATATGAAACTAAAATTGGAAAAAGGGCTTCATTTCATTGTTTTTTAATATATTTCTAAGTTATATAGTAACCCCTCAACCATCGATGTTAATGGGGACCAGAACCGACCGTGATAGGTGAAAAACCGCGAAGTAGGTTCCCTCTCTATTTTTGGAATACGTACACTTTTTTTTGTGTACATGTATATATAAGAACAATAAGTGTATATTAACCCTATAAATGCATATGTTATCATTAGAACATTAAAGGATCATGTAAATAAATATTGATAATATAAATTATATACTGTACATGAAATAAAGTACTGTACTGTATAAATACTGTAATATACAGTTTTTAATATACAGTATTACATATACTGTATGTACATTTACATTTATACATGAATGATATAAATAGTGTAAGTGTACATGTACAATAGGGTCCCGAATTATGCTAGAATTTGGTCGATCAATGACCTCGTATAAATGGAAAATCACATATTTCGAAACACACAACTAACAGAAATATCTGTAATTCCATTGGGGCCATGGTAACCAGCAACTTGCCGATTCAAACGTGTTTACTACCCATTTCCAATACTTTATATGTACTATACTGCATTTTTTTTATAATATCAAATTGTTCTTGTAAATAAATCAAACATTCAATATGCTTTAAAGTTCTAATAACTTGAAAAAAGGTTAAAATCAAAACCAGGATGGGTGTAAACACCGTATATTTCCCGTTATAACAAGACCCAAATTACAGACAAATTTTAATGTTTGTCATATGTATTGTATAAGACAACTGGTGAATAGCAAAACCATCACTCTATAGACTAGCTTTTGTTGTATCATTGAAAATCCAGAATTATCAAAATAAAGGCGATTTTATATCATGCGTTTCCTAAACACGCCAAAAAGCACAATAAAAACGACAACCAATGTTTTGTTTACGTTTATCTCTGATCACAACGAAGAAACAGACGCATTTACACATCTGTGTATAGGTTAGTTTTTGCATCGACAGCAATCTTACCAAGTATTGATTATATATTGATTTTGCTATTACCAATGTTCTACTTAATTTTTCTTAGAACTTCCAAATAAATGAAATGAATACCATTCATATAATGTTTTTCTTTATGACGCCGCCTGAAACGGAAACCCTCCATTCGTTTACTGTACACTCCATCTTCGATCATAATAAACAAACGAAGGCATTAAACACTCATGATTAAAGTGATAAATAATGATATTAAAAGCGTTTAGTAAATATGTTATTACAAATATTATTTACCATATCTTTAAAAATTCCTACATACATAGCAAAGCAGGAAAACTATTTTTTCTTTTTGCGTTTAATCAACAATAACAAACTGCCGCTAATGACAGAATGATAATTTACGATAATTCTAAACTGTTACTAAAGATGATTGTCCATTCCATATCCAAAATACTTTTCCTAACTTTAGTTATAAGTCAACTTGTACCCACTTCAATTATGAAACCATCTATAAAAAAGTAAGAGAAGAAGCAAGTACTAGGCCGATTTTTAAAGTTATCGAACAATTAAGTTGCCGCTATAACGTTCGGTATGACAGAGATGGTGCGAGATTGGAGAAAGTAAGGAAAATTGAATCATGATTGATTTTCAATATAGCCTAACTGAAACTTTGTGAAGCAACAAAGATTTCATTTGTTAGAGAGAGAGAGAGAGAGAGAGAGAGAGAGAGAGAGAGAGAGAGAGAGAGAGAGTGAGAGTGAGTGTGAGTGTGAGTGTGTTTTAAATGTACTAAACAAAAAAATATGATAGGTTATAACACATTGGTGCTTATGTAATATCAACTGTATAGGTGTTTTGAATAAGTTAAGAAATGGTATAAACAATGCTTTGTTACTGTATTCGTATGCGCCTATTCTTGAGACCGGCAGCTAGACGTCAGCTGATCTGATCTTAGCCAAAAGTAAAACAAAAAGAAGTCAACAATACTCGATTTTTTAAAACACATCCGAAATTTAAAAACAAAAGTACTTGCTTTCTTAATGTGCAATTAACTATTTAACGAGTAGAAATTTTCTAGAATAAAATGATGTTTCCCAAAAAATAGTGGTTTGCTGAAGAAATCGGATGCCGTATTTTAAGCTACGACTGAAATGGATGTATACACGGTATAACTTTTTCGTTTTGTATTTGATTGACACTTTAAGAAAACTGATTTTGGTTTCTTCATCTAATTGTAAGTATTGTATAACACGAGAGAGAGAGAGAGAGAGAGAGAGAGAGAGAGAGAGAGAGAGAGAGAGAGAGAGAGAGAGAGAGAGAGAGAGAGAGAGGTAGGTTTAAATGTAATAAACAAAAGAGAGAGAATATGAATGAATGAATGAATGAATCAGCTGTTGTAATCTAATGCTGTGTTTTTGTTTCGTGAGGAATTGATCGCCAGAACTAACAATAGTCATGTTAATTTCATTCTTAAACTCAGGTTGCCATATGTGAACTAAGGTTTTATTTCTTACAGAGAGAGAGAGAGAGATTTTTATAATTACAGTATACCGTGTACTCTGCAAAACCAATCTCTGCAAATCAAATGTATACTGTTTAAAATATGACAAAATATTGCCGACTCAATACCGAAGTTTAGGCTATTCACCGCCAATAACCGAACCCAGTCTACTCGTAAAAACCTTGAACGCCCGAAGGGAAAAATAAAGCTTTTATATATACTGTACTAAACAAAAATAATGCTTTAATATACCATCATTAACACTACCATTAAAATTATCGAAAGGTTGGAGAAAGATAAAGATTGCTGAGAACGTAACCACAATTCTGTTTACATTTTGTCAGCTGGACTCGCACAGTTAACAGTTGATTTCATTGTTGATGTGGAATTTTATCCTTAAATAGGCTTTTTATTATGAAATTATGTTAAGATGTAATGTTAATATTGTTTTGTAACATTTATTATAAATCACCGTATTTAGGGCTACCAATAAACTTAAAAAGACAATACATTTGATACGTTTTGTAGTCCTTGACTAGCAGACTGTGAACAGCTTCGCAGATACAGAAAATTTATTTTTGGAAAATAGTGATCGCATAAAAGGGGAATCGTATAATTCGAACACGTATAATTCAGGAGCCTACTGTACATACATATGTAGATACAGTATAAATAGTGTACATGTATATACTGTAGATAACGGCGCTCAAAATCTATTTTTGGCTCAAGCCATGTCGTCCTGATGGAAGGTTCCTTCAGTAGCTTCCTAGGGTATATTTAACTACAGTGGATATTCCCAGAGAATTAAACTAAAGGTTATCACAGAATTCTAACTTCTGGTGCGAGTACCCTAAAGGTTTCCCTCTAGGATATCGTATATCAGCAGGGGACGCATGTATTAACACGCCACATAGCTATCTGCACCCCATATAGAGTTAACGCTTCAATATGGGAAGGAGGCTGAGTAACTGAGGAGCCGTTCCAAAGTTACTCTCATTCGTGGCTACTTTTGGTACTCGAGACGTAAACAAACGGGCGTCATTGCTAAATGACGTCACGTCCGTCTTCATCCTGAGCTCAGCTCCTACCAATCTCCGCGATACAGTAGGTCAGGGAGGGGCCTGAAAGGCTGAACTAGAATAGACGGGAGGGTCCATCAGGACGACATGGCTATCTCACCCAAAAATAGATTTTTCGCTTCGCTCAAAATCCGTTTTTTGGGCTCAAGCCATGTCGTCCTGATGGAAGTGTACCAGAGAATTAATGTATCTTGGATTTTTTCCCTTAATCCAAGTGTCAAGGGCTTCGAGCAATATTCCTATGGCCTGGAGACCGTAAAGACTATGACAATTTTAGTAATTGTCCTTACCAGAGATTCTACGATGAACTGGCTTCCTGCCCCCCTGGCAGGGAAGTCCTGGTGGACAAGAGGAATATCTCGAAGTGATCGGTGAAGAACTACTCACCTGGTGGAGAGATCATGCTGGTCTCTGAGACAGATCAAAGGTTAATATTCGAGTAGGAATATTATCAAGACATAGGTGAGTATATAATATAAATACTTATATTATTCTTTTAATCAGATAGGAAAGGGGTAAATGAAACTATAACAATCGTATATTTCTTAATAAGGAATAGGAGCGAAAGGAGATGCATGTGGTAAATAAAATAGACATTTTATTTCTAAGATTGCAAGTCATTATAGAAGTAATTACAATAATGATTATAGAATTTATTTACAATAATAATGAATAATGTACATAGAAAATGAAAGACGGTGATCTTGAATCTGAAAGAAAACTTTGCTTTTTAGAAACACAAGTTCCCAGGGGAACGCCAGTCTTTTTAAAGTCCAAAAAACACTCCATGCTCGAGAGCATGTGGCACGCGTGTAAAATTTCTATGACATTTCACCTTGATAAAGAACAGTCTATTAGAAACACTGTGTCCATTAAATCACTATGTATCACGATAGGGTCAACACAGGCGCCCGTAGAGTTAGAGTCCCAAATAACTCGCTGTTTTATGCAGATTTAAGCAGCAGGTTTCATTACACTACCTGCAGCTACCATGAAATGTTTCACTTCGTGCACCTGTTTTGCGTAGTGCTTGAAGAACACGCGCGATGATTTCCAGCCTGTAAAGCTCTTGAGGCTTTCGAAATCCATACTCTGGAAAAAATTCAGAGAAGAGGCGACTTTCCTAGGATCGTGACCTGCGGGTGTACTGTCAGGATCTGCTCTGCGAATGAAGTAGGTGATTTTTGCTCTTAGTTGTTTCAGTGACAGGTCGCTACCCGAGGTTTCTCCTTTGAAGAGTTGTCCTCCACCGAAGTCTGAAGTTCTTCGAAGATAGACCTTAAGACTCTCCACTGGGCATAGAGAGACATCTTCCTTCAGGGGGCAGATTCTCCAGGGGCCCCATCTCTTGGTGGGTAATTCATTCTTGGCGAGAAACGTTGGGTCGGGGAAGAGGGTAAGATCTCCCATATCGGTGAATAGGATATGACCCTCTTCTCTTGATAATGTCAATATTTCACTGACTTGGGCTCCCGAGGCGAGAGCAGAAAGGAAGATAACTTTTTGAGTCAGGTCTTTCAGAGGGCACGAATCGTTGTCCAGGCTAGAAGCAAAATGGAGCACCTTGTCCAGGGACCAGGAGATAGGTTTTTGGTGGAGGTGCTGGGCGTAGTGTAACGCATGCCTTTGGCAGTTTATTGAAGATGTCACTGGACAGATCAATCTGGAAGGCGTATAGGAGTGGTCTAGTCAAGGCCGATTTACAAGTGGAAATCGTGTTGGCCGCTAAGCCTTGTCCATGAAGGTGAATGAAGAAGGACATGCAAAAATCAATGGTGATCTCCGTAGGATTTTTTGCCTTGACGAAGGAAACCCACCTTTTCCAGGAAGATTCGTACTTGTACTCCTCGAGGAAGTCTAAGCTTTTCTTCGAGATCCCAAACCCTTTCTTTACGGCTAAGGAGAGAAAATCATGAGATGAAGGTCCCTGACTTTCAGTGATGAAGCGAAGACAGTCGACTTCTGTACTTGTTGAGAGAGGGACTGGTCCCGGTAGGGGGATCAGGGTGGGCTGCAGCTCCAGGACCAGGGGATACCAATTGCTCCGGGGCCACTTGGGAGCCACTAGGGCCGCTGTCCCTTTGAAGGTTCTCAGTTTGGATAAGACTTTCAGCAGAAGGTTGGGTTGAGGGAGCAGGTAGATCTTGGACCATCTGTTCCAATCTTGGGACATGGCATCCACCGCTTCTGCCTTGGGGTCCTCGTACGGGGCCACATATCGAGGAAGTTGATTGTTGTCGCTCGTCGCGAAGAGATCGATCTGAAGTTCCGGGACTTGGTGAGAGATGAAGGAGAATGATCTTGCGTCTAGAGACCATTCCGACTCTATTGGGCTTGTCCTTGATAGAGCATCCGCTGTCACGTTGCGGAATCCTTGTAGGTGAACTGCAGACAGGTACCATTTCTTCCTGTCTGCCAAACGGAAGATAGGTAGAAGCACCTGATTTATCTGGGGCGATCTCGAGCCCTGACGATTGAGACATCTTATACCACCGAGTTGTCCAGAGTCAGACAGATGTGGATCGAGGGAGGCGGGTAGAGTTTCTTCAGGGTGAGAAGAACCACCATGGCCTCCAAGATGTTTATGTGAAACGTCTTGAATAGGGGAGACCATGTTCCTTGAACCTGCTGTTGGTGGGAGTGACCTCCCCAACCCTCCAGTGAAGTGTCCGTGTGGATGTTGATCGATGGAGGCGGGTGTTGAAGAGGGATGGACCTTTTAAGGGCCTTTACTTCCGACCACGGCTTTAGAAGTGAGCAAAGTCTGTTTGGAAGCTGTCTCTTGAGGTCTCTTCGAGCGATGGATGCGAATTGTCTCCAGACTCCCGCGGCATTCTTTAGCTGTGCGCGAAGCACTGGGTTTGTCACTGAGGCGAACTTTAGAGAGCCGAGTACTTGTTCCTGTTGGCGTCTTGAGATCCGTTTCGATTTTAGAAGCCTCTGACAGACCCTGCTATTTCCTTCCTTTTCTTCGGTGGAATGGAAAGGCGGTGTGACTGAAGGTCCCAATGGATTCCCAACCATTGGAACTTCTGAGCTGGAGTGAGGCGAGATTTCTCGACGTTTACCTTGAAACCCAGATGCTCTAGGAACTGGGTGACTTTGTTGCAGGCTCTCAGACAATCTTTGGGCGATGTCGACCAGACTAGCCAGTCGTTTAGGTAGGCCATCTTTGGACGCCCTGAAGACGTAGTTGTTGGACGATTGCGTCTGCCTGCTTGGTGAAGATTCGTGGAGCCACGTTGAGCCCGAAGGGCATGGCCCTGAAGGCGTAACTTTTCCTTTGGAGTCGAAATCCTAGGTAGGAGGAAGCGTAGTGATTCATTGGAATGTGCCAGTAGCCATCCGCCAGGTCTATGGAGACCGTGTAGGCCCTGTGAGGCAGAAGGGTCCTTATTTGTTGCAGAGTCAGCATCTTGAATTTGATGTTCGCAATGAACTTGTTGAGAGGGGACAAGTCTAGAATGACTCTGAGTTAGTCTGAGTTTTTCTTGGGAACACAAAAGAGTCTCCCTTGGAACCTGTCTGACTTTACCCTCTTGATCACCTTCTTGTTCAAGAGCTCCAAGACATATTCTTCCAGGAGAGGGGTTGACTCTTGGAAGAATTGCTGGAAGGCTGGGGGTGGTTGAGTCCAGCTCCAGCCCAGTCCTTTCTTGATGATGCTGTGTGCCCAAGGATCGAAGGTCCAACGATCCTGGAATTGGCGGAGTCTTCCTCCCACCGGAAGCACTTCATTGCTTCTGGTGTCCCGAGGGTTTGCCACCTCGGCCGCTAGCTCCACTTCCTCCTCTGCCTCTGGAGGGACGGCGAGAAGAATCTCTGCCGGAGCCTCTGCCTCTGGGACGAAAGGTAGTAGAATGCTGCGCATAGGCAGGGGTGAAGACCGGTGACTGCGACACCACCGGTTGGGGGACCAGTTGGAAGGTCTGCTGTGGCTGTGCAGCCACTTGGGGAGTAGCGGGACCCGGAAACTGACGTCTTGGTTGACGTTGCTGGGGCCTAGGCTTCGAGGATTTCCTCTTAGGCTGAGGGCCATCGTCCTGAGAGGACTTCCTCTTTCGAGACATGCCCCACTTGTGGAGAAGGTTCCGATTCTCCGTGGCGGCTTTGTCCACTATCTCTTTCACCAAGGCGGATGGGAAGAGATGTTTGCCCCAGATGTTGGAGGAAATCAATCTCCGGGGTTCGTGTTTCACCGTTGCATTGGCAAACACAAATTCTCTACAGGCTCTGCGAGCCCTAGCGAAGCTGTACAAATCCTTGGTCACAGTCGCCAGGTGTGACTTTGCAAGGACCATGTAAAAGTCTAGGACTCTGGTGTCCCCAGCCATGACTTCTAGCTGTACCTGATGTGACAGTGAAGCAGCGAGTCTCTCCTTGGTATCCTGTCCCCTACGAAGGAGATGATCGTTCAGTCGTGTGAGGTCCTCGTTGAACTGACGACCGGCCACATCAGGTTCTAGTTTCCCGACCGTAAAGGTAAGCTGGATGTCTTTCCAGTACCTGTCATCGGGGGGAAGAGTGAGGGAGAAGGGTCTGCACTCCTCCAGTGCAGGGCAAGGTTTCCCTTCCTCCACAGCCTTCATGACCGCTTGGAAGGCCTTTTCAACGAAGGGGAAGGTCGCAGTAGCTGGAGCAACAAAGGTTGGATGCCTTTTGCTCAATGCTGGCATCTTGGAGTTGGTGAAACCCCGACTCTTCACTGCATGAGCCAGCATAGCTTGGGCCTTTGCAAGATCGAACACTATCACCTCCTTCGGTTCGGTCTCTTCTTTTGAGGCTGGTTCGGACCTGAGTCGGACGTAACAGTCCGGATAAGCCTCGAAGTTCGGGAAGAACTCCACTTCTTCCAGAAGAATAGAGCCTACCCTTTCACTAGTGAAGATTTTGACAGTTGTGATTGGCATGTGCTCATGTGCTCGGCGTATCTCCAAGGGTTAGCTTCCGAGCAGTGGAGGAGGTCCTTAACCGAAATCTTTTTCGGTTGTTTGAAGCCAACGAGAGTCATCCGGAATTGCTCCTGAGTCTCTCTCAGCTTCTTGTCCATGAGGGCTTCTAACATCCTGAAGACCTCTTGAGTGGCCGATGGAAGTGGATCCGGGGTGGCGGAAGTCAATGGAACAGGTTCCTCGGATGCCACTGGGGCTACTGGGGGAGCTGGAGCGACCTCGTTCTCCGAATCAGGGTATTCCACCTGATCTTCCTCATAGTCGAGCTCTTCGCCTATGAGGGTCTTCTCCGTACCTTCTGACACCTCCGACATACGTTCCACATTGTCGGAATCGATGTGGCACGTACGCATTGACTGTGCCATGACGATGTCAGGCTCGACCACCAGTTGGACGGTGGGAATCTGGTCTTGAGGGATCAACGAGTCCTTGGATGCTGTCGGGAAAAGCAAGGCCCTCATATTTTCGTTTGGAAGATAAGGTCCAGAGGCATTCTTTTGGAAGCCTCGCACCCATTTGCGCAGCTTCTCTCTAGCAGTGTCCCTTACCTCCGTGGTAGGAGGTTTATTGAACGCGTCATCGATGAGACTCTTGCAGACTGAACAGTTCTGCGGATCCCAGTATTTAAGGTCGCCTCTCTTGGCGACGCAGGGGACGTGGGTCCAACACGCCTTGTGGCCGTAGAAGTCCGGGCGTTTAACTCCACAGAAGTTGCTCTCACACTTCATATACTCCTCCTGTAAAAGAAAGAGATCATGAGTACATGGAAGGCATAAGAATGACTTACATTACTCTAGACTTAAGAATAACTTAAACTGTAAAATAGCATATTAATTATATGCTCAAGATAGATGAGCAGGAAGGGAAGTAGTTAGACACATACTTGTGAATCTCGCCCAGCCGGTTACCGTAACCTTATCTGTAGACAATTCCTTAGGACCCGAGGGTTCCAAAGGAGGGAACATGCGTATGGATGAGCCAAGCTAGGCCTCCTTAATAGAGGAATTGTCCGCAGAGTGTAAAAGGATCTGAGACCGCTCAGAGCCTAGTGAGGGAGAGGGGAAAATAGGATAAACCCCTTAGTAATATGTAGGTTCCGGCAAGCGACTGCACTGAGATGCACAGAGTATGCTGGAAATGTTGTAATGTGCAACCATACAGCATAGCCACTATATCAGATGGTATAACAATACCTATATGGAGGTGGCCAGGCTATCTGGCTGCATCAGATTGACTGCCGGCACGGTGCCGGCAGCCGAGGAAGGTATGCATGTCCCTTAGCGCCTCATTTGGGGGCGCCGGCAGACCGACGGCACACCGGAGACCAGTCCTGCAGGGTGAAAACATCGAGGACACACTGAGCAACCGAGATGGACAACACCACCGAGGCGACCTCCGGCGGGCTCCGGCAGCTGGCGGCTGACGGAATGGTGAACCTTAGTTCAACTCATAAGATATATATATATATATATATATATATATATATATATATATATATATATATATATATATATATATATATATATATATATATATATATATATATATATATATATATATATATATATATATATAGGCGGATACCTAGAATGCCGGTAATCAATGTCGGCAGGTGTGGGGGGGCAGTCTCCGGCAGTCGTCCTGCTGTCACTAGGTAATCCTGGAGAAATATATGGGAGGGACGTCGGCGGTATGTCGACGGAAGGCGGCAGCCTCCGGCAGGCGGCAGGCTGACGTCCTAGAGGGGAGGTATCTTATGAATAGAGGTCACCTGAGGTAGTGGCGGTAGTCGCCGGCAGTAGAGGCGGCAAGGCACCGGCACCATAATAGAGAGAGAGAAAGGTAAGGAGGGAAGGGAGGGGTAATATCCTATACCCCGCCGGCATCCCTCCGAAGGGAATGCACCCATGATAGGAGTAGGTACATCTATCATCCTGCGTCAGTGGGCCGGTAGACGGCCGGGAGCCTGAGGTAACCCAAGGGAGGGATAGAGAGAACTCAAAGAGGGGGAATCCTCTGCCGGCAGGACCACCGCCGGCAACCACCCTTATAGAACGCTATGAAGGGTAAGTGTACCAGAGCGGCCAGGTCAGCAGAAGAACAAGGCTAGCCCTACCACTCCACCCAAGGGAGGAGTTGTAGGACAGAGGACAGGGGTGTGTAGGCAGGCCTACACCAAAGTGATAGAGTGGGGAGGGGAGTAGGGGTCTTTCTAAAGTGGGTAGACTCTGTATGAGAGAGGCCAGCAAGGCAAGGGAGAACACTCCCTAACCTAGGATAGGTAGCTCAGATCAGGTACAGCACTGATGTACTGTCCTAAACTATAATAAGGCAGAATCTCCCCCCAGAGCCTAACCTAGATTAGGAGGACCATCTCCTAGGCTAGGGAGGCCTGGAAAGACACATCGCTAGTTGCAGGGAGGAAGGAGTAGTAACCCAACCAAGTGCAACTGGGGAAGGGCAGAGCCCTTCCTAAGGTCTCAAGCACGACCCTAAGGGGGGTCATTCCCTTAGGGTAGGCTGAGAAGCGATAAATACTCTGGGTGAAGTCAAGATTCTCCCCAATATAGAATAAGGGAGAAGTAAGGCTACCCAGAGGGAATTACCCGTAGGTAAGGGGAATAGGAAGCATACAAGGGTTCCTACATTAGGTTAGGGGAGTGTGGTAATTGAACCAACACAGTCCCTTGTATGGTCCCCGAAGGCGAAAACACTTACATCACAGTAACTAGTATGTTTAAAAATGCCTAAATCTTCATAACTTAACTTAGGAACACTTATATCATGCAGTAATATGAGCACTAGGCTGTCCAGTCTAGGGGCTAGGCTAGTGATCTAGAATGGGGTCGGTCAACGACCGTTGCCTAACGAGCGCTAATACATGATATAATTACTTCCTAGCTATGAAGACTAAATAACTAATAATATTAATTAGTTAAAGGACTGGAGAAGGCTGTTCTGGCTAACTAAATAAAGCATGCAACATGAACAGCAGCGCCGTAAAATGGCGCGTCCGGATTCGGCACACACAAAACACAATATATTACGAAAAGTAGAAGTTACTTCACGGCCAGAGCTTATTTAAACAATACCAGGACCTGGTACTCAACTTTCCAGAAGAAGGCGAGGCTGAAGGCTGAGACATAACGGCGATGTAAGCAGATAAGGAAAGTACTGTACTTGGGAAAAATCCGACTTAGCGTAGGAGCTACAGACGAAAGGATGAAGACGGACGTGACGTCATTTAGCAATGACGCCCGTTTGTTTACGTCTCGAGTACCAAAAGTAGCCACGAATGAGAGTAACTTTGGAACGGCTCCTCAGTTACTCAGCCTCCTTCCCATATCGAAGCGTTAACTCGATATGGGGTGCAGATAGCTATGTGGCGTGTTAATACATGCGTCCCCTGCTGATATACGATATCCTAGAGGGAAACCTTTAGGGTACTCGCACCAGAAGCTAGAATTCTGTGATAACCTTTAGTTAAATGCTCTGGGAATATCCACTGTAGTTAAATATACCCTAGGAAGCTACTGAAGGAACCTTCCATCAGGACGACATGGCTTGAGCCCAAAAATGTTTTTTAGAACTTTTATTCTTATAACAAGATACTTAACTCGCCTCTAACAATGACGATGATTTTGATAAATGATGATGATCTTGATAAATGACGATGAAACACCTGTGCAGTATGATGGAGGTGAAGAAGATGAAGATGATTTACTGCACCGGTTAACGAGAGCTTTACTGCTCCTCAGGTCAACGACAGCTTCCAATAGAGCTGGGGAAACTGCAGGAGGCGGCTCCGTGGCTCCGTGGGAAGCTGGAAAGGCAGCAGGAGGAGTATCTGATGCTTCTGCAGAAGGTTTTTGCCGCACTAGGAACATCATGATGGGAAGTTGTTGACGTTTTTTTTTCATCTGAGCAAAGATGGTTTTGTATAACGCCATTACACCGTCAATACAGTTACTAAATTCGATGGCTCTGACCATATTATCATCGATTTCCTGCGCCCTTTGTTGCAGAGCCCATGCCATGTTGCAGAGGTCTTGCAGGTTGTCCTAGGTAAGGCCATGTTCTTCAGCTTCGTCGCCGACATCGGCTGCCGCCTCTTCTTCCTCACTCGCTAATCTTGTCATTTCGACAAGGTCCTCGTTGGTTAGGGGCTCCGAGTAGCACTCGATCAGGGAGTTGACGTTATCCGTCGTCATGTCAGAGAAACCTTCGTTGGCTACTAACCGTGCCAGTCTCACAGCCTTATCTACAGCGGAGTGGTGAACTTCATCTGGCGTAAAGCCCTCATAGTCATGAACAACGTCTGGCCACAATTTTCTCCAACTTGCATTCAATGTTTGCAGTGTCATCTCATTAAGAGCTTTCTGAATGTTGGCCAGGCACGTTGCAATGTCGTCTTCCCGCCAATATCTCTTGAGGCTGAAGTCCTCATCGATTGAGGAGATGAAGCCCTCCATCGTGGACCTCGTGTAGAGGGCCTTGAAGGCCCGAATGACCCCCTGATCCATTGTTTGTATGAGGGAAGTGTTGTTGGAGAGCAGGAACTCCACTTGGACCCAGTCATAATGCAGATCCATTCCATGTCCACCTGCAGTCCATCAAGAGGAGGACCTTAAAAGGCAGCCCATTCTCCGCAAGGTACAGCTTCACCTGTGGGATAAAGCAGTTCACGAACTAGTCGAGTGTAGGGGCTTTAGTTATCCATGCCTTTTTATTACTCATCCAGTAGACGGGCAGCAAGGCTTTGTTTTTGTTTTTCAAAGCCCGAGGATTCATGGACTTGTAAATTAAGCCGGGCTTGAGCATGAAACCTGCAGCATTACCGCACAGGAGGAGAGTGACGCGATCTTTGTAGGCCTTGAACCCTGGCTTCTTTACTTCGTCCTTGTAAAGGAACATCCGGGACGGCATCCTCTTCCAGATGAGGCCAGTCTCACCCATATTGAACACCTGCTCCGGGAGATAGCCACCTTCTTCACCTTCTTTAATTAATTTCGGGAACTCGTCCTCGACGTAACGAAGAGCTGCCTCTTGGTCTGCTGAGGCGGCCTCCCCATACAAAGGAACGCTGCGAAGACCAAGCCTCCTCTTGAATTTCTCGAACCACCCCTTGCTGGCAACAAAACCACGTTTTTCTTGTTGGGCAGGATCATGATCTTCGTCGTCTTCGTTAGATTTTCCTTCAGGAACTAGGCTATCATACAGGGTTTTGGCATTTGTTCGAATCATGTATGTATCGAGACTAACATTCTTTCCCCGACAGTCCGATATCCACATTGATAATGCATTCTCCATTTGCACAATCGTCTTATTAAGAGGAGTTACAACGCGCTTAGTGTCCTTGGAGAACGTTATTGAGGCAGTTTTACGTATTTTCATTTTATCTTTTTTAATGTAGCGAACCGTCGATTCATTCACTCCGTAAATGCGGGCAACAGACACTGCCTGCCTTAAGCATGTCCAATAATTTTACTTTCTCGTTCACCGTTATCATTTTTCTCTTCTTCTTGGGTTCACTGGAGGATGTAGAGGGTAGAGGATGTTTAGGAGCCATTTTCATGGGCGTCACAAGCACTATTTTACACTAAAAAGCACAAGAAAACAGCAAAAAGTTCCACGCGGCAAGACTAAGCTACACAAGTGAAGCGAGAGAGAACAATGAATGCGGTCTCCCTTCGCGGGGCGCACGTCAGGGAGAGATGCTGAGTAAAGCGTCTCGGCGGCTTGGCCAATCAGCTTGCGAGATTCTGGAGCCGAGATAGCCAGCGAATCAGAGAGGTGGATTTTGAGTTGCTCGCCATCTCCGTGTTGATACCTGATGTTCTACTGTACTCTCTGCCTTCTGCTAGCGCCCGCGTAACTCTCGCACCATTTTTTCTAATTTTTTATGAATATTTTTGAAAATCCGCGATGCACTGAGACCGCGAAACTTGAGCCGCGAAATGGCGAGGGATTACTGTATACCAAATTTCAATGCTATATCTTTAAAACTAAGGAAGACTATTGAGTTTGAAGGTCAATAAGTATAGTTTTGAGATATGGGCGTTTAAAGCTTTTCTTTTTATTTTTACAAAGACAATATTAATAAATCATGATTATTAAGAATTTGATGTTCTTTTTTGGGTATTAATAATCATAAATGAAGATCCTTCTGCTTAATATCTTGCTTCTTTTGACTCCTGTGAGGCAAGGCACCCGCTCCTCTGTACACAACTCTCTCTCTCCCTCTCTCTCTCTCTCTCTCTCTCTCTCTCTCTCTCTCTCTCTCTCTCTCTCTCTCTCTCTCTCTCTCTCTCTCTCTCTTCTGAACTCTTGATAGAGCAAATGTTCTTCTTCCTTATGTTAGCAAGATGTTGAAATTTTCTTTTCCTCTTTGAAATGATAAAATTCTTGACGAAAACGAGAAAAACAAACGTAAAAATAAGTTAATGTCAGAGGTCGTTTAAAGTTTTTCTTTTTAAAAAGACAATATTAATAACTCCTGATTATTATGAATTTTATGTTCCTTTTTGGATATTGATAAACAAAAACAAAGTTGATCATAATTTTACTCATAAATGAAGATTTTTTTGCTCAATATTATGCTTTTGTTTGTATCAGGCAAGGCCATCGCTTCTCCATCCACCCATCCACACAATTCTCTCTCTCTCTCTCTCTCTCTCTCTCTCTCTCTCTCTCTCTCTCTCTCTCTCTCTCACTACCGATATTACTGTCTGCTGAACTCTTAATAGAGTGAATTTTCTTCTTCCTTATGTTAAGATGTTGAAATTGTCTTTTCTTATTTGAAATGATAAAATTTTTGCCAAAAACGAGAAAAACAAATGTAAAAAAGAGTGAATGTCAGAGGGCATTTAAAGTTTTTCTTTGTATTTTTACAAAGACAATATCAATAACTCCTGATTATTATGAATGTTATGTTCCCTTTTTGGATATTAATAAACAAAAACAGAGTTATTTATCATAATTTACTCATAAATGAATATTCTTTTGTTCAATATTATGCTTCTTTTGCTCGTATCAGGCAAGCCCGTCGCTTCTCCATCCACACAATTTCTCTCTCTCTCTCTCTCTCTCTCTCTCTCTCTCTCTCTCTCTCTTCTGAACTCTTAATAGAGCGAATTTTCTTCCTCCTTATGTTAGCAAGATGTTGAAATTGTCTTTTCCTCTTTGAAATGATAAAATTCTTGCCAAAAACGAGAAAAAAACCGTAAAAATTAGTGAATGTCAGAGGTCAAAGTCAGGCATGTACTCTCTCTGAGGTTTGTGGTAGGACTGAAGGGCGAAAACATCTTCTGCGACTCAAAGTTATACAGATGCCATTGTTCACAATTTCTTTTACATTAAAATATAATTATCATCAAAATTTACTATAACACAAGAAACACTGCATTTTCTTGTAGGGAACAATGTTTATAGTTTATCGAGTTACTTTTACTAATTACCGTGTAACTATGAAAGTAAAAGGATTTTTGACTAAATATTTCGTGTACGCATTCTCCATTGGCATACAAAGCTCAGTGAATTTTTTTCAGGATTTTGTGTTTTTTCTTCCTATACCCCTATATATTGGCATTCCGGCCGGCCCCCTTAAGCCATTAAAGGTAACCTCAATGCCAGTTAAGCCATTATAGGTAAACCTCAAGAAAAGGAAGCTTTCAGTTCATGTGGTGTCTTTACCAAGACCATATTCTGTCAACCACTGCCAGTGATAGTGCCTACCTTTTCCCAGGTGACAGTGACCCAGACTGTTGAGGAACCCGTGTGGTTCCTGCCATCCTTGTAATGTCATTGATGGTGACTTAAACCTTGACTCCTCTGTTTGTAGAGCCTCTGATGAGGTCTGGCTATGGAAAGAATTGAGATTGCTGCTGCTACTCCTCCTCCCTGTTCTTCCTCTTTTTCTGAGTCTGGCACTATTTTTCTCAAGGAATAGTAGTAGTCCAGAAAGGCCATTTGCTACAAGTTTCATAAGACTTTTACTGATCTCTTGTCTCCTCTGCTAGAGGTGGATAGTCCCCCAGTATCTGGCTCCATGCTGGTCAGGACCGGGACCATGCCTGGGGGATTGTTATGGCTTCCCTGGTTGCCTAGCTGATTGGAGGTATATAGCCAGTGTTGTAGGTAATAGGTTGGTTAGGTTACCAGTCACTAATTGAGATACTACTGCTAGGGAGTTATGGGTATGTAACTGTCCAGACAGTAAAACATTGAATCCTTCTCTCTTCTTATGGCTCATTTTCCCTTTGCTCACGTATACACCAAATAGTCTGACCTATTCCTTACATATTCTCCTCTGTCCTCATACACCTGACAACACCAAAATTACCAAACAATTCTTTGCTCAAGGGTTAATTGCTGCTCTGTAATTGTTCAGTGGCTACTCTCCTCTTGGTAAGGGTAGAAGAGAGACTTTAGCTTTGGTAAGTAGTTCTTCTAGGAGAAGGACACCAAAATCAAATCATTGTTCTCTAGTCTTGGTTAGTGTCATAGCCTCTGTACCATGGCCTTCCACTGTCTTGTAACACACGATATTCACCACTCCGTTCCTCTTTTTCTGGAGCCCTCAGGAACTCCAGTAACAGGATTGCACACTATTCTATCTTATTTCTCTTCCTCTTGTTTTTTAACGTTTTTATAGTTTACATATGAAAGATTTATTTTAATATTGTTACTGTTCTTGAAATATTTCATTATATTTGTTAATTACTTCCCTTTTAGTTTGTTTATTTCATTATCAACTTTCCTTACTGGGATATTTTCCCCGTTGGAGCCCTTTGTCTTATAGCATCCTGGTTTTCCAACTAGGGCTTTTGCTTAGCAAGTAATAATAATAATGATAATGATTGATAATGATAATGATAGGAGCTTGATTGCCTTCCCTTGCCCGTCATGCATGGGCAGGTAAGCACTGTTCCCCTCCAAGCCCCAGATCAAGAAGTGGACATTTTTAGAGGAAATAGTTGCTTACTTGCAGGAAACCAGCATCCTCTGGTTGTTGTGTGACAGTCCACATCCCTGTGGTGCTACAGTTGGCCCCCAACCAGAAACAAGAGAGGGAAGGGTATGAGCTACCACTTCTGTCTCTGCTTAGGTCAATGCCAAAGATCAGTCTCTCACAGATGTCAATTGCAGTTGCTCTTAATCTGTTCCATTATCATCCCATAGTTATGTTACCCAGTCTCTCCTTGGCCATAAACACATGTTTATTCATACCAAGATACAAACTTCTGAGTCATTTACTATATATGGGTTTACTCCTATGTTGATTTTCTATGACCAGAAAGAAAGAAAAAGGTACCTAATAGGTAACAATAGATTACTGGACAATTCCACCGCGGGGCAAGGTTACGTGCTGCTGTGAGGAAAGCCTTACGTTTCTCCTGTTCATGGGGCCATCTCTTGCTATGCTACAATCACGACTCACTCCACAGTTGATTATTTTGCAGTAGTTTCTATGTTTTTTGTGTGCATTATAGTAGTAGGTTGCCCTGGGCTCCAGCTGCCCATGAGGTACTACCACTAGAGAGTTATGGGGTCCTTTGACTGGCCAGACAGTACTAAATTGAATCCTTTTCTCTGGTTACGGTTCTTTCCCTTTGCCTACACATACACTGAATAGTCTGGCCGATTCTCTACAAATTCTCCTCTGTCCTCATACACCTGACAACACTGAGTTTACCTAACAATTCTTCTCCACCCAAGGGGTTAACTATTGCACTGTGATTGTTCAGTGGCTACTTTCCTCTTGGTAAGGGTAGAGGAGAGACTTTAGCTATGGTAAGCAGCTCTTCTAGGAGAAGGACTCTCCAAAATCAAACCATTTTTCTCTAGTCTTGGTTAGTGCCATAACCTCCGTACCATGGTCTTCCACTGTCTTGGGTTAGAGTTTTCTTGCTTGACTGTACACTCGGGCACACTATCTATCTAATTTCTGGGCTCAGACCTGTGCCGCCCAGTGAAATGCTCCTTTTACATCATTTCTAAGGTAAAAACTGCTAAATGCTCCTTTTACATCATTTCTAAGGTAAAAACTGCTATGAATTTACCAGAGAAAAAATTGTATAGGAATGCTAGGTTGAACCCAGCTCGCTCACCTTAATAAGGTGTCGGTATAATACTGGGGCGTGATTAAATCACAACCAGAGGTCTTGCACCATTTAGATATCTCCTGTCAATATCCCCGAACAGCGAGGTGCCGTTCAACATCCTAGCTCTAAACGCTACTACGAACGATCCCACCCACGCCAGTGACGTCACTCCTTTTTCATAGCACCAGCTTGATACGTTATCTTTTTTCGGGTGTGTGTTTTCCTTGGATTACCCAGGATTTATCTCAGGATGTCGGACCCTACCGTCACTCCACCTAAGTTAAGTACCAGATCTATGAGTTTTGAGATTTCGGAGGTGGTCTTGCCCTTATTTATTATTTTATCACAGTTTTATTTTATCCGCGACCCCGCATCGGGTCCTCGTGGCGGTCGGCCACCTCCTCTCTCTCTCTCGCCGTTCTTAACGTTTTACAACGAGTCTTCTATACTGATTGTTCCTCGTTTTGAACTTTTCTGGGTATCCACGGTTCACACCCTGTGTTATTTTATGTTATGGTATTCTGTTATTACGATAACAGTTGTTTACGATATTACGGTATCGTAATTTCATGTTAGGTTGGCATGCCTGGTAGCTTTCGAGCGTTACTAGTTTTACTTCGTTTTACGTTCCGCACGTCACGGACGTTCATAACGATCTTATTAGCAAACGTTTTATTACTAGTATTATTAGTTCGAAGGGACTTTCACGAGGCAGTTCTTTGTTTTACGTTTTTGTCGGCACTTCACCGACTTTGTGTTATGTTGGTAGCCCTGCCTAGCCCCACGTGCTGTTAGGCTTGGTCTTCCCCTGTCTCTGTTCGTCCCTCCGTACTATCTTACGATTGATATTATTATTATTATTATTATCCAGCATGCCTTCCTCTTTTATTTACCTATTAGTTATATCATTATATTGTTTATCATAGTCTTTCCGTGTGATCATTCCAGTCGTGGGTCTCTACTCAGGTTGGTACACCTATCCTCTGCTTCTCTTGTTAGCCTCCCTCTCCCCATCCGCCCGGCACCCCCACCCCAGGGTTGCCTTCCCTCTCTCTCTCTCATGTCGAGTCGTAAAGTCAGCTGTTTTGCGCTACGCTCTCTCCCCCGGGGCCTTCGCTTAACTCCGTACTGGGCGGTTCCCTTTGTATGTGAGGCTTATTATTATACATTATTTTTGCAGTTTTCCCCCCTACCCTGCCGTAGCTGTTTCTTTCCGCCGACTCGATTGGCCATCAGTCGGCGGGAGGCATTCTGCTTGGTCTGTGGTATCATGTTCTGTTTATATTACATATTTTTCACATTCATTCCTGCTACATCCTCCCGGTCCCGCACCTCACGGACCCACTATAGATCCCTCCACCCCTCCCTCCTTCTATGGTGTTCCGCACTTCACGGACTCCATGTGTATTTATTTCATTACTGGATCCCCGGACGTAGCTTTCACTTTATACCCTAGTCGAGTTGATTAATCCTGTGTGCCGTCGACGGGTTTGACCCTCGACTCCCCCCCCCCCCGTCCGCCTTCTCCGGTGGATTTTCATGAGCCCTGGGCTCTCTCGGTTGTCTCTCCGGAGCCAACGTTCCCTCTAACCACTTGGATTAATCTCATCTTTATATATTCACATGTATATATATATATACTCCCTGTTCTCGACCCCCCCTCACATACGATCACAATTACGGTTTTTACCTTAGAAATGATGTAAAAGGAGCATTTCACTGGGCGGCACAGGTCTCTCGCCCAGAAATAGATTTTTCCTTCGTCAAAATCCCTTTTCTCTATTTATTCTAATGTTACTGCTCTTGAAATATTTTATTTTTCCTTGTTTCCTTTCCTCACTGGGCTATTTTTCGTGTTGGGTCCCCTGGGCTTATAGTATCCTGCTTTTCCAACTGGGGTTGTGGCTTGGCAATTAATAATAATAATAATATGGTTGCAAGTGTAATGCATACTTTCCCTGGCTGTGATGGTTGGCCTTGCGGCGCTGTGACAAGTCAGGTCGAGATACATCCTCCTTTACTTTGCTCGAACTGTTGTGTTAAGTGCTGTTCCATAGAATCTCCATGTGAGTATTTTAGGGAGTGGCTGTCCTCCGGCTGGGAGACATATTCCCATCGTGAGAAATGTGCTCAAAAGGATTGTTCCCCTTCCTTGTTGTTCTCTTTGGATAGCGAGAAGTGTAAGCATGTTTCTGTAACACACGATATTCACCACCCCGTTCCTCTTTTTCTGCAGCCCTCCGGAACTCCAGTAACAGGATTGCAGCTGAGATTTTACCGGATTATCCGTATATTATCCTAGATTACATAATACCAAGTAGCTAACAACCTCATTTTAAACTTAAAATACCCCTTAAATAAGCAAATGTTGGTTAATGAAGAAAAGATTAATAAAAAATAAATTAGGTGAAAATTTATTGGAATAAAAGTAAAAAGTAAAATAAAGGGTTACTTATAGAGAGAGAGAGAGAGAGAGAGAGAGAGAGAGAGAGAGAGAGAGAGAGAGAGAGAGAGAGAGATATCTGTTCATTGGTTTTTCAACTTGAATATGTACATATTGATATAAAATTATTGTGATTAAATCAGTATTAGACTAAAAAGAAAAATATTTTACGATCTGTTATTTACCAAAATGAAAGAAAACTAGAATCGCTAATGCGTTTGATATGCGTACTTAGTAGCATTGTGCTTTCCTACTTACCAACAAAGACAACATTATCAAGTTTTTTCAAAAGTTCAACCTTTTTTATACAGTATTGACAATTATTTATGCTTAACGTTTATCACTTCCTTAGTTTTCTGGAGCCATGGCTGGGGATAGAATGCACTTTTATTAAAAAATAAAGCTTAAAAATCATGTAGGAAGTGATTGCTAATATTTACATCAACATGCTAACACACACGCTATGGTTTGTTAACATTCTGGTCAACCGGCCAGTAGTGAAAATAATTGAGAAACAGTGCCACCAACCAAACGGCCAGTAGCGAAAGCAATGCTGGCTAACTGATGTTTCTGGATTATAGATGTCTGGATTAGTGATAGTCAACCTGTACTTTATATATTAATGATAATTTTGTTAAGTGTGTTATTGCCCCATATGCCTGGTGATCATGAGTCACTGCCTGAGACTGATCCCTTTGCTACGGCCCCTGCACTCGTTGTGTGCAATCCAGTCCCAGTGTCCATAGTTCCTGATTACACTATTTATGTAGATTTCAATGGCTTCTCACTAGTGTGCTTAGTGGTGAGCCCTTTATTGCATAGTTCCTGCAGGAGGACTTCTTGCTTCTTGAGATATCACCCTTGAAAGCGTCGAAAATATCCCCATGATCTCGCCCGAGAATGCCACACTTGAGTCGAGACTGCTGTGTCCCCACGTACAGAGGCGGCCCTATCAGAAGATCTTTATCTTTTACCCACTTGTTCATACGTGTCTGGCTTCCCTCATACACCCAGGGGTCCTTGGGATTGCACTCCTTGGAAGAATTCTCTTTGTTTGGCCCAGAATTTTCTTATCACTTATTCTGAAGCGGTACGGACTTCCTCTGGAGTGTTCACGGCTCAAACTTTATTGGTTTCGCCGAATTGTCAGAGTATAATGACGTCATCTCCTTCCTAGCTGCCATCATGGAAGGCTAAAGTTTTCATTGTCTCTATTAACACATCTACGCTGTGGGGATCAACAACAATTATCATTGTGGTGCAGAGTACACAGGCTGACCTGTCTGTATGTGCTGCCATCCCTGCGCTTGTTGATGTTACAGAACACACCACCATTCCAGCACATGAGCGTATTCCTCTGTGCAATGACTATGACGTCATTCCCCACCCTAAAGATGCAAGACCTTATCATGCTACCCCTTTCCAAGCAGGTAGACTCATGACATTAGTCATGAATAGGTACAGTATCTACTTCAACCCAAATTGACTTATCAGGTAGCCTCTACCTCATAAACTCATTTACCTCGCTGGGATCCTACGTATCCAACCACGAGATGTCATAACAATGACAAACCAATTATTTTACCTCATCCTACACAAGCTTTTACCTTGCCTATTTTTCATACTACTTCAGAAATTACTCATTCTACTGAATAACCAAAATCTTTTTCAGATATTTATTTCAGATTCGGGAGAGGAAAGTGGTGTGAAGCCCTTACCACCTTTTCCTCGGGTGGTACTTCCCCAAGTGGCCTTTCTCAGAGAGATCCTATTCTCATAGGTCAAACTCTGAAAAAATTTTCTGTGACTCCCTCTCATATTATGGAGGTAAAGAGCCTTACCAGAGGGGCGAATATGATTTCTCCCAGTCTTTGTCTGTCCCCTCCTCTCATCATTCATGTAATAATATCAGAGAAAGTAAAGACTTGCCTGGAAGAATGGAATCTTCTGGCGCCGTTCCTAAGACGGAAGCACCCCATACACCTAAACGGGAACCAAATCAAGATGATCGTGCCCTGATTGCTATTGATGATGCTCTGGACTCCATTGCATGTGAAGGCCCCAGCTCTGCTGATGTGGCCTCCCTTAAGGTTCTGACGTCTGGATCTGAAGCCACTCATTTCTTAAGGATTAGGAGCCTTATAAAAGTTGTACTAAGAATTTGTAGTATTTAGGTGAGAGGTATAAATCCTCTCGGCAGCCTCCTAAACTCTCGGCCCTTGTGAGTGACTAGATGTCGAGATTCAATGACCTTGAAAACACTGGACCCTGGTCCAGTACCAACAGACTTGGAGTGTTCCTTTGTTGATGTTCTTGCACTCATTCAGGAGTGCAACGAATTTGGTGTGGTGACCACGGCATCTGTGAAAGGTGGGTCCTTGGTCATTGACTGGTGCTTGAGCTGCTATGGTTGGATCTTGCAAGCATTGCTTTGGACCTAGTAAATGTTCTATAATTATGAGAATTAACTTACATCTAGCCAGTTCAGCAAGATACTTTCCTCCTCCTTCCCCACCACACTTGAAGACCACAGAGTACCATAGTCTTTTGTTGGGTTGCTTCCTCTGGTTGACTCATGTGTCAGTCTTAGAGAGACTCGGAACAGAAGGTACGTCCTTCTTGTCTTTTGCGTTGACGACCACGAAGTCTTTTTAAATGGCCACCCTTCCTTTCGTGGAGTCAGATGCAGTGACATACATAGCACAGATGGCAGGGTTACAAACTGCCAACTCTGTAGGAATTGTCGTTTTTGGCATACCAAGCAGTAAATCTTTTGGAAAACTGGCTGTTAGGGAGGAGGGATGTGAGTTATGTCCTGACACTCAAGTTACTTTGGTCCAGAGTCATCTCTTGTTCTAAGATGTGCTTTGTTACAGAGGTCCACATGCTTTTTCTGAAGAGCAACATTGATGCAGCAGTGGTTGAGTGTTGAACTGCTTCTCTGGATCTGCTAATCCACTGTGCAGTAGCTTTCAAGGTGCCTGGTGTGGCTACGGCCATGGGCTTGGTAGGAAAAAAGGCCAGCCTGGCCTTCCTGGTACTCTGAACAGGACCACTCACAGCTACTTCTACTCAGAAGAGGCCTGGTCCCGCATCCATTTTGAGTCCCATAGCCTCGCTAGTTCAGGAAGGAAGTTGGCATTCCGCTCTCCCTCTGCCATGGGTAGTGGGATATATGTCCTATCATTGGGCAGCAACTTGGTAATGGACATGGTACCCAGCCTTGGGTAAGGAACGAGTGACCTTCTGGATTGTTATTTTCTCCATTTTCAGGACTTTTGGTCCCCCTATATTGCAGACTAATAGTGTTTTCAAGCCATCCTCCAACATCACCGAAAGCCCAAGACGTGTTGGCGGAGGTTGAAAGGGTGGTGGAGAAGAAACGGACTTTGAAGTTGAGTGTTTCAGGTGGAGAAATAAACTGGGGACTGGGAATCAATCAATTTTCCCCTATGTAACTGTTCCCAGATGCATCGAAGGAGGGTTGCATCAGGAGTGGTCCGAAAAGAAAAGCATGTACATATCAAAGTCCTGAATATGCGTGCAGCTATTGTAGCACTATCAGCATAGTTTATAGCATTGTAAGTATTCCAGGAACATGTATTGGGGCATTCAGTAATGTTGATGACTGACTGCCATAGTAGCTTACATCAACTAGCAAAGAGACATGGTTTCTCTCCCTCTATGAAAGTTTATGAAGCAGATGCAAATCTGGGTGTGAATGATGCTGTAGAGCTGTCAGCCAGGTACATTCCAGGAAAGAGCAATGTACTAGTAGATACGCTCATTCGCCAGGGTAGGTTGTACGATTGAAGTGGTCCCTATATCCTTGCGTAGCGGAAGGCATCTTGCCTTGTGGGGCCCATGGGCATTGTTTGAGGGCACTTTCCAACACCCAGGATATCATATGGATGGCTGTGCATTTTTCTTCATGCTGCCTCATTCACCAGCTGATCAACCAAATTGTGGTCAAACTAGGACTCGGGAACTGAGTGGTGATCAAACTGGGACTCGCGGTGAGTCCTGGGGCTCCCAGATAGCTGTAATTTGAGTTGTATCCTGATCTATTAGCTCTTAAGGTTGAGATCCCAAGAGAACAATTCAATGGAACACTTCTCTTTTAGCCTCACCATAAGAGAAACCAGCGATCTGGATATTACTTTTGCATTTCATAGTTGATGAAGTTTTTTGTGAGGGACAGCACAGATGTCTGGAGACCTGTGATGGTCCTCTGCACTAGTTACCAGGGACAGAGGCATCTTGCATAATGTGTGTCATAGGATTTACTCTTCTTTTAGAGCATCTCTAGCACAGATCATGGACTTCCACATTTTATCCTCACCCAGAAAAGTGCCTCTGCGCATGGCTATGAAGGTTACAGCACAGCCTTGAGCACTGTCTCATGGCTGAAAGGCATAGATTTTTTCTCCTTGGTACTTTTCTTTTTTCAGCTTATTTTTCTTTTTCATGGATATATTGCTGGTGACTAAATTTTCTAGGTTGCTGAGGAGCACCTACTTAAGTCAGAGGAGGGATATACGGATCTAGACTACCAACTCGGTCTTCGGCATTGTAATCTAGATGTCCAAAAGAGTGTCTAGCAATATGGGACTGCAATGGTTTATTAGCAGAAGGATCTAAAATAAATAAGAAAATCGAGGGTCTACAAAAGGATCTAGACTGTAAGGTGCAGTTAACATTCATAACCCTTATAAGAATGAAACACTAGACCCAACTGTAAAAGTCAGGTTAGGGTAAGCAACTGGGTAGATATATCAGACTTACCTCCTACAAGCAAAGATTCGCTGGCCTTTTGAAATTAAGAAATGAAGTTATATAAGTTAAGAGCTTTTAAGGCTCATCATTAACAAAACTTGGCTGGCTAAGTGAGTATTTGGAATGTCATATCGTCAACTCCACTCCACTCTCAATGCCGACGAGCCTTTCTTCGGAATTGTGAATAGGCGGCCTTGGAACTTCAGTGACCGAACCCGTTTGATTGCTTTCTTCTTGAGTAACTCTGTGGTGTACTCTTTCAGGATGGGAGTGGGTTTCTGGAAGGTCACTGGTGGAGGAGGAGAACCTTGTGGCCATTTCCACCCCAAACCTTTAGAGATTATGCTATGAGCCCACGGACTGAAGGTCCAATGGTCTCGAAAGTGGTAAAGTCTCCCCCCTACCGGGACCACCTCATTGTGAGGGAGTGAATCTAGGTCCTTTCCCTCCCCGAGCCCCCTTTGTCCTAGGTCCGCCTCGATGGCGGAACTGTCCTCTACCCGTCCAAGTGTGGTTTCTAGGGCCTTTGTTACGGCCCTTCCCTTTAATGAAGGAATTATCTAAATGGAAGACAGCCTGTGAATAGTGGTTTTCACACGCCCCTGATGTATACACGACACCCACAAGGTGCTCGCGTGAGGGTAGTAACCTCTGTATTCCATGCTTTTATCTTTCTCTGGTATATTTGGAAGATTTATATCAGAAAAGTGTAAAGAAGGACCTTTTCACCGGCCGTCACAGGTCTCTCCCCAGAAATAGATATTTCCTTCGTCAAAATCCTTTTTTATTATTATTATTATTATTATTATTATTATTATTATTATTATTATTATTATTATTATTATTACCACTGCTAGCTAATCTACAACCCTATTTGGAAAAGCAGGATGTTACAAGCCCTAAGGCTCAAATAGGGAAAGTAGTCCAATGAAGAAAGGAAATGTGGAGTTTTGACAAAGGAAAATCTCATATTTGGGTTGGTGCTATGTGGTCTCCAAGGACTCTTGTTTAAGGCTTCAACAGGAAATACAATACAAACTGGTTACCGTCTTTACGGTAGTACCAGTTTATCAACGTGCAAGCATGCACTCAGTGAGGATACGGGAGACCTACAAGTTCAGCCACATTAAAACTTGGCACGTTGTGAACCCACCCTAAGGCAGCAAACATTAGCGGATTCTCAATCTTTTCGTCCGTCTCAGTTGCCTAATCCCCTTGAATAAGGAGGCTCAACTGTATTGAGAAGCTCCACTGGTAAATCCTGCACTACGTCATGGTCCGGGAAGCCCGACTCCTCGATAATTTTCCAAGTTTTCGATGATAAACACCATTTAAACCTCAAACCAGTGATTGTTGACTTGGAAAGGTGTATGCAGGGAAGATGTGGTGTCTTCTCTGATGGTCAGCGGAAGTTCATCTTGCATGAAATGGTTGATCAGAGACTTGGCTTTTTCCCCAATGATGAGTGATGCTAATCCTCAATCCTGAAAAACAATTTATTTTCCATTTGGATCATGCCCTTTTCCCGTACCTTTGATATATCCTTCGCACAGCAATGTGCACTTGCGGCCACAGCAGCATGAATCTTGTTTGTGTTCATCTCCATGCACCCCATGGTACAATCGTTCAGCCCGTGAAGTTATCATATGGTTGCATACAACATCCCTTCCTTGCCCTTTTTGAGACCTATCTTCTCTTTAAGGGTCATGACCATCCTCGGCCGCTTTGTGGTACCTTGAGAAGATGAAGCAGTTCTTTTACGGGCTATTACGTTGATAAGAGATCACTTGGTGCTTGATAAACTCTTGTGGGAGAAACATTTGTAATGATGGGCATTGGGAGAGTGATACAGAGTCAGCGATTGAAATGGTGTTGTGTAGGAAGGAGAATGGTGCGTAAAATCCTTGCGCAAAGAAGTGCAGGGGGTTTGAAAATGTTGGGCTGCATGCAGCAGTACTAACAGTGAGACTGCAAATATGCAAAACTTTATTTAGATATTATATGGATCTCTGAACTGCGAACAACTGAAACCGCAAGTTCGGAGGGCTGACTGTACTAGAATGAATAAGAAAATATAGAAATTTTAAGATCGATAACAATGTTAAAATTTTTCTGTCATTTACTGTATAAATTATAAAGAGAGACATGTCAACCTGTTCAATATAAAAGCATTTGCTGCAAGATTAAACTTCTGAAGTTCCACCAATTCAACTGTGAGATTAGGAAGATGATTCCATAATCTGGTCACAGCTGGAATATAACTTCTAGAAAACTGTAGTGTTGAGCCTTGTGATGGAGAAGGCAAGATTGATAGAAATGATTGCATACCTAGCACTACGTACAGGATGGTAGTCTCGCAAGACCTGACTACAAAGCTGGGTCAGAATTATGGAAACGTTTATGCTATATGCATTAAGAACTAACTGAATGATGGTGCCAAAAATTGATATAATGATCATGATTTCCTCAAGATTAAAATTTAAATTCCTTTAGCACTTGACTGTTAACATACTTTCCTTGTAAGGAACAGCGAGGCAAACGCATTCCTCACAATGGGTATTTAAAACAGTGTTATCCATATGTAGGAATGCTAACAAATTCAGCAGGGAGGGCAGCTTAAAATGCAATAAAACTTCAACATTCTGGAATGAGATATGTCTGAATATCACCGATGAGATGGAAATCTTATTTTTGGAAAGTACACATAGGGCTTCACTTCTTGCCATGAACTGCTAGATTATGTTTTTACAAGAGGCATGTGTATATTTATGGAATAATTTTTTTGTAACTTTCGGGGGTAAATGTCTAAACCTAGCTTCTGGAGGGGAAGCAATAAGGACATCAGGTGAGTATAGAAATGATAAGTATTAAAATTCTGTTTTTTGTGTCCATGCAATCCCAGCAGTATATTTTTTTTACTAGGGGATTTAAGATTCTAGTTATGTAGGCATGTTATGTGCCCTTTATCTTGTCAGTTACTTGATTGAATTTCAATAAAAAAAATTTGTTTCAGAATCTGAACCAGAACCCTAGAACGTTATTACCAAAGTTTTTTGGCTTGTATAATTATCAGGTAAGTCATCAACAATGTTTTTCGTTTTATATTTCTATTAGACTTTGGTTAATCTTTTTATATATCTAGATATGTCACAATGATGGTGTAGGACTTGTCCAATATGATTAGAAAAATAAAAGCAAGTTGGCTGACTGTAGATATTATGGTACAACATGCCTTTGATATTATAATGTGATAAGTCAAGCTTGTGTGATAAAACGAATGCTGTTGTACATTACTTTCTTCAAATATTTAGGCATGCAGTACTCCTATTCTTATTAGTGAAAGCAAATTTGAGATTAATGCTCTCTTGCTCTGACTTTGGAAATTGGATGAAATTTTCAGTGTTTATGAATATTACATTATTATTTGGTTTCCATGGGATTATGAGAGAGATGTAATTATGAACTCATAAAAAGTGCTTTTATAAGTAAATTGTAATTAAACAATTTCAAGAATTTTTTAAAGTCATATTCCAAACATTGCATCCAATAATGGGATGGTAATTGTCTACAAAGTACTGTAGTAGTTCAATACTTTAGCAATGCAATTTTTTTCTGATTTATTTTGTTTTATTGACATGATTGAAGAATATCTTTGAGACTTTTCAATACTGTAATATACTGTAAAATTAATTCTTATACTTTTATCATATATTGTAGTAAATACTTCATTTAAAGGACATAAGAAGGGTAGATTGGGTAGATTTTAAATGAACCCCTTTTTATTCTGTAAACCTTTTAATTAAACTTAAGGTAATTCATTAATTTGATGCATAGTTTTGGGTGCTCAAAGTTTCTTTGTATTTAACATCAGTTTTCCCTTATATGCTTTTTAACAGTACATATTCTCTGCTCTTACCTTTATTGAAATAAATAATTGTACTAGCTTTTATTACCTTGTTTCATATTTTCTAGTAAATAAGTAGTTCTTAAGGATTTTATTAAACAGTCCAATTCAGCTTTAATGGTTTTTCTTTAAAGCAATGTGCTGCCAATTTTTGGGCAGTATACAAATGCCATCAAGATCTTCATTATAAGGTAGAGAAACATATTTTAGTAGTAAGGCTGGACACTTTATTTAGTTTTTACTCACGGTTTATTCTTTGGCTTATGTTTTTTTTCATTTAGTTCTTTTATAAGATAAGATTGATATAAGCTTTAGAGAGCTGTTTGAGTAGAATACAGTACAGTAAACTTTTTAAGAGAGGACAAATATTTAAATTCTCCAGAGCAATAGTTGAAATTATTGCAGTTGAAATATAAAAAGGAATGCTAATGAAGTTGATGTAAACCTATTGCAGTATTGCCTCAAGATACAAAATTAACTGTTTCCATATGGCTTTCATTTCATAAAAATTTCGTATCATGGGACACGTTTTACATATAAATAGCCTAAGCCGTTCCATGCCCTACAAAAACACCACAATATACTTTATGACAATGATAGAAATGTTTTAAAAACAATGGAATACAACCATTTGGATCATTCAGTACATAACCTAACTGTTAATACTATACCTACAGTACAGTAATGCAATAATAGATGGGAAATAAAGTAATAAAAATGTGGAACCTTACCTTTGGAGTGAGGCAATGTCTGAAAGCGACAGTGGCTGGGTGGCAGAGGAGGATAAACGGCAGAAAACAATTTTTGCCTTATTCTATTTTATTTTTGTACTTTACGTTTTGTATTTTTTAAATTTGCACTACATACACTGATTATTTTCTTCATCACTTCCACGTCTGATTTTTCGGATCACTTTGAGCTTCCTCGTCGGGTACTACAAGAGACCTCTTTAAAAAATAAAACTATCCAAGAAAGCTTGTCTCTATCTGCTTCTTAAACTGTTTCTGAATTGACTCTGGCACACGTCATTTATGTACTCAAGAGCACAACATGTGGCAACTTTTTCTGCGTGTGTCTTTCCCACAAGAGCCGCTATATTATGGTAGCCAGCTAGACCTTCCTTAATTTATGCCATTTTCAGAGGGTCATCTTCCTCTCTGTCGCTGCTAGAGAACTGTCCCTGAATGATGTTCACTTGCATGGTCTCCAACTCTAGGTCGTCCATTGTAAGCTCATTTTGGTGCTCCTCGAGAAGCTCATTGATGTTGTCCTCGGTGAGTTCCAGACCTATGGCAGTCCCGAGTCTAATGATCATGCCAACCTCAGGGTGCGCAACGGATCCAGGATTGTCAACTGATGTGGCTTCGCCTTGGCCTACGTCGAATCCCTTGAAGTCTTGTGTGGAGACGGCATCAAGTCACAGCTTCTTCTTCGAAGAGTTCAAGGTGCGCTTTGAAACCTCTTGCCAATCTTGATCGATGATTCGGAGGCATATCACAACATCAAAATGCTCCTTTCTAAATTCACACAGGGTAAGGTTTATGATGTTAGTGATTTCGATACATCTCTTGAACAGATATTTTGTGTAGAGAAGAGGGGTGGTGTTAGACAGAAGATAGAGAATCTTGAAGAAGGATATCTCCTATGACTCCTGGAGAGTGAGCAGAGGCATTGTCCTACACCAGCGGGCATTTCAGAGGGAGGCATTTCTCTTCCAAATACTTTTTCATAGTTGGGTATTTGGGCCAAAACAAATACTCACCCACTCGATGAACAAAAGTCTTGTTACCCAGGCTTTGGCATTAGCCCTCCACATCACCAGAAGCATCTCTTTAATCACTTTGTGGGTCTTAAAGGCTGAGGAGTCTCAGAGTGATACACCAGCAGGGGCTTCGCCTTACAATATCCACTGACGTTTGCACAAAATGTTAGGGTAAGCCTGTCCTGCATAGGCTTATGCCCGGGTAGCTTCTTCTCATCCGCCTTGATGTACATCCAATGAGGCATTTTTTCCAGAAGACTTTCTGGGAGACTGTAGCCTCCCTTTACAGTCAGCTCGTCGAATGTCTTGACAAAGGCATTGGCTGCTTTCATATCCGAGCTTGTAGCCTCCCCTTGGCGCACCTCCAAATGGACGCCAGATCATCTCTTGAATTTTTCAAAACCACCCTTGAACTCTAGTGGTGCCTGTTTTAATGTCCCTTCTCCGTCTTCAGCCTGTGCACACACGAGATCAGCAAAGATGACACTGTCCTTGTGGCGGATTCCCGTCTTGGTGATTGTCTCCAGCAATTTCCTTGTCCTTAATCCACATGAGAAGCAGTCTCCATCTCATCATGGACGTGGCTCCTCTTGCTGAGAAAATTATCATGTGCTTAGAAGGCGTTGCTGCTTTGATGGCTTTCTTCTGCTTAAGTATGGTTCCTATCGATGACATATCACGGCCATATTCTTTAGCGTTCACACTTAACTGCATGCCAGCCTTGAACTTCTTAATAATCTTAAGCTTCATCTCCATAGAAATTATCCTCTTCTTCTTTCCCTGCACTTCAGCAATTTTCTTGGGACCCATGGCTAATACACTAATGTAATAGTCACGAAACCAAAATTACAAAGTTAATGCATACGATAGCGCTGCCAAAATGAATTGGCTGAGGAATGCCAGTGCGTGGATGCATAATGGGATACTGTACAGTAGTTGCTGAACAATAGGAGAGCAAGATCTTTTGGCAGTAATTAGCATCAGAGTAGGGAGGTAACCAATAGGAGCTTGGGAAGATGGTGGCTAGTTTATGGCTAGTGGGGCATGAATGTTAAAATCAGTCTATATACTTGTATATATAGATATATATATATATATATATATATATATATATATATATATATATATAAAATATATATATATACTGTATATATATATTTATTTATAAATCTATATATATATATATATATATATATATATATATATTTATATATATTATATTTATATATATATATATATATATATATATATATATATATATGTATAAGTATATATAAATATATATATATATATATATATATATATATATATATATGTATATGTATATATAAATATACATATATAAATCTATATTTAAATTATATATATACATATATATATATATATATATATATATATATATATATATATATATATATATATATATATATATATATATATATATATATAAACAGATTTAGAGCGAAGCGAAAAATCTATTTTTGGGTGAGATAGCCATGACGTCCTGATGGAAGGTTCCTTCAGTAGCTTCCTTGGGTATATTTAACTACAGGGATATTCCCAGAGAATTAAACTAAAGGTTATCACAGAATTCTAACTTCTGGTGCGAGTACCCTAAAGGTTTCCCTCTAGGATATCACATATCAACAGGGGACGTATGTATTAACACACCACATAGCTATCTGCACCCCATATAGAGTTAACACTTCGATATGGAAAGGCGGAGAATAACTGGGGAGCCGTTCCACAGTTACACTCGTCCGTGGCTGCTTTTGGTACTCGAAACGTAAACAAACGGGCGCCATTGTTAAATGACGTCACGTCCGTCCTCATCCTGAGGCCAGCTCCATGCTAATCTCCATGATACAGCAGGACAGGGCGGGGCCTGAAAGGCTGGACTAGAATAGACGGGAGGGTCCATCAGGACGTCATGGCTATCTCACCCAAAAATAGATTTTTCGCTAAGCTCAAAATCCGTTTTTTGGGCTCAAGCCATGACGTCCTGATGGAAGTGTACCAGAGAATTAATGTATCGTGGAAAATTTCCCCTTTAAAGCAAGTGCCAAGGGCTCCGAATAGAGGTATGTAATGTGTCCTCGCTAGAGTTTCCGTGGGGATCCAGCTTCCTGCCCCCCTGGCAGAGAAGTCCCGGCGGAACATACCAAAATCCGAAGTGATCATTGAAGGGCTACTCACCCTGCGGAGAGTTCGTGCAGGACTCGGAGACAAGACAGAAGGTTAATATTCGGGTAGGAATATTCTCAAGCATAGGTAAGTGATAGTTAATCACTACGCTCCTTTGGAGGAGAGATCAATCTGGTCTCGAAGGCAGGACGAAGGTAAGTATTCAAGTAGGAATAATACACAGCATGAGTGAGTATATAATACATGTAATTTTATATTATTCTTCTCATTCCAAAAGGAAGGGGTTAAATGAAACTATGACAATCATGTATTTCATAATAATAATAGGAGCGGAGAGAGACGCACATGTAATAAAATAGACATTTTATTTCATAGATTGCAGATTATAGTGATAACAATTGCAAAAATAAGTGTAAAGTTAATTTACAATAATAAAGAATAATGTACATAGAAAATAAAAGACTTCAATCTTGAATCTGAAAGAAATTTCACTTTTAGAAACACGAGTTCCAGAGGAACGTCAGTCATTTTCAAAGAAAAACACATCATGCCCTAGAGCATGTGGCACTCATGTGAAGTCTATGACATTTCACCTTGATAAGAATAGTCTATTAGAAACACTAAATGTCCATGAAATCACTATGTATCACACGAGGGTCAACACAGGCACCCGTAGAGTTAAAGTCCCAAGTAACTCGCTGTTCTATGCAGAGTTAAACGGCAGGTTTCATAACTACCTGCGGCTACCACGAAATGTTTAACTTCATGCACTTGCTTCGCGTAGTGATTGAAGAAAACGCGCGACGATTTCCACACTGTGAAGCTCCTGAGGCTTTCGAAATCCATGCTCTGGAAGAAATTCAGAGAAGACGCGACTTTTCTAGGATCATGACCTGCGGGTGTACTGTCAGGATCCGCTCTGCGAATGAAGTAGGTGATTTTCGCTCTTAGTTGTTTCAGTGACAGGTCACTACCCAATGTTTCTCCTTTGAAGAGTTGACCTCCACCGAAGTCTGAAGTTCTTCGAAGATAGACCTTAAGACTCTCCACTGGGCATAGAGAGACATCTTCCTTCAGGGGGCAGATTCTCCAAGGGCCTCATCTCTTGGTGGGTATTTCATTCTTTGCGAGAAACGTCGGATCAGGGAAGAGGGTAAGTTCTCCTGTATCTGTGAACAGGATATGACCCTTGTCTCTTGACAATGCCACTATTTCGCTGACTCGGGCTCCCGAGGCGAGAGCAAAAAGGAAGATAACTATTTGAGTCAGGTCTTTTAGAGGGCACGAATCGTTGTCCAGGTTAGAGGCAAAATGGAGCACCTTGTCCAGGGACCAGGAGATAGGTTTTTGGCGGAGGTGCTGGGCGTAGTCTAGCGCATGCCTTGGGTAGTTTATTGAAGATATCAATGGACAGATCAATCTGGAAAGCGTACAGTAGTGGTCTAGTCAAAGCCGATTTGCAGGTGGAAATCATGTTGGCTGCTAAGCCTTGTCCATGAAGGTGAATGAAGAAGGACATGCAAAAATCAATGGTGATTTCCGTAGGATTTTTTGCTTTGACGAATGAGACCCACTTTCTCCAAGAAGATTCGTATTGCCGTCGTGTGGATTCGGTCTTGTATTCCTCGAGGAAGTCTAGACTTTTCTTCGAGATCCCAAACTTTTTCTTTGCGGCCAAGGAGAGAAAATCATGAGATGAAGGTCCCTGACTTTCAGTGATGAAGCGAAGACAGTCGACTTCTGTACTTGTTGAGAGAGAACTGGGCCCGGGAGGGGGATCAGCGTGGGCTGCAGCTCCAGGACCAGAGGGTACCAATTGCTCCGGGGCCACTTGGGAGCCACTAGGGCCGCTGTCCCTTTGAAGGTTCTCAGTTTGGAGAGGACTTTCAGCAGAAGGTTGGGGGGAGGGAACAGGCATATCCTGGACCATCTGTTCCAATCCAGTGACATGGCATCCACTGCTTCTGCCTAGGGGTCCTCGTACGGGGCCACATATCAAGGAAGTTGATTGTTGTCGCTCGTTGCGAAGAGATCGATCTGAAGTTCCGGGACTTGGTGAGAGATGGAGAATGAACTTGCGTCTAGAGACCATTCCGACTCTATTAGGCTTGTCCGTGATAGAGCGTCCGCCGTCACGTTGCGGAATCCTTGTAGGTGAACTGCAGACAGGTGCCATTTCTTCTTTTCTGCCAGACGAAAGATGGGAAGAAGTACCTGATTTATCTGGGGCGATCTCGAGCCCTGACGATTGAGACATCTGACTACCACCGAGTTGTCCAGAGTCAGACGGATGTGGATCGAGGGGGGCGGGGAGAGTTTCTTCAGGGTGAGAAGAACCGCCATAGCCTCCAAGATGTTGATGTGAAACGTCTTGAATAGGGGAGACCATGTTCCCTGAACCTGTCGTTGGTGGGAGTGACCTCCCCAACCCTCCAGTGAAGCGTCTGTGTGGATGTTGATCGATGGAGGCGGGTGTTGAAGAGGAATGGACCTTTTCAGGGCCTTTGCTTCCGACCACTGCTTTAATAGTAAGCGATGTCTGTTTGGAAGCCGTCTCTTGAGGTCTCTTCGAGCGATGGATGCGGAACGTCTCCAGACTCCCGCGGCATCCTTTAGCTGTGCGCGAAGCACTGGGTTTGTCACAGAGGCGAACTGTAGAGAGCCTAGAACTTGTTCCTGCTGTTGTCTTGAGATCCGTTTGGATTTCAGAAGTCTTCTGACAGACCCTGCTATTTCCTTCCTTTTCTTCTGCGGGATGGAAAGGCGGTGTGACTGAAGATCCCAATGGATTCCCAACCCTTGGAACTTCTGAGCTGGAGAGAGGCGAGATTTCTCGCCGTTTATCTTGAATCCCAGATGTTCTAGGAACTGGGTGACTTTGTTGCAGGCTCTTACACAATCTTCGGGCGATGTCGGCCAGACCAGCTAGTCGTTTAGGTAAGCCATCACTTGGACGCCGCGAAGGCGGAGCTGTTGGACGATGGCGTCTGCCAGCTTGGTGAAGATCCGTGGAGCCACGTTGAGCCCGAAGGGCATGGCCCCAAAGGCGTAACTTTTCCTTTGGAGTCGAAATCCTAGGTAGGAGGAAGCGTGATGATTCATTGGAACGTGCCAGTAGGCATCTGCCAGGTCTATGGAGACCGTGTAGGCCCCTTGAGGCAGAAGGGTCCTTATTTGTTGGAGAGTCAGCATCTTGAACTTGCTGTTCGCAATGAACTTGTTGAGAGGGGACAAGTCTAGAATGACTCTGAGTTTGTCGGAGTCCTTCTTGGGAACGCAAAATAGTCTCCCTTGGAACTTGGTTGACTTTACCCTCCTGATCACCTTCTTGTTCAAGAGTTCTAGGACGTATTCTTCCAGGATGGGGTTGACTGTTGGAAGAATTGCTGGAAGGCTGGGGGTGGTTGCGTCCAGCTCCAGCCTAGTCCCTTCTTGACGATGCTGTGTGCCCAGGGATCGAAGGTCCAACGATCCTGGAATTGGCGGAGTCTTCCTCCCTCGGAAGCACTTCATTGCTTCTGGTGTCCCGAGGGTTTGCCACCTCGGTCGCTAGCTCCCCTTCCTCCTCTGCCTCTGGAGGGGCGGCGAGACGAATCTCTGCCGGAACCTCTGTTTGAGCCCCTACCTCTGGGACGAAAGGTAGTAGCATGTTGCTCAAATGCAGGGGTAAAGACGGTGACTGTGACACCACCGGCTGGGGGACCAACTAAAAGGTCTGCTGTGGCTGTGCTGCCACTTGTGGAGCAGCGGAACCCGGAAACTGCCGTCTCTGTTGACGATGCTGGGGTTTCGGTCTCTGGGACCTCCTCTTAGGTTGAGGGCCATCATCCTGAGAGGATTTCCTTTTTCTCGACATGCCCCACTTGTGGAGAAGGTTCCTGTTCTCCGTGGCGGCCTTGTCAGCAATCTCTTTCACCAGGGAGTAGGGAAAGAGATATTTACCCCAGATATTGGAGGAAATCAGCCTCCTGGGTTCGTGTTTTACCGTCGCGCTGGCAAACACGAATTCACGACAGGCTCTGCGAGCCTTAGTGAAGCTGTACAGGTCCTTCGTCACCGTTGCCAAATGTTTTTTGGCTAGGACCATGTAAAAGTCCGGGACTCTAGTGTCCCCGGCCATGAGTTCAAGCTGTACCTGGAGGGACAGCGATGCGGCGAGCCTCTCCTTCGTATCCTGTTCCCTACGAAGGAGGTGATCATTTAGCCTTGGGAGGTCCTCATTGAACTGACGACCGGCTACGTCAGGCTCTTAACTTCCCCACCATGAAGGTTGACTGGACGTCTTTCCAGTGCCTATCATCGGGAGGAACGGTAAGGGAGAAGGGTCTGCACTCCTCCAGTACTGGGCAAGGTTTCCCTTCCTCCACTGCTTTCAAGACCGCTGTGAAGGCCTTTTCTATAAAGGGGAAGGTCGCAGCATTCGGCGCAACGAAGGTTGGGTGCTTCTTACTGAGCGCCGGCATCTTGGAGTTGGTGAAACCCCTACTCTTCACCGCACTGGCTAGCATAGCCTGGGCCTTCGCGAGATCGAACACGATGACTTCCTTCGGTTCGGTCTCTTCCTTTGAGGCTGGTTCGGACCTGAGCCGGACGTAACAGTCCGGATAAGCCTCGAAGTTCGGGAAGAAATCCACTTCTTCCAACAAGATAGAGCTGACCTTCTCACTGATGAAGATCTTACCAGTTGTGATCGGCATATACTCGGCATATCTCCATGGGTTAGTATCCGAGCAAGAGGGGAGGTCATTAACCGAAATCCGTTTCGGTTGTTTAAAACTCACTAGGGTAGACCGGAATTGCTCATGGGTCTCACAAAGTTTTCTTTCCATGAGGGCTTCAAGCATCTTGAAGACCACCTGAGTGCCTGATGGAAAAGGGTCCGGGGTGGCGGAAGTCGAAGGAATAGGTTCCTCGGACGGTGCAGGAGTTGCTGCGGGAGTAGGAGTGGGAGCGACCTCAGACTCCGAATCAGGATATTCCACCTGATCTTTCTCATAGTCGAGCTCCTCGCCCATGAGGTTCTTCTCCGTCTCTTCCGAAACTTCCGACATACGTTCCACGTTATCGGAATCCAAGTGGCACTCATGCATGGACTGGGCCATGACGATATCAGGTTCCACAACGAGCTGGACGGTTGAGATCTGATCACTGGGGATCACAGTGTCTTTAGATGCCTTTGGAAACAGCAAGGCCCTCAAATCTTCGCTGGCGAGATACGGTCCGGTGGCGTTCTTCTGGAAGCCACTCACCCACTTGCGTAGCTTCTCTCGAGTGTTGTCCCTTGCCTCCGCTGAAGGAGGATCGTCGAACGCCTCGACCAAACGACTCTTGCAGACTGTACAGTGCTGCGGGTCCCAGTATTTCAGGTCGCCTCTCTTGGCGGCGCAGGGGGCGTGGGTCCGGCACGCCTTGTGCCCGTAGAAGTCCGGGCGCTTCACTCCACTAAAGTTGCTTTGGCACTTCATATACTCCTCCTTTCCAGAAGAAGGCGAGGCTGAAGGTAATGACATAACGACGATGTAAGTAGATGAAAATCGCGCAAAGGGAAATCTGACCAAAGCAAGGGGCTACAGGCTGAAGGATGAGGACGGACGTGACGTCATTTAACAATGGCGCCCGTTTGTTTATGTTTCGAGTACCAAAAGCAGCCACGGACGAGTGTAACTGTGGAATGGCTCCCCAGTTATTCTCCACCTTTCCATATCGAAGTGTTAACTCTATATGGGGTGCAGATAGCTATGTGGCGTGTTAATACATACGTCCCCTGTTGATATACAATATCTTAGAGGGAAACCTTTAGGGTACTCGCACCAGAAGTTAGAATTCTGTGATAACCTTTAGTTTAATTCTCTGGGAATATCCCTGTAGTTAAATATACCCAAGGAAGCCACTGAAGGAACTTTCCATCTGGACGTCATGGCTTGAGCCCAAAAATATATATATATATATATATATATATATATATATATATATATATATATATATATATATATATATATATATATATATATATATATATATATATATATATATACAGTATATAATATATATATATATATATATATATATATAATATATATATATATATATATATATATATACAGTGATACCTCTGGATACGAAAGTTTCTGCTTACGAAAAATTCAGGATGCGAAAAGTGATTCGAAGATTTTTATGCCCCAGGATACAAATAAAATTTCAGGATACGAAAACCTTACGAGATCCCAACTCTTCGCCGAGAGTAATTTTAAAAAGCGCGTGCCGCCAGACTTTGAACTTGGGTAGACTCACTTACAGCCTCCCGCTCACCCATTGGTTATCTCCCTACTCAGACGCTATCTGACGCCATAAGATCCTGCTTTCCTATTGGTCGGCAACTATCCCAGCTTGCTTACGCACTGGCGTTCATCTCTCTCTCTCTTTTCGTTCCGACCGCGGTATCGTTAACAGACATTGTGTGCTTTCGCTTGTTTGACTTAGTGTTAATATACAGTACATTCGTACGCCACGTGTTATCGTTAATAAGCATTCGTTACTGTGCACTGTACTATATTAGTGTTTACTATACATAGTACTGTATATAACGTACTTAGTGTATTATATTACGTATTACTGTAGCCATGGGTCCCAAGAATGTTGCCGAAGGAAAGAAGAAGAAGACGATGCTCTCGATGGAGACGAAACTTGAAATCGTAAAAAAGTACGAGTCTGGCATGCGTTTAAGTGCGATCGCCAAGGAGTATGGCCAGAATTCATCTACGATAGGCACCATCTTGAAGCAGAAGGCGGCCATAAAAGCAGCGACACCTTCTAAGGGCGTCACTATTTTCTCCAACAAGAGAACCCACGTGCATGACGAAATGGAGAGGCTGCTTCTTGTGTGGATCAAGGACAAAGATATCTCAGGAGACACCATCACTGAGACTACAATTTGCCAGAAGGCCTCCGCCATTTTCAGTGATCTCGTGCGTGGTCAGGCCGAAGAAGGGGCAGGAGAAGGAACATCCCAGCAGGAACCCCCCAGAGTTCAAGGCTTCTCGTGGGTGGTTCGAGAAGTTCAAGAAAAGGACTGGCATCCATTCAGTGGTACGGCATGGGGAGGCAGCCAGCTCGGACACGAAGGCCGCCGAAGCCTTTGTTAAAACGTTTGACAAGTTGACTCAGCAGGAAGGCTACAGTTCGCAGCAAGTTTTCAATTGCGATGAAACTGGGTTTTTCTGGAAGAAAATGCCTCGTCGGACGTTCATCACGGCGGAGGAGAAGAGGCTACCCGGACATAAGCCTATGAAGGACAGGCTTACCCTTGCTTTTTGTGCAAACGCCAGTGGGGACTGCAAGATAAAGCCCCTGCTGGTGTACCATTCAGAAAATCCCCAAGCCTTCAAAGCCCACAAAGTCATCAAGGAGAACCTTCCCGTGATGTGGAAGGCGAATGCAAAAGCCTGGGTAACGAGGCAACTGTTCATTGATTGGGTGAATGTCTGCTTCGGTCCGACTGTCCGAAAATATTTGGAAGAAAAGCGCCTCCCTATGAAATGTCTGCTGTTGTTTGACAATGCTCCAGCTCACCCTCCTGGCCTCGAGGAATATCTTCTGGCCGAGTATTCCTTCATAAAGGTCCTATATCTACTGCCTAACACCACCCCTCTCCTCCAGCCCATGGACCAGCAAGTTATTTCAAATTTTAAAAAATTGTACACGAAGCATCTCTTCAAGAGATGTTTCCAAGTCACAGAGAGTACATACCTCACTGC